>NC_092719.1:197687242-197993830 GCF_047496885.1 Scyliorhinus torazame | reverse complement strand
GTACCACTTTAAGCCAGGCTGATAGCAAGTACATGTCATAACAGGCAAATTTTGTGGAAACGTCTGTACTAAACCAAACGGAGATTCGGAAGATTGCAGGCTCAGTCATTGGCATAAGTTAGAAGATCTTAGTCAAAGCTGTGCTGGGAGCTAGGCAATTGGTATTGACATTCTCAGACTAAGTAAAGGAGGAAAAACAAAAATCAGTGGATCACTCCCCAAGTTGAAATGGCCTGCCAAAGCTCAATAGCTGTGCTTGCAAAAAAATATCCATTGGAATCATCACCAGATTCACTTCAGAGTGAATCCTACTCTTGATTTAGAATGGTGAGAAATTTAGACAAAATATGAATTTGCTTTTATGCTAATGCAAATAAACACTGAAATGCCAACTGAGTGCATTGGAATCCAAAATGGACAACTTAAGTTAGAGTTTTGGTAAATTGGACCAGAACTGAGGGACTGATGCTGTGGGGGAGATGACAATGTTGATGTACAGAAATGTAAATTGGGGAATGGGAGGTTCACAGTATCGGGACGATAGATGGGTTTTTTTTTTTTCTGTTCTTGACGGGGGGACACTGAGAAATGTGGGTGCCGGAGGAAAAAGGGACAGAGGTGGGGGGGATGGGGAAGCTGCGCCATGGGGGGGCGGGGCTGATCCAGGAAAGCGCGGGTTTTTTCCCGTGCTAGGGAGATGATGGCGGGAAGATAGGCGCAAGGAGGATGAGAGTTCCACACACCATCAAGGAGAGAGCGGGGGAAGCCGGGGTCAGTTGGAGTCAGCTGACTTTCGGAAGTATTATGGGGGGAGTAACCATGCTAGATGGGGATCTAGCAGGGGGGGGGTCAACTGGGTTGCTGCTGCTGGGAGCGAGAGGGAGCTGGCAAGGGAAGAGGTGGCCGGGACGGGAGTGCGCCGCCTGGGGGATGGGAAGGTGCGCGGGACCTGGACATGGGACTGGCCTAGAGTAGGGGATGGCTAGTCGGCCGGGGGGGGGGGCAGGCAGCCCCCCAATCCGGCTGATCACGTGGAATGTGAGGGGCCTAAAAGAGCCGATTAAGAGGGCCCCGAGTGTTCGTGCACTTAAAAGGACTGAGGGCAGACGTGGTCATGCTTCAGGAGACGCATCTGAAGGTGGCGGATCAGGTTAGGTTAAGGAAAGGATGGGTGGGACAGGTATTCCACTGAGGGTTGGACGCGAAAAATAGAGTGGTGGCGATATTGGTGGGGAAATGGGTGTCGTTCGAGGCTAGGAATAGAGTGGTGGACAACGGTGGTAGATATGTGATGGTGAGTGGTAGATTGCAGGGAAGGGAGGTCGTGCTGGTAAATGTATATGCCCCGAACTGGGATGATGCGGGATTTATGAAGCGGATGCTGGGATGTATCCTGAACCTGGAGGTAGGAAGCCTGGTAATGGGGGTGGGATTTCAACACTGTGCTGGATCCAGGGTTAGATACCGGTCTATATCCAGGACCGGAAGAAGGCCGGCAGCGGCCAAGGTGCTCAGGGGATTTATGGAGTAAATGGGGGGAGTGGATCCGTGGAGATTTGCAAGGCCGTTGGCCAAAGAGTTTTCCTTTTTCTCCCATGTTCATAAGGTTTACTCCCGGATAGATTTCTTTGTTTTGAGCAGAGCACTGATTTCAAGGGTGGCAGGAACGGAGTATTCGGCCATAGCCGTTTCAGATCATGCCCCGCACTGGGTGGATCTGGAACTAAGAGAGGAGAGGGAACAGCGCCCACTCTGGCGACGGGGTGTGGGACTATTGGCGGATTAGGGGGTCTGTGGAAGGGTGCGGGGATGTATTGAGAGGTACCTGGAGGCCAATAATGATGGTGAGATCCAGGTGGGGGTAGTATGGGAAGCGCTGAAGGCGGTGGTTAGGGGAGAGCTGATCTCCATTAGAGCTCACAAGGGGAAACAAGAGGGCAAAGAAAGGGAGAGATTAGTGGGGGAGATTTTGAGGGTGGATAAAAGATATGCGGAGGCCCCGGACGAAGGACTATATAGAGAGAGGCGAAGACTTCAGACGGCGTTTGACCTGCTGACCACAGGGAAGGCAGAGGCACAGTGGAGGAAGGCACAGGGGATAAGATACGAATATGGGGAAAAGGCGAGCCGGCTGCTGGCCCACCAGCTTCGTAAGAGGATAGCGGCGAGGGAAATAGGGGGTGTTAGAGATGGAACGGGAATTACGGTGCGGAGTGCAGGGAAGGTAAATGAGGTGTTTAAGACCTTTTATGAAAGGCTATATAGGTCCCAACCACCGGAGGGAAAAGAGGGGATGCAACAGTTCTTGGACCAACTAAGGTTCCCGAGGGTGGAGGAGCAGGAGGTGGCAGGTCTGGGGCCGCCAATCGGGGTGGACGAGGTGACTAAAGGACTGGGGACCATGCAGGCAGGGAAGGCCCCGGGACCAGATGGGTTCCCGGTGGAATTTTGTAGGAAATATGTGGACTTGGTGGCCCCGCTGCTGGCGAGAACCTTTAACGAGGCCAGAGAAGCGGGGACTCTACCCCCGACAATGTCGGAGGCGACGATATCACTAATCCTGAAGCGGGATAAAGATTCGCTGCAATGTGGGTCATATAGGCCTATCTCGCCCCTGAATGTAGACACCAAGTTGCTGGCAAAAGTGCTAGCGACGAGGATCGAGGATTGTGTCCCGGGGGTGGTGCACGAAGACCAGACAGGGCTTGTAAAGGGGAGACAATTGAATGTCAAAGTGCGACGGCGGTTGGGGGTGATAATGATGCCCCCAGCGGAGGGGGAGGCAGAGATAGTGGTAGCAATGGATGCAGAGAAGGCATTTGATAGGGTAGAGTGGGAGTATTTATGGGAGGTGTTGAGGAGGTTTGGGTTCGGGGAGGGGTTTGTCAGTTGGGTTAAACTCCTATATGGGGCCCCAGTGGCAAGTGTAGTCACAAATCGGCAGAGATCGGAGTATTTTCGGTTACATAGCGGAACAAGGCAGGGGTGCCCCCTGTCCCCATTACTGTTCGCGCTGGCAATTGAACCACTGGCCATAGCGTTGAGAGACTCCAGGAAATGGAGGGGCGTGGTTAGAGGGGGAGAGGAACACCGAGCGTCACTCTACGCAGATGACCTACTGCTGTATGTGGCGGATCCTGTGGAGGGGATGACAGAGGTTATGCAGATATTGAGGGAGTTTGGAGATTTTTCGGGATATAGGCTTAACATGGGGAAGAGAGCTTTTCGTAGTACACCCCGGGGACCAGGGAAGAGGGATTGACGACCTGCCGTTAAGGAGAGCGGAAAGGAGCTTCCGATATTTGAGGATTCAGGTAGCCAGGAGCTGGGGAACTTTACACAAACTCAATCTGACGCGGCTGGTGGAGCAGATGGAGGAGGATTTCAAGAGGTGGGATATGCTGTCGCTCTCACTGGCGGGCAGAGTGCAGGCGGTCAAGATGATGGTCCTCCCAAGGTTTCTTTTTGTGTTTCAATGTCTCCCCATTTTGATCAGTAAGGCCTTTTTCAAGAAAATAGATAGGAGTGTTATGAGTTTCGTGTGGGTGGGGAAGACCCCGAGGGTAAGGATGGGGTTCCTGCAGCGCAGCAGGGACAGAGGGGGACTGGCGGTGCCAAGTCTGGACGATTATTACTGGGCCGCCAACGTGGCGATGGTTCACAAGTGGATGAGTGAGGGAGAGGGGGCGGCGTGGAAGAGGCTGGAGATGGCATCCTGTAAAGGAACGAGCCTAAAGGCGCTGGTGATGGCGCTGCTACCGCTCTCCCCGAAAAGGTATACCACGAACCCAGTGGTGGTGTCAACCTTAAGGATCTGGGGGCAATGGAGGCGACATAGGGGTGTGACGGGTGCCTCGCTGTGGTCCCCGATTAGGAACAACCATCGGTTTGTCCCAGGAAGGATGGACGGAGGGTTCCAGAGCTGGCATCGGGCAGGAATTAGGAGATTGAGAGATTTGTTTATTGACGGGACGTTTGCGAGCCTGGGAGCGCTGGAGGAAAAGTATGAGTTGCCCCCGGGGAATATCTTTAGATACATGCAAGTGAGGGTGTTTACGAGGCAACAGGTAAGGGAATTTCCGCTGCTCCCGCCACAGGGGATCCAGGATAGAGTGATTTCGGGGGTAAGGGTCAGGGAGGGCAAAGTGTCCGAAATATATCAGGAGATGAGAGACTAGGGGGAGGCACTGAAGGGAAAATGGGAAGAAGAGCTGGGGGAGGAGATTGAGGAGGGTCGGTGGGCTGATGCCCTAAGTAGGGTAAATTCCTCTTCCTCGTGTGCCAGGCTTCGCCTGATACAATTCAAGGTACTACACAGAGCACACATGATGGGAGCAAGACTGAGCAGGTTCTTCGGAGTGGAGGACAGGTGCGGGAGGTGCTTGGGAAGCCCGGCGAACCACACACATATGTTCTGGTCGTGTCCGGCACTGGAGGGGAGTGGCAAAGGTGATCTCAAAGGTGGTGAAGGTCCGGGTCAAGTCATGTTGGGGGTTAGCTATATTTGGGGTAGTGGATGAGCCGGGAGTGCAGGAGGCGAAAGAGGCCGATATTCTGGCCTTTGCATCCCTGGTAGCCCGGCGAAGGATCTTACTCATGTGGAAGGAAGCGAAACCCCCCGGCGTGGAGGCCTGGATAAACGACATGGCAGGGTTCATAAAACTGGAACGGATGAAGTTTGCGTTGAGAGGATCGGTTCAGGGGTTCGCCAGGCGGTGGCAACCGTTCCTTGACTATCTCGCGGAACGTTAAGGGAAAATAGATCGTCAGCAGCAGCAGCCCAGAGGGGGGAGGGAGGGGGGGGGGGGGGAGCACTATTTTTTGTTACTTTGTTAGTTCACTATTTTATTTAAATAATGTTACTAATTAGTTATTGTGTTATCCTTTATGTTGATTTGTAAGGTGGAATAATTGTGTTTGAAAACGTTAATAAAATATATTTTTTAAAAGTTAGAGTTTTGAAAATACATATGGGTTTTTGCTGCAAAACCAGATAGTTAGAGCAATAAACAGGTGATACAAACAGCAAAATCCTCGTGTTTCCTCACACTTTGTCCTTCCCCCGGGGATTTCACTGCTCAACACGCCTTGTTTAACAACATTTACACAGCATCCGGCTTCACCGGTAACATTTGATACTGAACCAAAATGGAAATTTTAAGGACAGGGTAAGGAAAGTACGCTTTCAGAAGCATCTTTAAAAGGAGGAACAGAGATCTAGGGAGGGGACCCCAGACCATAGGACTCAGACATATAAAATGAGTGGTTATATACACCGGTGAGGCTTTCAGAAACCCATCATTATTCTTTCAAGTTGGGTGGCCAGTGACAGCAGACACCTTTTCCCTCCTATTTCAGAGCTAGCAACAAAGTACCTTGCATTCCAACCCAAAGCTTTGACACAGTTTATTAAGTCAGGAGACCAGTTCTTTTTTCTTGATCATGTTTTGGCAACAACACAGCGACTGCCATGACCTTTCGGTTCTTGGAATCAGGGAAGCTAGACTGGAGGAGTAACGGATTAGGGCAGTATTAACATTGAATCAATTGATCAAAAATGCTGAATGGTCTAGGGAGCCACATTCATATGTTGTTGACAACTTTCAAATCTGTGTGGGTCATCTGTGGTGCAGGTGTGTCGGTGGTGCATGTGAATTTAAAAGCTACAGATGCAATATACATAAAAAAGTTCCAGCAAAGACAAGGCGAGTACGTCTGCAAGACAGCACTCCTACCTTGAGGTGATCTTGTGATTCTGTACCAGTGTGCATCAGGGAATGTGTGTGGGAGTTTTTAAATGTCGGTTCTCTCAGGATGGGTACATCTGGGTTCAATGTTGGTTCTCTCAGGAGAGAGAGAGAGAGAGCGAGTAATGGGAATCCTTCCTGGAGCTCCAAATACATGAAGCTCAAGCAGACAGAAGCAGTGCAATATATATGCAGATATATCTGCGTGCGAAATGTTGATGCCTCCACCTCCAACCCTAAAATGCTACTTCCCCTCTGGTGCGGCCGTATTTGGAGTATTGCGTGCAGTTCTGGTCGCCGCATTATAGGAAGGATGTGGAAGCATTGGAAAGGGTGCAGAGGAGATTTACCAGAATGTTGCCTGGTATGGAGGGAAGATCTTATGAGGAAAGGCTGAGGGACTTGAGGCTGTTTTCATTAGAGAGAAGAAGGTTAAGAGGTGACTTAATTGAGGCATACAAGATGATCAGAGGATTAGATAGAGTGGACAGTGAGAGCCTTTTTCCTCGGATGGTGATGGCTAGCACGAGGGGACAAAGCTTTAAATTGAGGGGAGATAGATATAGGACAGATGTCAGAGGTAGATTCTTTACTCTGAGAGTAGTATGGGCGTGGAATGCCCTGCCTGAACAGTAGTGGACCCGTCAACATTAGGGGTATTTAAATGGTCATTGGATAAACATATGGACGATAAGTGAATAGTGTAGATGGGCTTTAGAGTGGTTTCACAGGTCGGCGCAACATCGAGGGCCGAAGGGCCTGTACCGCGCTGTCATGTTCTATTGTTCCCCTAATATCTAACTCTTCATAATCTAGAGTTCACAGTTGTCCATCAGCAAACTCCTGCACGACATACAGGGGCCTATTGTACTTTCCTTTTACTATTAGTTATCCCAGAGTTCGGCATTTAATTGGGGGGGAAATCATTACTGCATTATTAGCCTAAAGGACCACCTCAGTTGCCTTTAAGGTAACAAGAAAGGAGTTGCAGCGGCACATCAGGCACACAGGGTAGTCGATGAGTGATATATACGGGCACAAACAATTCATGAAATTTGCGCCCTTCAGAAGGGGACTGAGCCGTGTGCAACAGAAATGATGTTTGTGCCTTGGGATGTCTACCAGGACACATTAGACAGCTCAACTACCCTATCACTCACTGCAATCCAAAATGGATTCATCAATTAACAGACACTCTTCATGTACTCAGGCTGTGATGCACAGCTGTATCACCAGTCAGAGGGCCAGGCAGGATATCCGGAATGTGTAAACTCAACAGGATCTCTTTCCATTTTCCAAAGGGTTCCGATTAAGGCTTCATTCCCCTGGGTTCACATTCTCATCACTGGTAGTCTCTCGACAGCAGGTTGTGCGGATTATTGACAAAAATGTCATTTATCCTTTCCATATAAATACAGCCAACAAGCTCTGTGGAAAATGTCCAGTTCATGAAATGTTTTAGTGTCCCCGACAGATTAGTGTTAACCCTTTAACTTCTGGTGATACCTCCATGTACTAGATATGACTCGGGCCTTAAACGTCGATTAAAAGCTGCACCCTAAATCTCAAGGGTGGTGCATGTGAGACTTGGGTCAGGCCCCTGGAAGCCATATTCGGGGTGTCAGATCGGCCGGGGTTGGAATCGGGTGCAGAGGCAGATGTTCTAACCTTCGCCTCGCCGACCACCCGAAGGCGGATTCTGTTGGGGTGGAAGTCGGTTTCTCCACCCTGTATCTTGGCGTGGCGGGGGGACCTGGAGTTCCTAACACTTGAGAGAGTAAAGTTCGAGGTGAGGGGGAGGATGGAAGGATTATACAACTCACGGGCCTGGTTCATCATACATTTTCACAAACTGGATGTCATTGAACATTAGGGGGGATTTGGAATGTATAAATTAATGATGATTCTTTTTCATTAGTGTTTTGTATTCAAAATGTTGGGAGCTGTTTGAGTGTGGGTGGGGTGAGGGGATTGTTGGCTGGGGGATTGCCATTGTATTTGTTGTTATTATTAAGTATCTGTTGTTGAAAATATGATAAAATGTGAAAAAGGAGAATAAAAATATTTATTTTAAAAAGCTGCAATCTGGCATTACGCTTGGCGAGATCGCTCTGGTGTTGGCACCTTGTGAAAATGAGAGCCAGCGTCTCTCGATTTTCTCGTGAGCACACGAGACACGAGGCAGGACAACATTGTGGGGAATGTGTCAAAGTCACTCCAGCCTCCTCGCTGTGTAACAGCCCGTATCTGTCATACACACAGGTATATGATGGTGCACAGACAGGCAGTGATTGACACACAGGATGACCAGTGAACACACAGAACACAGCAGCCAATCACCAGACAGGACACGACCACTATAAAGCCAGAGGGCACTAGTTTTCCCGCTCTCTTGGGATCCAGCCTCTGAGACAGTCAGGGCCCATGAGCAGCAACTAGAACATACACCATGTGGTAGTAAGATAGTCTGGTCAGGTTAGCCTCAGGTCTCCAGTCAAGTCAGCATAGTGTCAACCCACAGTTAAAGTATGTATGATAGTTAAGAGTTCAATAAAATCGAGTTGCATTTCTTCAAGTGTTGGAAGCTTGTCTCTCTCACTGCTGCAGTAAACGCAGTCCTCGCAGACCCGGCATACGCAACACATCAGTATCAGCCTCGATCTTAGGCCAGCCTGGATTGTGGGAATATGCAAAGGTGTAATTACTCCCTTCCGGAGGAACGACAGAATGGGATTTTCTACTTTTAAGGATTTTCAAATGGCAACATTAACTTTGGGCAAGGTCATTCTTTCTCCCCCATAGTACGAAGTCTTACAACACCAGGTTAAAGTCCAACAGGTTTGTTTCGATGTCACTAGCTTTCGGAGCGCTGCTCCTTCCTCAGGTGAGCAGCGCTCCGAAAGCTAGTGACATCGAAACAAACCTGTTGGACTTTAACCTGGTGTTGTAAGACTTCGTACTGTGCTCACCCCAGTCCAACGCCGACATCTCCACATCATTTCTCCCCCATGTTCTTCCTGGGGCATGACCTGATGCAAATTAAAACCATCACATAAACCTTCTCAAATAACACTGCCTGCGATCAGAAGTATTAACCGCTGTCATTAAAAGACATACGATTAAACGTAGCACGGCTCCCTTAGACTAATCCAAGCTGAACACAAACAGCAGAGATCAATGAAGGCGGGTAGTGCAGCAGTCTCATTTCCGATCATGGTTGCTCTCAGCGAACTCTGACACTTTTAATGAGAGGCTATGGTGTGACATAAAGGAGTATATATACACCCCACCCCCGCTCCCCTCTTGACCAACAGGAGTGAAACCAGCTCTGCACGACAGGCATTTCTTTAAAAGCTTTCTGCTGACAGGAAAGAATGGAGCAGTTCTGTTGCCAGTTTATTTGATCTGACCGGTTTCCATTCTCCACTGGACAGCACTGGAATGAAGATGAGCTGTTCCCCCTCTGCAAATACGTCCAGCGCAATGATGGACCCCCTTTTTCCAACCAAAGTAATCTAATCGGGTAACTTTGACACCATGGATGCCTTACCATCATCGTTATCATCAACAATTTGTATTTATGTAGCACTGTTCATGTAAGAATAACAGCCCAAGATGCGTCACAACAATGTGATAAAGCAACATTTGACACTACGTGCAAATGATCAAATGCTTGGTCCAGGAGATGGATTTTAAAGCAGGTCTTAAAAGAGGAAGGAGATTTGGCAGGTGAAGGAATTTAGAGGGAGGGTCTGGAAGGAAATATCTGCTCATCCGGTACTGGATGTTGGACAAGCAAGGTGGCAGGGTTCAGAGACAGCGGAAGGGGTAGAAAGAGGGTGGTGGTGGGATAGAGTTGGGTGTCTTAAGCATACACATGGAAACTAATGCTGTGTTTCCAGATGTTGTTGTCAACAGGAAGTATGTGGATGTGTAATAAAAGGGATGAAGGATAGAACCTTGGGGAACACCCGTGGTAATTGTATGGGAGCAGAAAGAGAAGCCATTATAGGTTATACGCTGGCTGGGGTTAGATAGATAGGAATGGAACCAAGTTCAAAATGTCTCAGGTAGCTGAGTGACAGTGGAGAGAGTTGGGTGAGGATGCTGGTGATGAACCACGTCAAAGGCCGCAGACCAGTCAAAAAGGACAGGGAGAGAGAGTTTGGCTTTTTCGTAGTCTCACTGGATGTGATTGCGACTTTGATAAGAGCAGTTTCAGCACTGTGGCAGGGGCAGAAACTGGATTGGAAGTATACAAACATGGAATTGTGGGAAAGTGGGCACAGGTTTGAGAGGTGGCAACAAATTCCAGGACTTGAGAGAAAAGGGTGTTCAGTGATGGGGAAGCCTTCCTCCAATCCCCAAATGACGTATTTTATTCTTTCCAAGTTGAGGAACTCTGCCATGTTGGGCAGCTAGTCTGCGGCATTGCATGGCGCTGCTGATTGCCAGCCGAACAGGAGTCTTATGCAGGCGATAAGGGAGGCAAAATCTAGGGCGTCGCCCCCCCCTCTTCATAAAGAGTTCTGGCTGTTTTGATACCCTGAAAACCACCACTAATGGGCATGGCCCACCCTCACCCCTACAACCTCACTCATAGCCTTAAAACAGCTGTCCAGACCTGACAAGTCTGGGGCAAGACCGGAACATGTGGGTGGGGAATCCCTGGCACCGTTCACATTTGGCCTCCACCTCGGGGAAGAACCGGCTCATTCGTGTTCTGGTTAAGTGGGCCCGGTGCACCACCTTTAGCTGCGTTCGGCTCAGCCCTGTGCATGAGCAGGAGTTCGCCCTGTGCAGTGTTTTCCCCCAGGGACGGACTCTTCTCTCCATGTACAGTCCCCTACTATCATTACCCCTTTATCCTGTCTCCACCTTTTAAAAGGAGCCGTTCATAATCGGTGGCGGGGAGGGGTGCTTTCTCAGTTGGTGAGCCAGTAGGTGGCTGGCCTTGCCCCCATGCCCTTGTCTGATGAAGCAAGTTCACTGCTTTCCCATGGAGAGCAGGTCAAATTCCATTTGTAATTTTTCCCCTCCGCCAGAGGTTCCACAGACTGTGGAGTACTGTTGGTCCACTTCCAGTATGGTGTCAACCAGCTGCTGCCTAGCCACCCTCTCCTTCCTGGCCCATGGAAGCCGGTCCCATGTGCAACCAGCATTCAACTTCCCCCCCGCCCTCCCGCCTAATCCTCGATCCTCCCCTTACCATCCCCCTTTCCCTGTGCCCTGTGCTCCTGTGTGAACTCTTCCTCACACTTGTTGGCAGTGACAGAAGACAGGCGAAGAGGAATTAAATTAAAAAAATTTAGAGTGCCCAATTCATTTTTTTCCAATTAAGGTGCAAGTTGGCGTGGCCAATCCACCTACCCTGCACATCTTTTAGGTTGTGGGGGCGAAACCCACGCAAACACGGGGAGAATGTGCAAACTCCACACGGACAGTGACCCAGAGCCGGGATCGAACCTGGGACCTCGGCGCCGTGAGGCAGCAGGGGAAGAGGAATTTAACAGGGTTTGCAGTAGAGAACAGAAATTGGCAGGGTATGTTTGATCCCCAGAATGATCCTGAGATATAGTTTTCACAGATGATAGCAGGACCAGATAGTGCTTTCGGTGACCCAGTGCATTCTGTGACCCAGCAGATCCAATGGTGAAAGACTAAACCAGCCATCCCCATTATCCTTTCCAATCGGTACGCCTTGGGCTTAAGGGAGCGGAGATTACCCGGGAAATTACAAGGGTGAGAAGTACACAAATGGTTTTTAACACAACAGAGACAAAGATGGAGTTGAGGGCTTGGATGCACAGATTAACAGCCACAGAAATGTCATGGTGAATGGAAAAGAAAAGGAGTTTCCATCATATCAAACTCTTCCAATGAATATAGTTAAACATTTCGACCACATCACCAGGACTTAAAAGGATTCATCAGCCCTTCGTTTCAACTCTCCAAAAGTTATTTTAAAAATAATGCATCCATATATCCTTGATTTCTCGAACTTCATGCATATACAGATTTTTCTGAGCAGTTTATAATTAATTTTATGATTGCCTTTGGGAAAGTGTGTTTAATACTTGCCTATAGTTGTCTTGCATGTATAACACTATCACAAATATCCAGATGTTTTTTGAAATGTTAGGTCGCTGTTTTCACCATTAACATGTTGATATTTTTATATAATTCAAGTCGAGTGCAGTGCTTGCATTCCTCAGGCATACTTAATATATATTTCTTAAGAATATTTAATGTGGTTAAACCTCTCAACTTTTTGAAGTGCATTTTCGCAGAGGCCCCTGGGGACGTGTTAAAGAAACATGAGATGGTGCACATCCCAAATACATTGCTCAACACAGAGCACACTGACTTGGTTATAGTGCGGTGTGCATCGATTAGAACTACATTTCAAGGAAAGATTGAAATACAATAATTTAATCCTAGATTTAAAAAGCGCATTTAGAGATTTTTCCGCATCACGTGTATTCGGGGAATTAAAGCTAGCAGCTCACATTCCCTCCCCCCACCATTGTATGAATACAAACTCAAATATTACTCACCCTCTGCTCACAGTTTAGGCACATCTCTGCATCATGTACAATTTCCTTCAGGTCTGGGCAACCACCATCAAAGTTATATGTTAATAGACAGAGAAACAGCTGCCAAAAGGACTGCAGAACAGAGTGACTCACTCCCGGAGTTCCACCTTATACGTGCTACGCCCCCCATTCCCAGGCCCACTCCACTCCACTCCAACCCCAGATCTGATCGGGCACTTGTCCTGACAATGTGCCCTCGTGCTGCTCATCAATCCACGGTTAAATTAATATACCAACTCAAATAGGAGGAGCGTTCCTGCCTCAAAAAGGTTGTGGCTATGCCTCAGCAACAGCACGCTGGGTTTCGGCTCCATTCCTGAGTTTTCCAATCCAGGCTGACGCGAGGATGGAGCACGGCGGGAATGCTTCACAGGCAAAAATGCCACCTTTTGCCACTTTAACCCCAACGTCCTGCCTGCTCTCTTTGGTGATCCCATGTCACTAACTGATGACTAGCCGTGTTCAAATTATGGCCAATAATTTCCCTCAATTAAGCACCAGTAAACAGATTATCAAAACATTGAATCTTATGGCACAGGAGGCGGTGGTTTGGCCTATGATGCCTGTGTTATCGGAACAGCTGGCTATTCGCTCCCCCTCCTCATTCCCTGCAGCTCTGCCAATTCTTCACTTTTCAAGTGTCCATCCAAAGTAACTGTTGGTTATTCGTCCACCTCCCTCTCATCCACTGTATTCCCTGGATCTTCATCCACCTCCTCCTCATTTAGTGTATTCTCTGGGTCTTCGTCCACCTCCCTCTCATTCACCGTCTTCCCTGGATCTTCGTCCACCTCCTCCTCATTTAGTGTATTCTCTGGATCTTCATCCACCTCCCTCTCACTCACTATATTCCCTGGATCTTCATCCACCTCCAGCTCACTCACTGTATTCCCTGGATCATGGTCCACCTCCCTCTCATTCACTGTCTTCCCTGGATCTTCGTCCACCTCCTCATTTAGTGTATTCTCTGGATTTTCATCCACATCCCTCTCATTCATTGTATTCCCTGGAGTTCGTCCACCTCCCTCTCACTCACTATATTCCCTGGATCTTCATCCACCTCCCTCTCATTCACTGTATTCCCTGGAGCTCGTCCACCTCCCTCTCATTCACTGTATTCCCTGGAGTTCGTCCACCTCCCTCTCACTCACTATATTCCCTGGATCTTCATCCACCTCCCTCTCATTCACTGTATTCCCTGGAGCTCGTCCACCTCCCTCTCATTCACTGTATTCCCTGGATCTTCATCCACCTCCCTCTCATTCACTGTATTCCCTGGATCTTCGTCCACCTCCCTCTCATTCACTGTATTCCCTGGATCTTCGTCCACCTCCTCATCATTTAGTGTATTCTCTGGATCTTCATCCACCTCCCTCTCACTCACTGTATTCTCTGGCTCTTCATCCACATCCCTCTCACTCACTGTATTCTCTGGATCTTCGTCCACCTCCCTCTCATTCACTGTATTCCCTGGATCTTCATCCACCTCCCTCTCACTCACTGTATTCTCTGGATCTTCATCCACATCCCTCTCACTCACTGTATTCTCTGGATCTTCATCCACATCCCTCTCACTCACTGTATTCTCTGGATCTTCATCCACATCCCTCTCACTCACTGTATTCTCTGGATCTTCGTCCACCTCCCTCTCATTCACTGTATTCCCTGGATCTTCATCCACCTCCCTCTCACTCACTGTATTCTCTGGATCTTCATCCACATCCCTCTCACTCACTGTATTCTCTGGATCTTCGTCCACCTCCCTCTCACTCACTGTATTCCCTGGATCTTCGTCCACCTCCCTCTCACTCACTGTATTCTCTGGAACTTCGTCCACCTCCCTCTCATTCACTGTATTCCCTGGATCTTCGTCCACCTCCCTCTCATTCACTGTATTCTCTGGAACTTCGTCCACCTCCCTCTCACTCACTGTATTCCCTGGATCTTCATCCACCTCCCTCTCATTCACTGTATTCCCTGGAGCTCGTCCACCTCCATCTCATTCACTGTATTCCCTGGATCTTCATCCACCTCCCTCTCACTCACTGTATTCTCTGGATCTTCATCCACCTCCCTCTCACTCACTGTATTCTCTGGATCTTCATCCACATCCTCCCACTCACTGTATTCCCTGGATCTTCATCCACCTCCCTCTCATTCACTGTATTCCCTGGAGCTCGTCCACCTCCCTCTCATTCACTGTATTCCCTGGATCTTCATACACCTCCCTCTCACTCACTGTATTCTCTGGATCTTCATCCACCTCCCTCTCATTCACTGTATTCCCTGGATCTTCGTCCACCTCCCTCTCATTCACTGTATTCTCTGGATCTTCATCCACATCCTCTCACTCACTGTATTCTCTGGATCTTCGTCCACCTCCCTCTCATTCACTGTATTCCCTGGATCTTCGTCCACCACCCTCTCACTCACTGTATTCTCTGGATCTTCATCCACATCCCTCTCACTCACTGTATTCCCTGGAACTTCGCCCACCTCCCTCTCACTCACTGTATTCGCTGGATCTCCATCCACCTCCCTCTCATTCACTGTATTCCATGGATCTTCGCCCACCTCCCTCTCACTCACTGTATTCTCTGGATCTTCATCCACCTCCCTCTCATTCACTGTATTCCCTGGATCTTTGTCCACCTCCCTCTCATTCACTGTATTCCCTGGAGTTCGTCCCCTCCCTCTCACTCACTGTATTCCCTGGATCTCCATCCACCTCCCTCTCATTCACTGTATTCCCTGGGTCTTCGTCCACCTCCCTCTCACTCACTGTATTCCCTGGATCTCCATTCACCTCCCTCTCATTCACTCTATTCCCTGGATCTTCATCCACCTCCCTCTCATTCACTGTATTCCCTGGAGCTCGTCCACGTCCCTCTCATTCACTGTATTCCCTGGATCTTCATCCACCTCCCTCTCATTCACTGTATTCCCTGGATCTTCGTCCACCTCCCTCTCATTCACTGTATTCCCTGGATCTTCGTCCACCTCCTCATCATTTAGTGTATTCCCTTGATTCTTCATCCACCTCCCTCTCACTCACTGTATTCTCTGGATCTTCATCCACATCCCTCTCACTCACTGTATTCTCTGGATCTTCATCCACCTCCCTCTCACTCACTGTATTCTCTGGATCTTCATCAACATCCCTCTCACTCACTGTATTCTCTGGATCTTCATCCACATCCCTCTCACTCACTGTATTCTCTGGATCTTCATCCACATCCCTCTCACTCACTGTATTCTCTGGATCTTCATCCACATCCTCCCACTCACTGTATTCTCTGGTTCTTCATCCACATTCCTCTCACTCACTGTATTCTCTGGATCTTCGTCTACCTCCCTCTCATTCACTGTATTCCCTGGATCTTCGTCCACCTCCCTCTCAATCACTGTATTCTCTGGAACTTCGTCCACCTCCCTCTCATTCACTGTATTCCCTGGATCTTCGTCCACCTCCCTCTCATTCACTGTATTCCCTGGATCTTCGTCCACCTCCCTCTCATTCACTGTATTCTCTGGATCTTCATCCACATCCTCTCACTCACTGTATTCTCTGGTTCTTCATCCACATCCCTCTCACTCACTGTATTCTCTGGATCTTCGTCCACCTCCCTCTCATTCACTGTATTCTCTGGATCTTCATCCACATCCCTCTCACTCACTGTATTCTCTGGATCTTCGTCCCCTCCCTCTCACTCACTGTATTCCCTGGATCTTCGTCCACCTCCCTCTCATTCCTGTATTCCCTGGATCTTTGTCCACCTCCCTCTCATTCACTGTATTCCCTGGATCTTCGTCCACCTCCCTCTCATTCACTGTATTCCCTGGATCTTCGTCCACCTCCCTCTCATTCACTGTATTCCCAGGATCTCCATCCACCTCCCTCTCATTCACTGTATTCCCTGGATCTTCGTCCCCTCCCTCTCACTCACTGTATTCCCTGGATCTCCATCCACCTCTCTCTCATTCACTGTATTCCCTGGAGTTCGTCCACCTCCCTCTCATTCACTGTATTCTCTGGATCTTCATCCATCTCCCTCTCACTCACTGTATTCTCTGGACCCTCGTCCACCTCTCTCTCATTCACTGTATTCTCTGGATCTTCATCCACATCCTCTCACTCACTGTATTCTCTGGTTCTTCATCCACATCCCTCTCACTCACTGTATTCCCTGGATCTTCGTCCACCTCCCTCTCATTCACTGTATTCCCTGGATCTTTGTCCACCTCCCTCTCACTCACTGTATTCCCTAGATCTTCGTCCACCTCCCTCTCATTCACTGTATTCCCTGGATCTTCGTCCACCTCCCTCTCACTCACTGTATTCCCTGGATCTTCGTCCACCTCCCTCTCATTCACTGTATTCTCTGGATCTTCATCCACATCCTCTCACTCACTGTATTCTCTGGTTCTTCATCCACATTCCTCTCACTCACTGTATTCTCTGGATCTTCGTCCACCTCCCTCTCATTCACTGTATTCCCTGGATCTTTGTCCACCTCCCTCTCACTCACTGTATTCCCTAGATCTTCGTCCACCTCCCTCTCATTCACTGTATTCCCTGGATCTTCGTCCACCTCCCTCTCACTCACTGTATTCCCTGGATCTTCGTCCACCTCCCTCTCACTCACTGTATTCTCTGGAACTTCGTCCACCTCCCTCTCCCTCACTGTATTCTCTGGATCTTCGTCCACCTCCCTCTAATTCACTGTATTCCCTGGATCTTGTCCACCTCCCTCTAATTCACTGTATTCCCTGGATCTTCGTCCACCTCCCTCTCACTCACTGTATTCTCTGGAACTTCGTCCACCTCCCTCTCATTCACTGTATTCCCTGGATCTTCGTCTACCTCTCTCTCACTCACTGTATTCCCTGGAACTTCGCCCACCTCCCTCTCACTCACTGTATTCTCTGGATCTTCATTCACCTCCCTCTCATTCACTGTATTCTCTGGAACTTCGTCCACCTTCCTCTCATTCACTGTATTCCCTGGATCTTCGTCTACCTCTCTCTCACTCACTGTATTCCCTGGAACTTCGCCCACCTCCCTCTCACTCACTGTATTCCCTGGATCTTCGCCCACCTCCCTCTCACTCACTGTATTCTCTGGATCTTCATTCACCTCCCTCTCATTCACTGTATTCTCTGGAACTTCGTCCTCCTCCCTCTCATTCACTGTATTCCCTGGAACTTCGCCCACCTCCCTCTCACTCACTGTATTCTCTGGATCTCCATCCACCTCCCTCTCATTCCTGTATTCCCTGGATCTTTGTCCACCTCCCTCTCATTCACTGTATTCCCTGGATCTTCGTCCACCTCCCTCTCATTCACTGTATTCCCTGGATCTTCGTCCACCTCCCTCTCATTCACTGTATTCCCAGGATCTCCATCCACCTCCCTCTCATTCACTGTATTCCCTGGATCTTCGTCCCCTCCCTCTCACTCACTGTATTCCCTGGATCTCCATCCACCTCTCTCTCATTCACTGTATTCCCTGGAGTTCGTCCACCTCCCTCTCATTCACTGTATTCTCTGGATCTTCATCCACCTCCCTCTCACTCACTGTATTCTCTGGACCCTCGTCCACCTCCCTCTCATTCACTGTATTCCCTGGATCTCCATCCACCTCCCTCTCACTCACTGTATTCCCTGGATCTCCATCCACCTCCCTCTCATTCACTGTATTCCCTGGATCTTCGTCCACCTCCCTCTCACTCACTGTATTCCCTGGATCTTCGTCCACCTCCCTCTCATTCACTGTATTCCCTGGATCTTCGTCCACCTCCCTCTCATTCACTGTATTTTCTGGATCTTCATCCACATCCTCTCACTCACTGTATTCTTTGGTTCTTCATCCACATCCCTCTCACTCACTGTATTCCCTGGATCTTCTTCCACCACCCTCTCACTCACTGTATTCTCTGGATCTTCATCCACATCCCTCTCACTCACTGTATTCTCTGGATCTTCATCCACATCCTCTCACTCACTGTATTCTCTGGTTCTTCATCCACATTCCTCTCACTCACTGTATTCTCTGGATCTTCGTCCACCTCCCTCTCATTCACTGTATTCCCTGGATCTTTGTCCACCTCCCTCTCACTCACTGTATTCCCTGGATCTTCGTCCACCTCCCTCTCACTCACTGTATTCCCTGGATCTTCGTCCACCTCCCTCTCACTCACTGTATTCCCTGGATCTTCGTCCACCTCCCTCTCACTCACTGTATTCTCTGGAACTTCGTCCAACTCCCTCTCACTCACTGTATTCTCTGGATCTTCGTCCACCTCCCTCTAATTCACTGTATTCCCTGGATCTTCGTCCGCCTCCCTCTAATTCACTGTATTCCCTGGATCTTCGTCCACCTCCCTCTCACTCACTGTATTCTCTGGAACTTCGTCCACCTCCCTCTCATTCACTGTATTCCCTGGATCTTCGTCTACCTCTCTCTCACTCACTGTATTCCCTGGAACTTCGCCCACCTCCCTCTCACTCACTGTATTCCCTGGATCTTCGCCCACCTCCCTCTCACTCACTGTATTCTCTGGATCTTCATTCACCTCCCTCTCATTCACTGTATTCCCTGGAGTTCGTCCACCTCCCTCTCACTCACTGTATTCCCTGGATCTTCATCCACCTCCCTCTCATTCACTGTATTCCCTGGATCTTCATCCACCTCCCTCTCACTCACTGTATTCTCTGGATCTTCATCCACCTCCCTCTCATTCACTGTATTCCCTGGAGTTCGTCCACCTCCCTCTCACTCACTGTATTCCCTGGAGTTCGTCCACCTCCCTCTCACTCACTGTATTCTCTGGAACTTCGTCCACCTCCCTCTCATTCACTGTATTCCCTGGATCTTCGTCTACCTCTCTCTCACTCACTGTATTCCCTGGAACTTCGCCCACCTCCCTCTCACTCACTGTATTCCCTGGATCTTCGCCCACCTCCCTCTCACTCACTGTATTCTCTGGATCTTCATTCACCTCCCTCTCATTCACTGTATTCTCTGGAACTTCGTCCACCTCCCTCTCATTCACTGTATTCCCTGGAACTTCGCCCACCTCTCTCTCACTCACTGTATTCCCTGGATCTTTGTCCACCTCCCTCTCATTCACTGTATTCCCTGGAACTTCGCCCACCTCCCTCTCATTCACTGTATTCCCTGGATCTTCATCCACCTCCCTCTCACTCACTGTATTCTCTGGATCTTCATCCACCTCCCTCTCATTCACTGTATTCCCTGGAGTTCGTCCACCTCCCTCTCACTCACTGTATTCTCTGGAACTTCGTCCACCTCCCTCTCATTCACTGTATTCCCTGGATCTTCGTCTACCTCTCTCTCACTCACTGTATTCCCTGGAACTTCGCCCACCTCCCTCTCACTCACTGTATTCCCTGGATCTTTGCCCACCTCCCTCTCACTCACTGTATTCTCTGGATCTTCATTCACCTCCCTCTCATTCACTGTATTCTCTGGAACTTCGTCCACCTTCCTCTCATTCACTGTATTCCCTGGATCTTCGTCTACCTCTCTCTCACTCACTGTATTCCCTGGAACTTCGCCCACCTCCCTCTCACTCACTGTATTCCCTGGATCTTCGCCCACCTCCCTCTCACTCACTGTATTCTCTGGATCTTCATTCACCTCCCTCTCATTCACTGTATTCTCTGGAACTTCGTCCACCTCCCTCTCATTCACTGTATTCCCTGGAACTTCGCCCACCTCTCTCTCACTCACTGTATTCCCTGGATCTTTGTCCACCTCCCTCTCATTCACTGTATTCCCTGGAACTTCGCCCACCTCCCTCTCATTCACTGTATTCCCTGGATCTTCATCCACCTCCCTCTCACTCACTGTATTCTCTGGATCTTCATCCACCTCCCTCTCATTCACTGTATTCCCTGGAGTTCGTCCACCTCCCTCTCACTCACTGTATTCCCTGGATCTTCGTCCACCTCCCTCTCATTCACTGTATTCCCTGGATCTTCGTCCACCTCCCTCTCATTCACTGTATTCGCTGGATCTTCGTCCACCTCCCTCTCATTCACTGTATTCCCTGGATCTTCGTCCACCTCCCTCTCACTCACTGTATTCCCTAGATCTCCATCCACCTCCCTCTCATTCACTGTATTCCCTGGATCTCCATCCACATCCCTCTCATTCACTGTATTCCCTGGATCTTCGTCCACCTCCCTCTCACTCACTGTATTCCCTGGATCTTCATCCACATCCCTCTCATTCACTGTATTCCCTGGATCTTCGTCCACCTCCCTCTCACTCACTGTATTCCCTGGATCTTCGTCCACCTCCCTCTCACTCACTGTATTCCCTGGATCTTCGTCCACCTCCCTCTCATTCACTGTATTCCCTGGATCTCCATCCACCTCCCTCTCATTCACTGTATTCCCTGGAGTTCGTCCCCTCCCTCTCATTCACTGTATTCCCTGGATCTCCATCCACCTCCCTCTCATTCACTGTATTCCCTGGATCTTCGTCTACCTCTCTCTCACTCACTGTATTCCCTGGATCTTCGTCCACCTCCCTCTCACTCACTGTATTCGCTGGATCTCCATCCACCTCTCTCTCATTCACTGTATTCACTGGATCTTCGTCCACCTCCCTCTCATTCACTGTATTCCCTGGATCTTTGTCCACCTCCCTCTCATTCACTGTATTCCCTGGAGTTCGTCCCCTCCCTCTCACTCACTGTATTCCCTGGATCTCCATCCACCTCCCTCTCATTCACTGTATTCCCTGGATCTTCGTCCACCTCCCTCTCACTCACTGTATTCCCTGGATCTCCATCCACCTCCCTCTCATTCACTGTATTCCCTGGAGTTTGTCCACCTACCTCTCATTCACTGTATTCTCTGGATCTTCGTCCACCTCCCTCTCATTCACTGTATTCTCTGGATCTTCGTCCACCTCCCTCTCATTCACTGTATTCTCTGGATCTTCATCCACCTCCCTCTCATTCACTGTATTCTCTGGATCTTCATGCACCTCCCTCTCATTCACTGTATTCACTGGATCTTCGTCCACCTCCCTCTCATTCACTGTATTCCCTGGATCTTCATCCACCTCCCTCTCACTCACTGTATTCTCTGGATCTTCGTCCACCTCCCTCTCATTCACTGTATTCCCTGGATCTTCGTCCACCTCCCTCTCATTCACTGAATTCCCTGGAACTTCGCCCACCTCCCTCTCACTCACTGTATTCCCTGGATCTTCGTCCAACTCCCTCTCACTCACTGTATTCCCTGGATCTCCATCCACCTCCCTCTCATTCACTGTATTCCCTGGATCTCCATCCACCTCCCTCTCATTCACTGTATTCCCTGGATCTTCGTCCACCTCTCTCTCATTCACTGTATTACCTGGAGTTCGTCTACCTCCCTCTCATTCACTGTATTCCCTGGAGTACGTCCACCTCCCTCTCATTCACTGTATTCCCTGGATCTTTGTCCACCTCGCTCTCATTCACTGTATTCCCTGGAGTTCATCTTCCTCCCTCTCATTCACTGGATCTTCATCCACCTCCCTCTCATTCACTGTATTCTCTGGATCTTCGTCTACCTCCCTCACATGCACTGTATTCCCTGGATCTTCATCCACCTCGCTCTCACTCACTGTGTTCTCTGGATCTTCATCCACCTCCCTCTCATTCACTGCATTCCCTGGATCTTCGTCCACCTCCCTCTCACTCACTGTATTTCTTGGATCTTCGTCCACCTCCCTCTCACTCACTGTATTACTTGGATCTTCGTCCCCTCACTCACTGTATCCCCTAGATCTTCATCCACCTCCCTCTCATTCACTCCATTCCCTGCATCTTGGTCCACCTCCCTCTCATTCACTGTATTCCCTGGATCTTCTTCCATCTCCCTCTCATTCACTGTATTCCCTGGATCTTGGTCCACCTCCCTCTCATTCACTGTATTCCCTGGATCTTCATCCATCTCCCTCTCATTCACTGTATTCCCTGGATCTTCGTCCAGCTCCTTCTCATTCACTGTATTCCCCGAATGTATTTAATTTTAATATTAAAGGGTAAAAACTGTAAAAACACAGTTGGCTACATTTTGCAACATGAATACTCAGGAGTAAATTTGCACAGATGGTACTGCTATGTTAATATCTTTTTGCAACTGGCTTGATAAAAAAAATATGCAAATAACAGAGACAAGGTGGTGTCTGGTGAAATTTACTCATCAATTCCCATGCCAACACTGAGCTCTTAACTAAATAAAATAAACTTGTGGGTAAAGATTCCCCATGTGCAGGATTTCAGTAGCATTTATGAAGATGAGAAAAATGGCACAACAGTTCAACATTTTATTAAATCTCCGTAATAGCAAAATGAGATGTTATTTTTGTTCCTGTTTTCACATTAGGAAATCCAAGCACTTTTATTAAATTGTAAGACACAGTCTTATGCTGTCATCGTGTGACTTTGCATATCAAGACTATTTCAGCTTCCTGAACTTGAAATCAATTGTGTAGGTTTTATTTTAGTGCATCTTTTAAGCCTTGAAGCAGTGAAATAAAGTTTTATGACAATTATATTGTTACTTTTGCAATGTGTTTATTAATAGTCCATCTGATAAACCTGTTTAATTAGCGGATTGATGACTGTAGGACACCATGCTGGTTCCACAAATTGACTGTCATTTCCAGACGTCACAACACTAAAAGTACTTCACTGGTATGAGGCGGTGTGGATTGTCCAGAGGCCATTAAAGACCTGAATAAATGCACGATCACTCTTTGTGAACTCACTGGTCCAAGGCTTTCTCACCCACCTCTCACCAATCCACCCCCCCCCCCCCCTCCCTTCCCCGCCCCCTCTCCCCGGGCACAAGTCCATTTTAATAAGCAGCAAGATCACAGACTAGCGAGTTATGGCAAGAGGAAAAATCCAGCCCCATCATCAATGTGCTGTTAAAAGTTCAATTAACTCTTGAAACAATGTTTATGCCAACTCCTGCAACCGAGGCACTCAAAATGGCTTCTTTGAATTTTTGGGGGGGGGGTTACTACCTCAAGTTCCCATTCATAGAAACATGGGAGTGACCCAAGGCAAGTTTTAGAGCGAGTCAAAGGCAGAAGCCACAAAAGTGTAAGGAAACCACGGCAACTTGCATCCATATAACACACATGCTGCAGAAAGACATCCCAAGTTATTTCACGAGAGCTTTGTCGAATTTTGACACTTTGGAGATACTAGGCTGTCAAGTAGGTAGGTTTCAAGGAGACTCTTCAAGGAGGTCTGTGAGTTAGTTGGGGTTTAGGAAGGGAATTCTAGAGTTTAAGGCTTGGGCAGCCTTTCTTTTCTTTATTCATTTCTGGGATGTGGGTTCCGCTGGCTAGACCAGCCGTTGTTGCCCATCCCTAATTACCCTCGGGAAGGTGGTGGCTAAGCTGCCTTCTTGAACCGCTTTAGTCTATGTGGTGTAGGTGCACACACTGTGCTCTTTGGGAGGGTGTTCCAGGATCTTGACCCAGCGACAGTGAAGGAACATCGACATATTTCCAAGACAGGATGGTGAGTGGCTTGGAGGGGAACCTCCAGGTGGTGGTGTTCCGATGTATCTGATGCCCTTGTCCTTCTAGATGGTAGCGGTCGTGGGTTTGGAAGGTTCTTCCGAAGGAGGCTTGATGAGTTCCTGCTGTGCATCTTGGAGATGGTACACACTGCTGTTACTGTGCGTCGGTGATGGAGGGGTGAATGTTTGTGGAATAGGTGCCAATCAAGTAGGTTGCTTTGTCCTGGATGGTGTCGAGCTTCTGCAGTGTTGTTGGAGCTGCACTCACCCAGGCAAGTGGAGAATATCCCATTACACTCCTGACTTGTGCTTTGTAGATGATGGACAGGCTTTGGGAAGTCAGGAGTGGAGTTACTCACTGCAGGTTCTTGGACTCTGACCTGCTCATGTAGCCACAGTATTAATATGGCTAGTCCAGTTCAGTTTCTGGTCAACGGTAACTCCCCAGGATATTGACAGTAGGAGATTCCGTGATGGCAATGCCATTGAATGTCATGGGGCGATGGTTTGATTCTCTCTTATTGGAGATGGTTATTGTCTGGCACTTGTGTGGCATGAATGTTACTTGCCACTTGTCAGCCCAAGCCTGGATATTGTCCAGGTCTTGTTGCATTTGCATGTGGACTGCTTCAGTGTCTGAGGAGTCACGAATGATGCTGAACATTGCTGATGATTGCACAAACATCCACACATATGTCCATGCCTTGGAAGGAAGATCTTGATGAAATAACTGAAGATGGCTGGGCTAAGGACACTACCCTGAGGAACTCCTACAGTGATGTCCTGGGACTGAGATGACAACAACCACAACCATTTTCCTTTGTGCCAGGTATGACTCCAACCAGTGGAGAGTGTTCCTCCTGATTCCCATTGACTCCAGTTATGTTAGGGCTCCTTGATGTCAAGGGCAGTCACTCTTGCCTCACCTCTGGTGCTCAACTCATTTGTCCAAGTTTGAACCAGGTCTGTAATGAGGTCAGGAGCTGAGTGACCCTGGCGGAACCAAAATGGAGCGTCAATGAGCAGGTTATTACTAAGTAAGTGCTGCTTGATTGCACTGTTGATGATCCTTCCATCATTTTACTGATGACAGAGGTGACTGATAGGATGGTAATTGGCTGGGTTGGATTTGTCTTGCCGAGGTATATCCTGTACAGAAAACGCATCACCGGTAGATGCCAGTGTTGTAGCTGTACAGGAACAGATTGGCTGGAGTGAGGCAAGTTCTGGGCACAAGTCTTCAGTACTATTGCCTGAATTTGTCAGGGCCCATAGCCTTTGCAGTATCCAGTGCCTTCAGCCTTCTCTTGATGCGGTGTGTGATGAATCAACTTGGCTGATGACTGGCATCTGTGATCCTGGGGACCTCCAGAGGAGACCAAGATAGATCATCTACTCGGCACTTATCATAGAATCCCTACAGCGCAGAAGGTTACCATTCGGCCCATCGAGTCTGCACCGACCCTTTGAATGAGCGCTCTACCCATTTACACTCCTCCGCCCCCCCCCACAGCCTATCCCGTAACGCAGAACCTAACCTGCACAGCCCTGGATGCTAAGGGGCAATTTATCACGGCCAATCCACCTAACCTGCACATCTTTGGACTTTGGGAGGAAACCGGAGCACCCGGAGGAAACCCACGCAGATGTGGGGAGAAATGTACAAACTCCACATAGATTGAGGCCGGAATTGAACCCAGGTCCCTGGCGCTGTGATGCAGCAGTGCTAACCACTGTGTCACTGTACTGCCCTGGCTGAAGATTATTGTGAATACTTCAGTCTCGTCTTTTTCACAGATATGCTGGGCTCCTCCATCATGTAGGATGGGGATATTTGTGGAGCCTCCTCCTCCAGCAAGTTGTTTAATTATCCACCACCATGCACGCTGGATGTGGCAGAACTACAGAGCTTAGATCTGATCTGTTGGTTGTGGCATTGCTTAGCTTTATTATTTACAGCCTATGTTGTTTGGCATACAAGTAGCTTCACCAGGTTGGAGCCTCACTTTTCGGTACGTCTGGTGCTGCGCCTGGCATACCCTCCTGCATTGAACCAGGATTGATCCCCTGGCTTGGTGGTAATGGTAGAGTGTGATATGCCAGCCTATAATCCTGCTGCTGGTGGCCCACAGCGCCTCATGAATGCCCAGTCTTGGGAGTTGCTAGATCTATTCTGAATATATCTCATTGAGCACAATTG
Source organism: Scyliorhinus torazame (assembly GCF_047496885.1). Taxonomy (NCBI): domain Eukaryota; kingdom Metazoa; phylum Chordata; class Chondrichthyes; order Carcharhiniformes; family Scyliorhinidae; genus Scyliorhinus; species Scyliorhinus torazame. The sequence continues at coordinate 197,967,722 of NC_092719.1, read as the reverse complement.
ACAGTATACTCAATGTGAAGACGGGACTGTCTCCACAAAGACTGTGGCAGTGCTCACACCTACCGTTACGGTCATGAACAGATGCATCTGCAAGGGCAGTATGGTGGTGCAGTGGTAGCACTGCAGTCTCACGGCGCCGAGGTCCCAGGTTCGATCCATCTCTAGGTCACTGTCCGTGTGGAGTTTGCACATTCTCCCTGTGTTTGCGTGGGTTTCGCCCCCACAACCCAAAGATGTGCAGGGTAGGTGGATTGAACATGCCCCTTAATTGGGAAAAATGAATTGGCTACTCTAAATTTCTAAAACTCTGCAACAGGCAGGTTGGTGAGGATGAGGTTGAGTATGTTTTTCCCTCTTGTTGGTTCACTCACCACCTGCTCCAGTCCAGCAGCTATGTCCTTTAGGGCCCGGCCAGCTCGGTCTGTGGTGGTACTACTGACCCAATCTTGGTGATGGACATTGAAGTCCCCCACCCAGGGCACTTTCTGTGCCCTTGCCACCCTCAGTGCTTCCTCCAAATGGTGTTCGACATGGAGGAGTACTGATTCATTGCGTGGTAATCAACAGGAGGTTACCTTGCCCATGTTTGACCTGAAGCTTGGAATTGATATGAGGACCCGCAGGCCACTCTCGCCCAACTGTATGGCCACCTCTGCTGGGTCTGTCTTGCGTTTGGACAGGACATGCCCAGGGATGGTGTTAGTGGTGAGATATGATTTTATCCGTCATATGTCCAGCTGTTGCGTGACTCGTCTGTGAGACAGCTCCCCTAATTTTGGCACAAGTCCCCAGATGTTAGCAAGGAGGACTTTGCAGGGTCAACAGGATTGGGTTTGCCGTTGTTGATGCCAGGTGGTCCTTTTTATTGACTTTGTAGCGGTTTAATACAACTTAGTGGCTTGCCCGGCCATTTCAGGGGGCAGTCAAGGGCCAACCACATTGCTGTGGATCTGGAGTCACATGGTAAGGATGGCAGACCTCGATAGTGAACCAGCTGGGTGTTTTACGACAATTGACAATGGTTTATGGTCATCCAATTTCCACCACCTGCCATGGCGGGATTCGAACCCGGGTCCTCAAGCGTATTACCCTGGGTCTCAGGATCGCCAGTCCGGTGACAAGACCACTATGCCACTGCCTCCCCATGAAGGCATGATGACCAATTAAAATCGAGGATGCTCAAGAGGCCCGAATTGGAGGAGAGTAGATATACTGGAGGGATATTTGGAATCAGGAGGGTGGCGTTAGGGAGGGGTAAAGAAAAAAACATTGATAGGAGTTGAAAACAAAGTTTAAGAGTTTTTAAATTGAGGTTTTGGCAGAAACTAAACTAAGGTAGGTCAGCGAGTGCCGGGTTGACAGGTGAATGGAAGTTGATGCAAGTTAGGATAGGGGCGGAGTTCTTGAGAAGGTCAGATTTACGGAGGTCAGTCAAGAAAGTCTCATTTATAGTCAAGTCTAGAGCTAACAAAGACATGGATTCCATCCATTGCCTTCAGGGAGTTTGCTTGCGGACAGTTTTTCAGAATCAGCGAAGACCCTTTTCATTGTTGGGAGGAAGAGCTGAGTAATAGTGTTACACAGCACAGAAGGAAGGGACACGTGCCTCACAAGCACGGTTTCTCACTCGTCTTAAAAGCAAAACGATTTGCAAATCAATCCCTTTACCATCCTGCACAAGCTCCCCGAATACAACTCCAGCCCCCTCCTTCAACCTGCTCGCAAACATCTCAAGAGTGCACAGCTGAAGAGAGGCATTGCCAAAGGCCTGTAAGCAGCTTGCCTGCCTATGCTCATAATAACTGGATAAACAAGGTGGTCTGGCCTGGAGACAAAATGATCAAAATGTCAAAAGTATGTCCCACTCCTACTCCAGCTCGACCAAAAACAGATTGCTTGCGTGGCTTAATGGCTGCAGCCCGCCCAATATTTAATTGGAAGAGATTTCTGCTCATTCAGTACTGGAGGTTGGTTGAGCGGCCCGATAATGGAATAATTGTGGAGGGTTGAGAGCGGGACTGGCGAGGCCACCCATCAGCGTGTATCTGAAAGCTAATGTTGTGCTTGCAATGGTTCGGAGGCAGTGTCTAGATGAGAAATAGGAGGGGGCGAGGATAGATCCTTGGGAAATACCAGGGGTGTGGCACTAATGTGGGAGCGGGAAGAGGGGCCATTGCAAGTGATATTCTGGCAATGGTTAGATAGATAAGGAAGTGGGAACAGTCCCATCCAGCTGAATGACAGCAGAGAGGGCGTTGGAGGAGGATGTATTCAGGTCGAGAAGGATGAGGAGGGATAGTTTACCTGTGTCACAGTCTCTTAGGGTGTTGTTAGTGCCAGAGGTTCTAAAATGATGGGGCCAAACTCCTACAAGGGGTTAATGGTGGGGGTGCAAAGAGGGTAGGGTGCCGAGATGGGGGATAACAGTGTTCACTTGTAGCCAAAGATTGGTTGCCCCCACCATAAATAAGAACAGCCAGACTGGTGTATGGCCAGCAAAAAGGTGACTGGCTGTTCGAGCAGCTATGAAGCCATCCATTTTGCTCGACTGGCTTTATTCTTGCAATGCAAGCTCAGATCAGATCCCAACTTCCCCGGTCTCTGTCCCCCCCCCCCACCAATCTATTATAGTCCTGGTACCGAAACATCCTGTTGTAAGAGACAGCAGCATATGCCGCACAATCACAGACAGAGCCTGCTGTTCCCATGCCATCTGCGGTGATGGACCCGGCTGGCACTGCCAGCTCATCCATTCGGCAGTCAAAGCCCAAGGACCTGGGGGAGGGGAGGTTAACTCACAAGAATAATCACATCCACAATGATTCAGGCTGATCTCGGCTCCAAACCCAGCTAGGCCGACAATTACACAGCCGGGACTGCAGATTACTGCTCCTCATGGCTCAAGCTCATCTGCAATTTGCGGTGTTAATTATAGCAGTTATCCCTCCGCCAAGGGGAGGAATAGAAAATAGGCTGCAAATAAAAGTGTAGCTGTTCCCACGCTGCTGCAGGCATTTCAGTCTATCAACTGCGAGCCATATCAACCCCAAGGTCACATGCTACATCAAGCAAGAGGGAATTCCAGCTACTAACTCGAATGGAATTTTCCGGAACAAGTGCTAAGAGCAGATTATACAAATCAGTATAATGACATGAACATTTTTATGCAGTAAGCAGTTCCAAGATTAAATCGCTTTTATGCCAACGATAGAAACTCCAAATGTTTTGTTTTCGTACTTCGGCACTGTTCCCTTAGAAAATTGTGTTCAGTAATGGAAGGAGTTGGGGGGGGGGGGGGGGGTACAGTGATGGAAGGAGTTGCGGGGGGGGGGGGGGGACGTTGATCACCTGCCAGGCCACAACTTGGAACACTCCTTCCGTGGTCATAGCCAGAATTAAGCCAGTTGAGACGACGGTTAGTCCTGTATGGCCGGAGGGTTTAATTGGTCCTTCACTACCTAGACTGTTTGAGATGGGCATCTGCACCCATCAGGCATGAGCAAACAGCTGGACAGATACGCACCCAAAATTCAGAACCACTCTGCCCCTCTCCTCTCCACTCTGCCCCTCTCCTCTCTCCCCTCCCCTCCTCTCTCTCTCTTTCTCTCTCTCTCTCTCCTCCCCCCCCCCCCCCCCCCCCTCCCCGCCACTTCACTGAGAATTCTGTCACTGGGAGCTAAGAGAAGCGTGGCTGAAACCTCAGTGGCCTGTAACAGTCACATGTTATGCTCCAAGCCTTTTCAAAAGCACATCACGTTCGTCATTAAGCCCAGCTCCGACCATGAACCCAATGGCGGCACCTCGCAGCCTGTCTGAGCCCAACCCCATCCCCCTAGAACTGTGGAAAGACCTGGGCTCCAACATCAGTCACCTCAGTACCTTGAACCTGTGTGTCCACTGCTTCTTGGGCCCAGGTCCATGAGCTGGAGCGGCTAAGTTGAAGTAATTGTCTGGGGTGTGCACAAATAACATTTTCACAAAACTCTTTAAAAACACAGATTTTCATATTTATAGGAAGTATTACCTGTTAATCTATAATCATTATATAGGGACCGGTACCGTGCCTCTTTTATTACCTGTTTTGTTATTGTTGGCATCTGGGGGTTGTGTTAAAATGGTTTCCGATGGAAAATAGTTTTGGGAAGTGCAGAATTAGATAGTTACAGTGAATTGATGCTCCTATCTACTTTCTGCTGAATTAGAGTATTTCTGTTTGAACAGATTGTGCCAATGATGTCTCAAGGATGGCGAGCGCCGAGTATGAGGTCTTTGAATCATCAGTAGAGATACAGTCAATAATCTAGAGGGGAGAGCAATCATTTTATTGCTGATTGTAGTGGCAACTTTGTACTCCACCCAACCAATGACGGCATTAAAGCTGATCGGTTCAATTCTGTTTCTAAATAGAAAAACAAAATAACCCTAAAGCTAAATTTTTAATGGGAGGTTACTGGTTCTTTGAAAATGTTAATTTACTGGATGTGGGCGTCGCTGACTAGGTCAGCATTTATTCCCTAATTGCCCACGACTCGGCTAAAACCATCAGTATTATTGATTTTTTTTTAGCTCACTTTTCCCCCCAAACATTCTCGGTCTATTCAGTAAAATCAATTGAAGTATTCAAAAAGAGAGTTGGAAATGTTCGCGAGGCGGCCTGAAGCTTTCATCATTATAAATTAGTACTGGGCTGACTGAAGAGGTGCCCAAGCAATTTTGCAGTGTTTTTATTGCAGCAATCAAGGATAATCTTTCCATTAGAGAATCTGCAGATTTCCCCCCACCCCCCAGCTGGCATTTCCTAGTGTAACGTCACATCAAGTAGGACAGGTCGTGGGTCAGTCTACTGGTTACACAGTCAGGATAATCCCTTTTATGTCCTTTGTAGTCCCACCGAGCAACCACACCACACCTACAGTCACTAAACACAGTCCATGTTGATTCTCTGCAAACTTGTGCTAAATTAGGGGACTAAATCATTTTTTACATTTCCTGGACAGATTGATAAGGGAAATTCTGAAGGGCAATAAACACCCTCTTCCATTACGTTTAATTGGGTTTAGGAGGTTTCATTGAAAGTCCCAAAATGGCTGCCAATTAATCTGTCACACACCGTGAAGAGGAGGGCAATAAATTAACTCGACGTCCGATGTTCTGCACATCTGACCTGAAACATTGTCACCTTGGTGCAAAATTGATTTTGTTTAATGTCCCACCCCCCACCCCCCCTCTCTCTTTGGGGACCAATATTAAAGGGCCAGCGTCTCTGAATGAGGAAGCTGGAGACAAATTTGGTTACCAGAGCAACCAGGGCGAAATTCTGCACCACCGCAGGTGCTTATAGCACGATAAGGTTTTCAGATGCACGCCTCTTCCATTTTTCTTTGAATGGAAACGATTACTTTCTATTTCAAAATTTAGCCATTGGCAACAGAAGCAACCAAAAAAAACCCACAACCAGTCACCCAGCAAGATCGCATCTCTAAAAAGAGCCAAATGTGTCCTCGGTTTACCAATATAATCCAATGGAAACTTACTTTTATAGGTGACTTCCTACTCAAAAGAAATATTCAAACTTTTTTTTTTTAAAAAGGGACAATTTCAGTGCTCAGTTCAAAAGCCAGTTTTCACTCTTTTGAGCAGGTCGCGGCAGAACTTCCGAGCAACATACCGTTTACAGTTCATCATGATAGCGATTTCACCTCTGCCCGTCTGAATAAACAAGGATTTTGTAACGTTTTACAGTTAGCAACCCTTACCGTGGTATTTTAATGACCAACCAATGAGGGGAGTTTCTCCTGACACGGTTAGTGTTCTCTAACTGGCTGAACAGACAAGCAGGATTCAATCCTTGGCTGCCAATTACTCTGCTAAACAGAGATTTTATAAGTAGACAGTAGTAAACCTTATTGAGCTGAACTATTAAAAAGCTGTTTACATCCCTGTTATTCACTGGATGTGGGTGTCGCTGGCTAGGCCAGCATTACTGCCCATCCCCAGTTGCTTGAGAAGGTGGTGGTGAGCTGCCTTCTTTAACCGCTGCAGTCCCTACACCCACTGTGCTGTTAGGGAGGGAGTTACATAGGAACAGGAGTCAGCCATTCAGCCCCTCGAGCCTGTCCCGTCGTTTAATGAGATCATGGCTGATCTGTGGCCTAACTCTATATACCGGCATTGGGTCCATAACCCTTAATATCTCAGCTTAACAAAAATCCATCTAGCTCAGATTTAAAATGAACTCTTTCAGGATTTTGAACCAACGACAGTGAAGGAACAGTGATATATCTCCGAATCAGGATGATGTGTGGCTTGGAGGGCAACCTCCAGGTTGTGTTTGCATGCATCTGCTGTCTAAAGAACCTTGGTGAGTTCCTGCAGTGCATCTTGTAGGTGGTATACACACAGCTGCAACTGTGCATTGGTGATGGAGGGAGTGAGCATTTAAGGTGGTGGACAGGATGCCAATTAAGCGGGCTGCTTTGACCTGGATGGTGTTGGGCTTTGAGTGTTGTTGGAGCGTCACTCACTCAGGCAAACGGGGTGCATTCATTCCATCACACTCCTGTCCTGCAGACAATGGGCAGACTTTAAGGAGTCGGGAGTGACTTACTTGCCACAGAATTGCCATTTTCTGAAATGTTCTTGTAGCTAGTGTATATATCTATGGCTGGTCCAGTTAAGTTTTTAATCAATGGCAACTCTCAATGTTAATTGTGGGGCATTTGCTGATGGCAATGCCATTCAATGTCATGGGGAGATGGTTAGAATCTCTCTTGTTGGAGATGAGATGATCATTGCTTGGTACTTAAGTGGAAAGTAACAATCCTACCTCTTAGTAGCCCTAGCCTGATCCTGGTCCTGCTGCATATGGGTACCAACTGCTTCAGTATCCGAGGTTGTTGCAAATAACACTAAACACTGTGCATTTGTTGACAAACTTACCCACTTCTGATGAAGCAGCAAAAGCTTATTGGGCTTAGGGCACTCCCCTGTGGAACTTCTACAGGGAGGTCCTGGGGCTGAGACAATTGTCCACCAACAACCAAAAGCATCTTTCTTTATTTTCACTATGACTCAAATCAGCAGAGCTTTTTTCCCTTGATTCCCATTGACTTAGTTTTGCTCGGGCTCCTTGATGCCGCATTCTGCCACATGCTGCCTGGATATCAAAGAGAAATCGCTCTCACCTCACCTGAATTCGGATTTTTTTGTTTATTGTCACGTGTACCAAGGTACAGTGAAATGTATTTTTCTGCGTGCAGCTCAAACAGATCATTTAGTACATGAAGAGAAAATACGTAATAGGGCAACGCAAAGTACACAAATGTAAATACATGGACACCGGCATCGGGTGACGCATACAGGGTGAAGTATTATTCAGGTCAGTCCATAAGAGGGTAGTTTAGGAGACTGGTAACAGCGGGGAAGAAGCTGTTTGTGCATGTTCTCAGACTTTTGTATGTCCTGCCTGATGGAAGAAGTTGGGAGTGTGAGTAAGCCGGGTGGGAGGGGTCTTTGATTATGCTGCCCGCTTTCCCAAGGCAGCAGGAGGAGTAGATGGAGTCAATGGATGGGAGGCAGGTTCGTGTGATGGACTGGACTGTGTTCACGACGCTCTGAAGTATCTTGCGGTCCTGGGCCGAGCAGTTGCCATACCAGGCTGTGATGCAGCCCGATAGGATGCTTTCTATGGTGCATCTGTAAAATTTGGTAAGAGTCAATGTGGACATGCCGAACGTCCTTAGTTTCCTGAGGAAATATAGGTGCTGTTATGCTTTCTTGGTCATAGCGTCAACGTGGGTGGACTAGGACAGAGTTTTGGTGATGTGCATTCCTCAGAATTTGAAGTTGCTAACCATCTCCACCTCGGCTCCATTGATGCAGACAGGGGTGTGTACAGTACTTTGCTTCCTGAAGTCAATGACCAGCTCTTTAATTTTGTTGGCATTGAGGGATAGATTCTGGTCATTGCACCACTCCACTAGGTTCTCTATCTCCCTCCTGTATTCTGACTTGTCGTTATTCGAGATCCGGCCCACTGCGGTCGTGTCATCAGCAAACTTGTAGATGGAGTTGGAGTCAAATTTTGCCACGCAGTCATATGTGTACAGGGAGTAGAGGAAGGGGCTAAGTATGCAGCCTTGCGGGGCACTGGTATTGAGGACTATCGTGGAGGAGGTGTTGTTGTTTATTCTTACCGATTGTAGTCCATGGGTCCGAATGTCAAGGATCCAGTTGCAGAGGGAGGAACCAAGTCCTAGGTTTTGGAGCTTTGATATGAGCTTGCCTGAGATTGCATGGCTGAGATTCAGCTGTTTTGTCCATTTTTGGATCAAAGCAGTAATGGAGGTTATAATGTGTAAGTGCTGCTTGATAGCATGGTCAATGACACCTCCCATTATTTTAATGATGATTGAGAGTAGATTGGTGGGCTGATAATTGGTCAGATTGGATGTGTCTTGCGGTTTGTGGATTGGGCATACCTGAGCAATTTCCCATATTGCCGGGTAGATGCCAGTGGTGCGGCTGGACTGAAACAGCTTGGCTAGGGTACAGCAATCCTGGAACACAAGTCTTCAGTATTGTTCCGGGGTGTTCTCAGAGCCTCATAACCTTTGTTGTATCCGGTGTCTTCAGCTGTTTTTTTGCTAACACACCGAGTGAATCAAATTGGCTGAAGACTGGCATCAGCCATGCTGTGGGGATCTCAAAAGGAGGCAGAGATGGATCAGCCACTCAGCACCTCCGGCTGAAGATTGTTCAACCTGGCCTTTTACACTGATGTGCTGGGACTCCGCCTCCTCCAGTTAATTGTCCAATCCCATTTCATGATTGGGTGTGGCAGGACTGCAGATATTTGTTCTGAACCGCTGGTAATGGAATCGTTCCCGGTTTAGTCTGCAGGTAGTCCTGTATTGCACTTTCAACCCAGGTTGGTATCTCGGACAAATGCCTGGTGCTGCTCCGAGGACGCTTTACGACACTCCCCTCATTGAACGCCTGGGTGGCCCCCTGGCTTGATGGAGATGGAAGCAAGAGGGATATGTCAGCTCATGGTGGTCGAATAAAAAGATGCTGCTGCCCCATCGCATCTCATGGATGCCCGGCTTTGAGCTACCAGATATGTTCGGTGTCTATCCCATTTAGCATGGTAATATAGCTGCACAACACAAAAGGAGCATTTGGTCAGGGTGAAGACAGTATTTCAGTTCCTCAAGGACTGAGCAACTCTCACTCCAACTAATACGGTCATGGATAGATGCAACTGCGACAGGTAGATTGGTGAGGGTAAGGCTTTTACCTGGTGTTGCTTTACTCATCAATTGCCCCACATTCAATCCGGTCACTGTTTTTCAGGAAATCCATTGAATCCCTACAGTGCAGAAGGAGACCATTCGTCCCATCGAGTCTGCACCGACTCTCTGAAAAAGCACCCTACCTAGGGCCACTCCCTCGCCCAATCAATGTAGCCCCACCCTGACCCACATTTTTGAAGTTGGCCAGCTTAAGTCATATCGGTGATGGACAAAAGTTCCACAATCAGAGAATGTTCCTGTGCTCTTGCTTCTTTCCAAGCAGTGTTCAACACGGAGGAGTATGGATTCATCAGTTGAGGGGGTAAACCATGTTTAAACTGATGCCATGTCAATGTTGAGGAGTGTGTTGGGAGGTCCGTCCATTCTGGCGTGGCTTGATACAACCGAGTGAACCAGATCGGTTTTCTAGAACAATCCGGTTGATTGTCTTGAATTTAAAATCCACCACCTGCCATGGTGGGATTGGTGTTCCCAGAGCATTATCCTCCGCCTCTGGATTACGCATACAGTGACAATACCACTACGCCACCATCTCCCAATCTTAGTCACTGGAACATCCATTGCACCAACAGGGGTCAGAACCACAATAATATGAAGCATCCTCGAGTCATCCTCGACCCTCAGAGACTGCCCAAGAAACATGAAGCATCCGAAAACCGGTAGGGTAGTTGTGGCACAGCTGCAGGTCAATAGCAATGCAAGAGGCCAGGGAAGAGACCATTGAAGGCCAAAAGCAAATTCAGCACCTGCATTCCCCAGGAACTTGGCAATCTTTGCTTTCGCTTGAAGTGTAAACTGAAAGCCATCTGTCGCTGCTTTGAAACTGGGTCCTTCATAAATGGTTAGTACCGAGGCTGGGAGGAGAAGATTGGGGCAGTTTGCTTTGGGGAGATTTGGAAAGGGTGGATGACTCAAAATCTTCCACAAGTCAGAGTTGCAAGAAAGCAGAAGCTGGAAGGGATGCTTGCTGACATCTTTGGAAATCAATAACGTTAGCCTCAATATCTTTTCCCCCAATTATATGTAGATATTCCTTAAAAACACAATAAATATGGATGCACCGGAGAGCCCAAGATTCCGGGGCAATAATGTGTGGTCTTCACTCCATGGAGGGAGCTGGATTAAGGACCTGGCGTGCTGCCCTCTGCATCGTTTTTGTGATGGATTTTCTTGAATATTCGTCACTCACTACCCATCCAAACTATTGTGTACATCTTTTCTCAAAAAAGGGGGATGAATAAACTCTGGACAGTGTGCTGTGAAATAGTGCTCCTCATTATCTAAAACAATGCTGAGCCCATATTTTCAAAGATAGATAAGTCTGGGTGTGCAATTGTTCAAGAAACCAAGCCGTTTGACAATTGAAAAATCTGCAACCTTTTCTCTATAGAGTTAGCATGATTGGTACAAGCAGCGTGGAAAAAACTCACATACTCGCGAGCACGCCCCCTAGCATGTAAAGACTACAGAAGAGCCACAAAGTAGAGATAAAAGTACGAGGTTGATATGCTGCTGATAAAAAAAAGACATGCTATCAAAGTTTTCCACTGAGCACTCATCAGGACAGCCCGCTTGAAATTATCAAAGAGTAACGGGGGGGACAACAAATGAAAGTACACATGAAGAGAGCATTGATTGGTTGGCAGGTGGACCCTGATTGGTGCAAACATTGCCATGGAGAATGCAGCATGGAGCAGTTCCATGGACAGGTGACCGAGATCCCCTAGTCACCACACTACGGCTGAACTCCATGACAGAAATTGTGAGGCCCATCTGAAATTTACATTGCACAGGCAGGAGCCATTAGATAGATATTAGACATGTTGTGTGACTTGTATCAGAAACAGCCTTTAGATATACTGAATTGCTTCTGCCAGAGGCAGCTGCCTATAATTCTCCTGGTGGAGACAGTGATGTTCAACAGTGCTTCATTAATGCCAGTGAACACAATTAACTTTTATTTATAAATTTTCGGCATATTCTTTGCCAGCCGTAAGCTCAGCCTGTATCTTAAATCTCACACAGGTTTAATAGAAAGGCGAAAGCTATCGCAATGACTACCTCAAATTATAGGTGACTGGAGGAGGAGTTGCCAGCTGACCAATGTTGCAGAGAATCTAACATTGGGAACTTTGTGAATAATGACTGGCTTTAGCAAAGAACATGGCATCGTCCTTTACTGTGTGTATCAGGAACCTAGGCAAAGTGTCGCTGTATAGATACGAGTTGGGAATTTATACATATCAGCGTCTCTTCATGATCGGACAGGTTTAATAATTTTTCAAAATATTTTTACGACCATAAAAAACACATGCTGGAGGCAAATCATTTTCAGGCGTATTTCCCACAGAATGTCATGGTTGTGTGAAACAGCCATTTGAAGTTGACCCAGAATGCCCGCACTTCAGAAATCAGTCACTGCCCGCTGCTCCCAGACAGAGGGGTGTTTCAGCTATAGGGATACTGCTGTGACCGAGCGAGGGAGAAGTGACAGTGCTAGGCTGTGTGCCACAGCTCCCTCCCCCCTCATTAACATTTCCAGCTCACCGCTCATTAACATTTCCAGCTCATTCTGTGCCTTTGATTCAAAGGCCTGTGCTAAATAAAGGAATGGCACAAGGGGGGGGGGGAAAAGGAGGCAAAGCGACCTAAACAAACATAAGATGGCTGCCAGTACGGAGGGACTTATCTATTTTGTTTGAGCATCAGCCTAAGGTTCAGGATGGACTTTGGGAGTGGATCATTAAACAAGAGTGTACAAAAACACACAATTTACAATGTCTATTTACAGCCTATGCTCGGCTAGATCAGCACCTTTGCTGAAGGCAAGCTAGGGACTCAGCTACAGATAGTGGGGGTGGGACAGACCATTTTGAGGGGATTGTCCAGACATTTCTGAAATCTAAATCAGGCATCAAAACACTTTGTCGAGTTAGTTAAGTTCTTTCTTCCCACTTCTGTATCGTTAATGTTTGGCGCTGATAAATTAAAGCTTAAATCAGAAAAACGAGAATGATTCGGTTCCCTCACACTCACCATGTTCACCCTCGTTTGGCAAGACTGTACAACTTTCTGACGTAATGGCTGCTCTAAAACTATTTCACTGCGGGGGGGGGGGGGGGGGGGGGGGGAAAGAGTTTTATTAATCACAATTAGAAAATGAACTGCTTTAGCACCCAATTACAACGGCAAACAGCTCAGTTGGTGTATGCTGCTTTTACTATAAATTCCTCTATCCTACAATAGTGGCTGCACTTTAAAAACATACTGTGGTAAACCACTGTGTTCTGATATTAGAGGTTGTACGGTAGAACCTGCACTACAGGTTCACCTGTGGCCCCTGCATGCTAGTTCCGGGAGGCGGGTTATAAATATGCGTGGCCTCCAGCTCGCAGCCATTTCACCAGCTGCTGTAGGAGGCCACACATCTGATACTAATAAAGCCTCAGTTTGGATTCAACTTCGTCTCTAGTCAAATTGATCGTGCCTCAATTTATTAGTATCAAATTCAGAAGATGGACCTCTGGATTAAACCAGATCGCCTGCAGCTGGATCCACATTCAAGCGACGCCAGAAAGGACTTCCAGCACTGGCTAGCTTGTTTTGAAGCGTATATCAACGCGGTGCCAACCCCTGTTCCGAGGCTCAGAAGATCCAAATATTGTGCTCCAGACTCGCTCCAAAGTCTTCCCGCTGATCCAGGATGCGCCCAATTATGCTGATGCCATGACGCGACTCAAAGACAATTATGAACAGAAGACGAACACGCTCCTCGCCAGACACGAACTCGCAACGCATATTCAACTACCTGGTGAGTCAATCGAGGACTTCTGGAGGGCCCTGATCCCAGTTTGGGACTGTGACTGCCAGGACATTACAGCTAAGGAGCACTCAGATCTCCTTATGCGGGGCGCTTTTGTGACTGGGATTGGGTCTGATGTTATCTGGCAGCGGCTCCTAGAAGGGGCCACGTGCGACCTCGCAGAGACTAAAACACTAGCGCTCTCCATGACGGTCACCCTGCGCAATGTACAGTCCTACGCCCCCAACCGCGCGGCCCACTCTTCCTACGCTTCATGGGCCCCACACACAGCCAGACTTCCAGTGCAACCTCCAGAGCCTGACCTTTAAATTCGGCGGACCCTTACCACCCCTCACTGTGTGCGGCCTCGCGACCCTAAAGGTCGATCCTCCTTCCCTCTTTGCCAATCTAACTCCAGATTGCAAACCTGTCGCCACCAGGAGCAGACGGTACAGCACCCAGGATAAGGCCTTCATCAGGTCCGAGGTCCAGTGGTTGCTTCGGGAAGGCATCATCGAGGCCAGCAACAGCCCCTGGAGAGCTCAAGTGGTAGTGGTTAAATCTGGGGAGAAAAACCGAATGGTCGTGGACTACAGCCAGACCATCAACAGGTACACGTAGCTCGATGCGTACCCCCTCCCACGCATATCTGACATGATTAACCAGATTGCACAGTTCCGGGTCTTCTCAATGGTGGACCTGAAATCCGCTTACCACCAGCTCCCCATCCGAAAATCGGACCGGCCATACACCGCCTTTTGAGGCAGACGGCCGGCTATATCACTTCCTTAGGGTCCCCTTCGGCGTCACCAACGGTGTTTCGGTCTTCCAAAGGGAGACGGACCGAATGGTCAACCAGTACGGCTTGCGGGCCATGTTTCCGTACCTAGACAATGTGACCATCTGCGGCCATGATCAGCAGGACCACGACGCCAACCTCACTAAATTTCTCCGCACCGCTACTCTCCTCAACCTCACGTATAACAAGGAGAAGTGTGTGTTCCACACAAACCGCTTAGCCATCCTCGGCTACGTGGTCCAGAACGGAGTTCTGGGGCCCGATCCCGACCGCATGCGCCCCCCTCATGGAGCTGCCCCACCCCCACTGCCCCAAGGCCCTTAAACGTAGCCTGGGGTTCTTCTCATATTACGAGCAGTGGGTCCCAAACTATGCGGACAAGGCCCGCCCACTCATACAGTCTACTCATTTCCCCCTGACGGTCAAGGCCCAACAAGCTTTCGCCCGGATCAGAGCGGATATTGCCAAAGCTGGAATGCACGCTGTAGACGAAACACTTCCTTTCCAAGTAGAAAGCGACGCATCGGACGTCGCCCTTGCCGCCACCCTCAACCAGGCAGGCAGGCCCGTGGCATTCTTTTCCTGCACCCTCCATGCCTCTGAGATTCGGCACTCATCCGTCGAACAAGAGGCCCAGTCTATCGTTGAGGCTGTGCGACACTGGAGGCATTTCCTGGCCGGCAGGAGATTCACTCTCCTCACTGACCAACGGTCGGTAGCCTTCATGTTCAACAACACACAGCGGGGCAAGATCAAAAATGATAAAATCTTGCGGTGGAGAATCGAGCTCTCCACCTATAACTACAAGATTAAGTATCGCCCTGGCAAACTCAACGAGCCCCCAGACGCCCTATCCCAAGGTACATGTGCCAGCGCACAGGTAGACCGACTCCGGACCCTGCACGACAGCCTGTGTCACCCAGGGGTCACTCGGTTGTACCATTTCATTAAGGCACAAAATTTGCCCCACTCCATCGAGGAAGTAAGGACAATCACCAAGGACTGCCAGGTCTGTGTGGAATGCAAACCGCACTTCTACCGGCCGGACCGCGTGCGCCTGGTGAAGGCCTCCCTCCCCTTTGAACGCCTCAGCGTGGATTTCAAAGGCCCCCTCCCCTCCTCCGATCGACACACATATTTCCTCAGTGTGATCGATGAATATTCCCAGTTTCCCTTTGCCATTCCATGCCCCGACATGACATCTGCCACCGTCATTAAAGCCCTTGATTCTATCTTCACTCTGTTCGGCTTCCCTGCCTACATCCACAGTGACAGGGGATCCTCATTCAGGAGTGATGAGCTGCGTCAGTTCTTGCTCAGCAGGGGTATCGCCTCCAGGAGAATGACGAGCTACAACCCCCGGGGAAATGGACAGGTAGAAAGGGAGAATGGGACAGTACGAAGGGCCGTCCAGCTGACCCTGTGGTCCAGAAATCTCCTGGCACCCTGCTGGCAAGAGGTTCTCCCTGATGCACTACATTCCATTCGCTCATTACTCTGTACTGCTACTAACAGTACACCGCATGAACGTCTTTTTGCCTTCCCCAGGAGGTCCACATCCAGGGCATCGCTCCCAACTTGGCTCACAGCTCCGGGAACCGTGCTTCTCCGTAAACAAGGCGGATCCGTTGGTGGAAAGAGTGCACCTGTTCCACGCAAACCCACAATACGCCTACATGGCGTTCCCCGATGACCGCCAGGATACCGTCTCCCTCAGGGACCCGCAGGTTCCACCCCCACACCACCCCCGTCGCCACCCTCCCCTCCCCACCCCCCCCATCACCCCTCCTAGGACCGTCCGTCCTCCCCCTGCCCACCCCCATTGAAGAAGAGGATTTCGGCACGCTCCTGGAGTCAACTTCGGCAGCGCCAACATCGCCGTCACCACTTCGTCGATCTCAAAGGTCCATCAAGGCACCAGACTGGCTGAACCTCTGACCGGCCCACCGGATGACCAGAGACATTTTTTTTACTGTTTTGTAAATATTAAAAATTGCTAATTGTATATAGTTATCCACCACCCCCGCCGGACTCAATTTTAACAGGGGGTGAATGTGGTAAACCACTGTGTTCTGATATTAGAGGCTGTACGGTAGAACCTGCACTACAGGTTCACCTGTGGCCCCTGCATGCTAGCTCCGCCCAGGAGGTGGGTTATAAATATGCGTGGCCTCCAGCTCGCAGCCATTTCACCAGCTGCTGTGGGAGGCCACACATCTGATACTAATAAAGCCTCAGTTTGGATTAAACTTAGTCTCCAGTCAAATTGATCGTGCCTCACATACTTCATTGGCTCTAAAGCACTTTAAGATGTCAGATGGTGGTCGTGAAAAGCACTGTACAAATGACAGTCTTTCAAGTCCTTATGTTTATACTAGAAACCCCTCGTGTAGACTTGTCAAATTATCACCAAGGCATAAATCACTCAAAACCAGCTCCACTGGGCAAGACAGGGCTGGATTTGCCAACCACCCAGTCACGTGTTTCAGCAGAGGAGGCGGCCCGCCAACGGGATCAACCAGTCCCGCTTCTCTCAACGGGATTTCCCATTGACCGGAATTTCCCGCTGGCGTGAACAGCCGGTAAATCCCGCCACAGTATGCACGCCAGACACCGGAAACAACTGCTCTATTCACAACTTGGTGACAGAAGAAGACCCCCAGAAGGCAGTAGAAATGCTTTAGGGGTTTCCATCAAAGTATCCCCGAAGAATTCAAACACCCCCGCCAACTCGCATAGGAGCTGGTGACTGACAATGATGGAACTGACGATAATGGAGAACTCAGAATGTAATCTGGGGTGGCACTGAACACATTACGAGACTTTGTTGGGAATGTACAGAGCCATTTGAGGGAGCCCACAAATCTCCAAACGACCCACCTTCCCACCTGCTCGATGTGCGGCAGGGACGGCAGATTTCTCATTACACGTACGAGCCATCTCAGAAACCATATCTGTGCTGATGCTGCCAGACCTGCTGAGACTTTCCAGCATTTTCTCTTTTGGTTTCGGAACCCATTGTACCAGAGTGGAAGCAAATCATCCTTGACCCCAAGGGACTGCCCAAGAAAAATTGCACCTTCTCATCAGTTGACATGCCGCAGAGTATCCACTGATGGGAGAGCAGAATTAGTGTAACACAAGTTTACATGAACTGTTCACATTCTAAATGTGGGCACTGGAACTTAAGAGGGGAAACGGACTGGGAAATGTACGCCAATTTAAATTTTAAATATGTACGAGAGTGAGCGATGGATGGGAGGATTGGAACTGGGGTACATTGTTAGAGATGTGCCCAAATGAAGTGGGATCATATCACCCCATTATATTTGGACAATTTATTTTTAAATTTAGAGTACCCAATTCATTTTTTCAAATTAAGGGGTAATTTAGCATGGCCAATCCACCTACCCTGCACATCTTTGGGTTGTGGGGGCGAAACCCACGCAAATACGCGGAGAATGTGCAAACTCCACACGGACAGTGACCCAGAGCCGGGATCGAATCTGGGACCTCGGTGGCATAAGGCAGCAGTGCTAACCACTGCGCCGCCGTGCTGCCCTATTTGGGCAATTTATCAACCAGATGTTCAACTGGCATCTCCGCTTCCCCAAGCCTGGATAAGTGTTCATACTTCAGCCTCTTAGATCCTGCCATTCACAGCCAACCTCTCAGATGCTATACCTCAAAGCCAATTCATCTCATTACCAGGAATTAATCGCTGAAGTCATTCATTCCGGTTTCTCCCAGAAGTTTTTCCCCTCTCCTGTTCGGAGTTCTCTCGCTTTCTCTGTTGTAAAGCAACGCAAGATGTTTTTCTTTGCAAGGGGCACTTTATCAATGCAATTTATTATACTTTCTGGGAGCCTCAAGATGTTTCAGTCAGTCAGCAAAACGGGAGTCAGATGAAAGAAAAAAAAAACTACAAACGCTGGCAAAACACCGGGGATCTGCATTTGGAGAGATAGGCAGCTTTATGCTTCAAATTCATGAGGTTTAATGACAGGCCCCACCTGAATTATTAACCTTGCTCTCTAATTCAGATGTTGATTAGCAGTGTGTGCACTACCAGCATTGTTTGCTTTATAAACAGACTAACATATTAAAGTAACAGGCCCAGCCTGTCCCAGAAGTTTGATGCAAGCTGCTCTGCACCCATTCGAATCTTGGGAGTGCGAATCGGGCTAGAAGACCCCTCCCCTCGGGACCTGCATTCTTCCCAGGTGAGGTACCCTCAATAATGATGCTTAGAGATTAAACTGTAAAGAAGGCTTTATTAGGCTAATAACTATGCTACAGATTTGGACGAGAGCGGACTGCTATACAGACCATGAGGCAGGCCTTTATGTATGGCTCCCAGATGGGTGGAGCCAGAGGCGGAGTCCCCAGGGTTCCAAGCCTGGTCTTAAAGGGGACATCACCTTACATGATGATAAGGCAGTAACCGTTCATCACATTCACCCCCTGTTTAAAAAGGAGTCCGGCGGGGGTGAAGTGCCATCATAGGTCCATCCGTCTCGGCGGCCGGATCGTCCTCCTCGATCTCCTCAGTTCGGGCGGTGGTGCGGCGGGCACGGACGTCCCGGTTGAGGGCACATCCGGGAGCACAGCGGTCGGAGCTTCGGTCCGGGTCGGACTAGGCAGGGCCGGGGGTAGCGGAGCCGGCGCCGGCGGGGTGTGTAAAGGGGGGGCGCAAGGTAGGAGCTCACCAACGGGTGGTAGGGCCGGAAGGGGGTGTGTTGTAGGGGGCGACGGGTCCTGCAGGGGAGCGGCGCGGGAAGGGGCGTCTGTGGTGGAGGATCCAGCGGGCGCCAGATCCCGGAGGGAAACCGTATCTTGCCTGCCGTCGGAGTACTCCACGTAGGCGTAACTGGGGTTGGCGTGGAGCAGTTGGACCTTTTCAACTAGGGGGTCCGTTTTATGGCTCCTCGCGTGCCTCCGGAGAAGAACAGGTCCCGGAGCCGTCAGCCAAGGTGGAAGCGAGACCCCGGAGGTAGACTTCCTGGGGAAGAGAAACAATCGCTCATGAGGGGTCTCATTTGTGGCCGTACAGAGGAGTGACCTAATGGAGTGTAGGGCATCGGGTAGGACCTCCTGCCAGCAGGTGGTTGGGAGATTTCTCGACCGCAGGGCCAGAAGGACAGCCTTCCACATGGTCGGGTTCTCCCTCTCCACCTGCCCGTTTCCCCGTGGGTTATAGCTGGTCGTTCTGCTCGAGGCGATGCCTTTGCTGAGCAGATACTGACGCAGTTCATCGCTCATGAACGATGTACCCCGGTCGCTGTGGATATAAGCAGAGAAACCGAACAGGGTGAAGATGCTGTGCAGTGCCTTAATCACCGTGGCTGAGGTCATGTCGGTGCAGGGAATGGCGAATGGGAAACGGGAGAACTCATCGATCACGGTGAGGAAATAGGCATAACGGTTGGTGGACGGGAGGGGCCCCTTGAAGTCCACGCTCAGTCGCTCAAAAGGGGCCCGAGGCCTTCACGAGCCGAACCTTGTCTGGCCGATAGAAGTGCGGTTTGCACTCCGCACAGACCTGGCAGGCCCTGACCATGGCCTTGACCTCCTTGGTTGAGTAAGGTAGGTTGCGGGACTTGATGAAATGGACGAGCCGGGTAACCCCCGGGTGGCAGAGGTCATTGTGGATGGCTTGCAGGCGGTCCTCCTGCACGTTGGCACATGTGCCGCGGGACAGGGCATCTGGAGGCTCGTTGAGCTCCCCTGGACGATACTTGATATCGTACGAGTAGGTGGAGAGTTCGATCCTCCACCTCAATTTTATCGTTTTTTATTTTGCCCCGTTGCGTGTTATCGAACATATAGGCGACCGACCGTTGGTCGGTGACGAGGGTAAACCTCGTACCGGCGAGGTAGTGTCTCCAGCACCGCACAGCCTCCACAATGGCTTGTGCCTCCTTTTCGACTGCAGAGTGTCGAATCTCGGAGGCGGTGAGGGTTCGGGAGAAGAACGCTACTGGTCTGCCTCCTTGATTGAGGGTAGCAGCCAGGGCGATGTCTGATGCATCGCTCTCTACCTGGAAAGGGATGGTTTCGTCCACCGCGTGCATGGCGGCCTTGATGATGTCGGCCTTGATGCGGTTGAAGGCCAATTGAGCCTCAGCCGAGAGGGGAAAAGTGGTGGTCTTTAGGAGTGGGCGGGCTTTGTCCGCATACTTGGGGACCCACTGGGCGTAATAGGAGAAAAGCCCCAAGCACCGTTTGAGGACCTTGAGGCTGCGGGGGAGAGGGAGTTCCTTAAGGGGGCGCATGCGGTCGGGGTCGGGACCTAGGACCCCGTCTTCCACGACATAGCCGAGGATGGCCAGCCGGGTGGTGTGGAAAACGCATTTGCCCTCGTTATAGGTCAGGTTAAGGGCTCGGGCGGTCTGGAGGAACTTTGAGGTTAGCGTCATGGTCCTGCTGATCATGGCCGCAGATGGTGACATTGTCCAAGTACGGGTATGTAGCCCAGATGCGAGGGCTATGGTTTGGGATGTGGGATGGGTGCGTAGGGAGCAGCGCCTTACCGTTTCAGGGTGGATAAAGCTCTCCGTGCTCCCGGAGTCAAAGAGGCATGCAGTGTCGTGCCCGTTGACCTGGACCTGCATCATGGAGTTCTGCAGGTGTTTTGGCCGAGTTTGATCGAGGGTGATCGCACCCAGTCGCGGGTAGTCGGAGTCGTAAAATGGCCGTTGCCGTTGGTCGCACGTGTCGGGTCGAGAAGATGGCCACCGACCAGATGGCCGCTCCCATGATTCGCACGAGGCTGATGACGCGTCAGAAGAGGACGTGTCGGGTCGGTGCGCAGCAGCATTGCGAGGCCTGCGGGCCTGAGAGCCTGATTTTCGGGCCGGCTGTTCTTTGTTTTTCTGGCCCCTGGGTCTGGCCAGGCAGACCCTCACAAAGTGCCCTTTCTTCCCGCAGTCGCTGCAGATCGCGGAGCGGGCTGGGCAGCATGGGCGTGGGTGCTGGCCCTGCCCGCAGAAGTAGCAAGGTGTGCCCCCATGGTGAGCGGGTCGCCGCGTGGCGCAGGCCTGTAATACGGGCAAGTCTGGGGAAGTCCGGGGGGGGCTGGCAGAGTCCGCGGGGTACGTACCCAAGTTATGTCGGGCCACCTCCAGCGAGGAGGCGAGCGTTAGCGTCTCCTGGAGGTCTTTTGCCCCGTTTTCGAGCAGTCGCTGCCGGATGTAGGTCGAGCGGATGCCGGACACGAAAGAATCTCTGATGTGCAGGTTCATATGGACTTCTCCTGTCACATCCTGATGGTCACAGTCCCTGGCCAGCGCGGTGAGTTTCTCAACAAACTCGTCGAGCGATTCCCCCGAGCGCTGGCGGCAGGTAGAGATCAGATGCCGAGCGTGCACCTCATTGACGGGTTTGACAAACCGCTTGCGGAGCAACTCAATCGCTTCCTCATAAATCGTCGCCTTTTCGAGCGTGGCGGAGATTCTGTGACTCACCCGGGCGTGGAGTAGACACAGCTTGCGTGGCCCCAGGATGGGAGTCTCTGCGGAGTCCAGGTAGGCCTCGAAGCACCGCACCCAGTATTTAAAAATTTCCTTTGCCTCCGGCGTTCGTGCTTCCAGATTGAGCTTCTCTGGTTTTAAGCCTGCGTCCATCCTGAATCTAGTTTAGCCTAATAAATTGAGGTACCCTCAATAATGATGCTTAGAGATTAAACTGTAAAGAAGGCTTTATTAGGCTAATAACTATGCTACAGATTTGGACGAGAGCTGACTGCTATACAGACCATGAGGCAGGCCTTTATGTATGGCTCCCAGAATGGCGGAGCCAGAGGCAGAGTCCCCAGGGTTCCAAGCCTGGTCTTAAAGGGGACATCACCTTACATGATGATGTAACATGATGATAAGGCAGTAACCGTTCATCACACCAGGTCAGATCAAATTCCAATTTCCAGTCACACCATCCCTACGGCATCTGTGCCAAGTAGAATTGTATGGCCATTCCTTCACTGTCGCTGGGTCAAAACGCTGGAACTCGCCAGTCAACAGGTATATCTACACCACAGGGACGGCAGCGGTTCAGGGCGGCCGCTCACCATCACCTTCTCAAGGGCAATTAGGGGTGGGCAATAAATGCTGGCCTGTCCTGCGGCGCCCACCGCCCCTGAGCAACTAAAAATGTGGCACACAAAACAGTCGCTAGCTGTTGTGCAGACACCACAGGGAGGGAAAAGAAAACAAAATTGTAAACTTGACGCAGAAAAAAAGGTGACGGAGGAGCCTGTCGAGCAGAAAGAACATAAACAACAGCAATTTATATTTATCTAGAGTCTTTAATCTGCTAAAAGTAAAATGCACCACACCAGTGGAACAAGTTAAAACGCTTTCCCGACTAGCTGTTCTCTGTCTAATGACTATTTTCACCATCACCAAACAATTCGCAGATTCTCCCCTGACAATCAAGGCGTCGTCGTTTGCAAAATAGTCATCCAAAAAAAAGGTGTGGGGCTGAGAGGAACAGCTGGAGGATCCGCCACTTAAAAATTGTAAACTTTGGATCAGCAATTCCACACCGAAAAACAAAACATCTTTTCCCTCCACCCTGCAGCTACACATCTTGAGAGTTTGGTTATGGAATAGCGTCAGTTCATCTCCACCAGCGGCCTCCCCGTCTGAGAAGCTGAAAGATTTGAACGTGTAAACTAGGCGACCCACTCCAGTGTGGTGTGGAGTGGAGACGGCATTGTGAACAGATATGGGCAGTAGTTTGCGTTTTTTTTTTAGGTGCTAAACAATGCCAAAGGTGATTGACGTCTTTTGCATGAAGCAATATTGCTCTTTTGTTTCAGAATTTTAGCATCTGCCATACTTTGCTTTTTCTTTGTGGCCCATCCATGGTCACTAAGAGCTTGCTAACGATTCTCCAGAATCTAACCAAGGCCTTCCAGGCTCAAAATTCATTCCGTCAAGAAAAAAGTCATGTCCTGCCATAGATTTTGTTTCCCATTTTAAGTCCTGTTGCCGGCTGACTGGAAAAAAGGTGTGGTTTTTTGGGGGTTCAATGCTGTACTTGCAGAACATCAATGCAACTAGAATTTGGTGTTTTGAGACTTAGGCAGAAATCAGGCATGTTCAAGCAACTGCTACATTATTTAAACGCAAAAGGAACCAAGCAACACACAAAAAAAACCCGCAGCCATGTTAAATCACACAATAGGTAGAGGTTTACAATCCATTCACCCAAAATCACTGCCCAATGCAACTCATGGACCTTCCAGTTCCTGAGATTGAATGCAAATGAAAATAATTATATTGTCACCTCCCTTGACCAGTGTGTCCAAGATTAAACGCAGGCATCCCAACCTCAGTCCGGAGGTCATTTTCTGGCCCCTCTCGTGAGCAAGTAAGTCATGTCCTGGTTCATTCAGGGCACAGAAAAGAGCTTGGATTGGTCCTGGTTAATTGGATATACTCGACTGTGGTCCTGAGATTCCAATGAAATTCTGCCGATTCCCACTGTTATGGCAGAAGAATCACCAAGGAAACGGTAGAGGTGGGGGACAAACAGCTGAGCTAGCTCACTGCCATTCCCGCACTGTCTGGTTAACGGATTAAAATTCCATAGGACTGTGGGGTCAGGACAAGGATTCCCTCGGCCAGAGATCCTACTACTCAGTCTTTGTTTCGATCTAGTGCAAAAGCGATGAGATCCATAAAATCCCAACAGTACAGAACCATTCAGCCCATCGAGGCTGCACCATCCTTCTGAAAGAGCACTCCACCTAGGCCCATTCCCCCACGCATTGGTCACGGCCAATCCACCTAACCTGCACATCTTTGGACTGTGGGAGGAAACCCATGCAGACACGGGGAGATGAGCGCCTGTTTGTGCACCAAGGTCGGAATCGAACCCGGATCCCTGGTGCTGTGAGGCAGCAGTGCTAACCACTGTGCCAGATGTCCTCAAAACCTCTCACCCTCACATTGAAATGCCCCCATGTCCTTGTTCCCCCACTCCCCCATCTGTGTAACATCTCCCAACCCTCAGAGACTGTGTTCCTACAACGCTTGTGCACCCCGTCCCAATTCTTATACCACCATTGGCAGCTGTGGCTTCAGCTTTTTTAGTCTCTGGACACTAGAATTCCTTCTTTAAACTTTTCTGCCCCTTTCTTCCTTTAAGATCCAATATAAAATCTACCTTTTTGACCAAAAGTTTGGTAATTTGCCCTAATGTCTTTGTCATTCATTTTCTGTGAGGAGCTTGGGATGTTTAACTTTGATAGAGGCACTATTTAAATGCAAATTGTTCTAAAGGTGCCCGGTGGCACATGGGAACTATACAGATACAACCTCAGGCCTAACTGGAGGCCTTAACCTTCCCCAAAGAGGGCACAACTTCATGGGGCAGTCTACTCCCACCAGGTCCAGAAGCTCGGCCTGGACATTGTCACCTCCTCCCGTATGTGGGCAGCTGCCCAAGCCTCCTGGTGCATGGGGCAAATCCATGCCAAAAAAGTGAACAGGTCACACCTTCACCCACTGACCAATGTTTGTGTGTGACCCTCCCAAACTCCAGCAGTGGTCAGTGTTGGGGGGCACCGACAGGGGGCACACAGAGCGGCAGTCCGCAGGATTTCGAATCTCTCTGCACGCACCCCCTCTTCCTCTTCCCCCCCCCTCCCCCACCTCATCAACATTACCTTGCCTTGGCAGCAGAGAAACTCCTTCAGACAGCAAATAATAGAAGCCGATTACATTTCAGTTCTGATTCGTAGGAAGCTTCCCTTCAAGAATTCAAGTTCCTTTTTCTCTGCGATTTTCAGTCTCCTACTCCATTGTGCTGATGTAAAGCACACGGAACAATCAACCACAGCAATAAAATCAAATCTCCTGCTCCGTGGAGTCACCTTGGCTCCCTGGGGCATGGGAAATGTGATTTTAATGTACCCGCTGAGAGAATCAATGGGAGACTAGAAGCCGAAGGAGGGAGGTAAGTGGCTGAGAGAAAGAACTTGCCTTTACAACACATTTTTCACACTGACAGGATCACTCAAAAGCTCTTCGCAGTTGAAGAGTTGCTTTTGAAGTGCGGTCACTGCTGTTATCACGGCACAAACCCCAGCCAATTTGCACACAGCAAGGACTCGCAAACAGCAAATGACGGGAGTGATCAGTGAACCGGTTTCTCTCGGTTGAGGGAGGGGGGGGGGGAATAATGGTTGGGGCAATAGTTGTGTTTGTACAGTACCCTTTAAAGTAAATTAAACATTCCAATGCCCTGCATAGAAATATACGGAAAAGAACGAAAGCTGAAGAAAGCTATTGGGAGAACTCCATGTTCCTCTTCAAGGAGTACCAACGGAAAAGAGAAGCAGGCCATTCGGCCCCTCAAACCTCCTCCACCATTCAACCAGATAGTGGCTGATCTTTTAACAATAACATTTTGCTGCACCATCTCCCCATCGCTTCATATCTTTAATATCTCGAAGATCTCTGCCTCGAATATGCTCAGTGATCGAGCCTCCACTCTCCGAGTAAAGACATTCCTCCTCATCGCAGTTCCAAATGGCCTAACCCTTCTTTTTCACTTTTAATCTGGGAGCTTTTCTGCCCAGTCAGCAGACAGACCTTTGATTTAAAGCCTTATAGATAAATAGGATGATACAGCATAAGCAGGAAGCAACGAGCTAGTCCACCGGGCCTGTGTCAGCTCTTTGGTCGGCCCATCGATTAATTGCACTCTCTCACCCTTTAAACCCTTGGCCCTGTATCTTTGTGTTCCTGCAGGTATTTATCCAGTTCTCTTTGGGATGTCACTTTGAATGTGCTTCCAAATATATCCACATAGCACCTCTGGTTCTTTTACCAATCACCCGAAACCAGTGTCCTCTGGTTAGCGATGGAGAAGAATTCACTCACAGCAATGCTGCACTCCCTCCTGTGTGACTTAAGTCTAGTTTACGTGCTCTAGTCCTGGAGTGGGGCTGGGAAGTGAGGGGGCAACCGCCAACGAAAGAAGCTGCCTTCATAAATAGGACGTTTCGAAACCTCAGGGATTTGCAACGCACAGTGGAGCCAACGGACCATGAAGCCAAGTGGTCTGGAGGGAGCAGAGGGAATTTGTGAGACACGGAGACAGGGCTGGCTGAGAATCACAGAGCTGGGAGGGCAGCAGTAGATCAGGAGCACAGAGGGACAGGGCAACAATAGGCCAGGAATCACAGAGTGGGGGGGGGGGGGCAGGGTGGCAGTAGATCAGGAGCCACTGGGACAGGGGGGGGCGAGAGGGGGCAGGGTGGCATTCCGCCGGAGGGGAGCAATGTCAGGGGCACATGCTTCCCCCACGCACAGAATCCTCCACTTCAGTGACATGTGTACAAGATTGCCATGACAAACGTTCAAACCATGGAGTAACTGAAATTTCACATCTTGAACACAAGTCAATACAAACATTTTCTTCTGAATATACATCCGGTATATGGCACTTAACGGGCATGAAGCGGGTATGGGGAAAGGGGAGCCCAAGTACTATGTGACTCCACTGCTGTGTCAGGACATTGAGGAACTTTACAATTTTTAGAAACATCTAACTTTATAATTTTTAAGGTATGAGTAACAGTTCAGTGAGGGTTAACTTGGACACATTCTGGGGATGAGGGGATTATATTATGAGGAAAGGAGACTGGTTGGGCCAATACACATTGATGTTTAGAATGGCGAAGCGATCTTATTGAAAACTATAAACTCCTGAGGGGACTGGACAGGGTAGATACCAAGAGGATGTTTCCCCTTGCTTGGGAGACTTGAACTAGGGAGCACGGTTTAAGACGGAGATCTTTTTTCTCTCAAACGGTCAGTAGTCTGTGAAATTCTCCTCCCCGGGCAGCAGCGGGGCGGGGCATTGAATTTCTTCAAGGCAGAGTTAGACAGATTTTTAGTACACAAAGATTATGGGAGCAGACAGGACAATGGAGTTGGGACCACAACCAAAATTAGCCACGATTGCATTGAATGGCAGAACAGGCTTGGAGGGCCGAATGGCTGACTGATGCTCCTAAGTCCCATGTTAAAGTGACAGTGCTCTCTTTGGTTAAAGAAAGGCAATCTTCCCATGTCACCCCTCTTGCGAAAACACTGGTTAGAGCCAAGGCTCCAAAGAGTGGCGTGCCTACCTCATCCAAGTGGCCAATCATTTGTGAGCCCAGTGAACATGTGTGAGCTATTTGGCCACAAAGGCGGCAAGGTTGTGAGGGGTTTGTGGTTTCACAGCCCAAGGCCGAATGTGGTGATCAACAATTAATTCACTGAATAACGGAGAGGCTCGAGGGGCTGAATGGCCAACTTCAGTCTGTGGTGATCAACAATTAATTCACTGAATAACGGAGAGGCTCGAGGGGCTGAATGGCCAACTTCAGTCTCTATATTCCCATGATCAGTCAATGGCAGTGTAGTACATTGCAAAGTTTGTCCATTTTGTTATACTGCCCTGTCTGTTGAGGAGGTGTAAATAAAGTTCATTCAATAATAACTGCCTGCAACATGTGTTAATCTTACTCTGTGCAACACACAGTGGTTAGATCATAGACTTTACAGTGCAGAAGGAGGCCATTCAGCCCATCGAGTCTGCACTGGCCCTTGGAAAGAGCACCCTACCTATGCCCACACCTCCACCCTATCCCCGTAACCCAATGACCCCCCCAAACCTTTTGACACCAAGGGGAATTTAGCACAGCCAATCCACCTAACCTGCACATCTTTGGACTGTGGGAGGAAACCGGAGCACCCGGAGGAAACCCACGCAGACACAGGGAGAATGTGCAGACTCCACACAGACAGTGACCCAAGCCAGGAATCGAACCTGGGACCCTGGAGCTGTGAAGCAACTGTGCTAATCACTGTGCTACCGTGCAGGGACCCAGGAGTTCTATTCCAGACTTGGATGATTGTCTGTGTGGAGTTTGCACTTTCTCCCTGTGTCTGCGTGGGTTTCCACCAGGTGCTCCGGTTTTCTCCCACAGTGCAAAGATGTGCAAGTTAGGTGGATCAGCCATGACTGATGAGTGGGGTATGCGGGGATAGGGCGGGGCTGTTGGCCAAGGTGGAGTGCACTTTCGGAGGATCGGTGCAGACTCCATTGGCCGAATCGCCCCCTCCCGCACTGTAGGGATTCTATGGATCCTTCACATCGATCTAGGCCCTCACTCTGGCCCGACCAACCAGCACATCAGCCAGGTCTACATCAGTTACCAGTAGCAGCTTATCCTTGGCCAATACCTGGAGTAGAAACTCCCAGCTCCAACACCTGTGCAGATCCAGTCCCAGCAACGAATGCCCAACACAGCTGTGTAATACGGACCTCAACAGATCAATAACCCAGGCCATGTAGCTTTCAAAGCAACAGATATTTCTCTTTCAGATCCTTAGAAAATAGGCAACAGTTTTAGGTAGAGGATCTGGATCGGTGCAGGCTTGGAGGGCTGAAGGGCCTGTTCCTGTGCTGTAATTGTTCTTATGTGAGGCATTCAGCTGGTATTCTGGACTGATGGGACTTTTTTGCTATTCCTAAGATTCCGACCTTCCCCCAACACCCCCCGCAACATTTTCCCAGTCTCTCCATTCAAAGCTGACAAGGCAGCTTTGCTGCTGTTAAACCATTCAGCGATAGTGTTTGTTCAGGTGCTTAAGCTCCCTTCACTTTACAACGCACATGAAACATTGCACCAACAGCTTGCAGCATATTACCCGCTGTCACATAGACCAGAAGGGACAACTTGCCAGAAACCTCCAGCCATATTTAGGGGGCCATTTTCTCCTTGCTGATGTTTGATCATCCTTTGCCAGAAGGAGGGGGCCTTTCTCACTGTCTAACCTGCACTGGGACCAAGTTACAGGTGATTTTGGGTGCTTGCAGAGAGCTGACCATGCCGCAGCATCAAACGCCCCAGCACAAAAGTCGCATTATTCAAAGAAAGTTCATTGTTGCCGTGCTGTGGAGTTCCACAAGTGCCTTGGGACATTTTAGTCTTTAAAAAGTGCCATATAGTTGCAGAATGTTCCAGTTGCTGTTGTTGGGAGCAGTGATTACTTGTTGGAGCGTGAATAATGACCATGTGTAATCACAAGCCTCGAGGGTAAATCACACAACAAGCTGCTCCACAGCAGAGGCATCACACTTGACCTTCTCTTCTTGATCCTCTCCTCTCCATGTCATGCTCTTCCAGTAGGATTTCGGCACAGCTATAAAGCGGGAATACTCTGCCTACTTCCTTGTCCCGCAGGCCATGGGGAAAACAATAGCAATCAGGATGCACCCAGAGATGAACTCCATTAACACAGCCCAGAATCGGGATTAAACCCCATTTTCTCAGGCGCAGGGTGGCATTTGGATCTCGCCTTTAGATATTTTTTCATCACTGGGGAGTTGAACTCACTGGTAGACCGGCTCCTCAGAGATCGGGCTGCTATTTTGAAAGGGTGCCCCGAGTGAGCTGGAGGGTCCGCACTCCCCCAGGCAATGTCACCCTCTGCACGCATGGGCATTACCCCCCCCCCCCCCCCCAAGTGAGGACACCCGCTATGGGGTCACTGAGGGGACTCCCCTTCTCGGGTCTCCCCCAACCCCCATTTTCGCCCCCCCCCTAACCTCCCACAACCGTTATGAGGCCTTTTCATACCCATCCTTCACCCCTCTCCCACCCCACCCTTCATAACCACCCTCACCCCCACTTTCATGGGCATGACCCCCCCCCCCCCCCTCAGGTCCCGACCCTTAGCAGTGTCACTCGGGCACCCCAGCAGTGCCCCTGCCAGTGCCACACGGGACCTGGAATGACTTCCTCCTACTACAGGAATTGGGAGAGCAACCCTCATGTGAAAGCCTTTCCTTGAAGCAAACTCGATCAGCAGTGTCCGAGTGTCAAAGTGCCTCTCTTTGGCAAACCAGAACGATTCGATTCCAATATGGAGAAATAGGCAATATATCAAATATCGAACGCCTCTGTTTTCTTTAAGGACAACAAAATCCAGAGAATGAACCCCGTAATGTTCCAGGGGGAACTGAGGAAACTATCTGCATGGATGCACCTTCACAAATCGAGAGTCAACCCGATGAGGTTGAAGCTATCTCTGCTGCCGAAGCCACCCGTTAGTGAATAGTGTCGCTCTCAAAGGATTCAGAGGTCCCCTGACCGACCTACCTTGCAAGAGGCTGTTTTGAGAGACACTTGTGTATTTTTGTAAATAGCTCCTTTGTTAATTGAAGATTGCAATCTGGAACATAATGGGAGGGGGTTGTGGTAGCTTGCCCCTTTAAGGGGGCAGTTCCCCAGAGTGTCATATGGCCCAACCGGCTAACGCGGTGAATCTGGGGAGGGCAGAACATAGCTTTCCCAGTTGGTTACAAGTTTGGAGTCTTGGAACACGGCAGCCTTTCATCTCACTGTCTGTAAATAGTCATTACTTTAATAAACTGTTATTCATTAATCAACTTGGTGGTGGCTCGTCTGGCGGGATCCAAGTAAATGCATCGTTTTGTGTGGCCAATCCTCCTTCCCACCAAAATGAAGCACTTCACACTTCTCTGCTTTAAATTTCATCTGTCTGTCTATGTCCTTGTAAAATTCATTACTACCCTCCTCGCAGTTTACAAGACTTCCAGGTTTTGTGTCATCCATAAATTTTGAAATTAGTCCTGCACAGCCATCTAGGTCACCAATATGTATGACAAAAAGCAGGGTGGCCAACACAATGCCTGGAGAAACAAAAGTGGCAGAATTAGGCAGAGTCAACATGGACTTACAAAAGGGAAATCATATTTGACAAATCCACTGGAATTCTTCAAGGATGTAACTAGTAGAGTTGATGAGGGGGAGCCAATGGATGTGGTTTATTTGGACTTTCTGAAGACCTTCTGCAAGGTCCCACATAAGAGATTAGTGTGTAAAATTAACTTGCAAGGAATTTGGGGAAGTGTATTGTGATGGATTGAAAATTGGTAGGCAGACAGGAAACCAATAGTATGAATTAACAGGTATTTTTCCAAGTGGCAGTGACTAGTGGGCTATGGCAGGGATCAGTGCCAAGACCCCAGTTATTCACAATGTACATTAATAATTTAGATTAGGGAGCTAAATGCAATAACTCAATGTGCAGATGTCACAAGGTTGGGTGGGAGGGCGAGCTATGAGGAGGATGCAGAGATACTTCCGTGTGATTTGGGCACGTTGAGTGAGTGGGCATTTAAATGCATGTAGTGGAATGGGATAAATGTGAGGCTATTCACTTTGGTTTCAGAAACAGGATTCCAGATTATTATCTGAAGAACTATAGATTGAAGGGTGGAATGTGCAATGGGACCTGAGTGGCCTTGAAAAACCAGTTGCTGAAGGTAAGCATGCAGATGCAACAGTGCGAGGATTCGAGTACAGGATCAGGAATGTGTTGCTGCCTTGAAGAGATCACATTTGGAATATTGTGTGAAGTTTTGGTCTCCTTATCAAAACAAAGGATGTTCTTGCTACGGAGGGAGGGCAGCGAGGGTTTGCACTGATTCCCGCGATGGCGGGACTGACATACGAGGAGAGATCGAGCATTATATTCGCCGAAATTCAGAAGAATGCGACGGGATCTCATAGACACCTATACAATTCTAATAGGACTAGACAGGGTAGATGCAGGACGGATGTTCCCTATCGTGTGGGGAGAGGGGGCCGGGGGGGGGGGGGGGGGGGGGGGGGAGGGGGTGGTGGAAAAGAGTCCAGAACCAGGGGTCATGGTGTAAGGATACAGGGTAAACTATTTAGGACTGAGAGGAGGAGAACTTTCTGCACTGAAGAGAAATGTGGAATTCTCTCTCACAGAAAGCAGTTGAGGCCAAAACATTGTAGGTTTTCAAGAAGGTGTTCGATATAGCCCTTGGGGCTAAAGGATAAAAGGATTTTGGGAAAAGTGGCAACAGGTTACTGAGTTGGATGATCAGCCATGATCATAATGAATGGCGAAACATGCTCGAAGGGCCGAATGGCCTCCTCCTGCTCCTATTTTCTATGTTTCTATGGAACCCGATGCTTACAAACTTTTTTCCAGTCCATAATACAACTACCCACAGCTACTCTCCATTTCCTGTCACCTAACCAACTTCATATCTGGCCAACTTAGGGGAAGCACGGTAGCATTATGGATAGCACAATTGCTTCACAGCTCCAGGATCCCAGGTTCGATTCCGGCTTGGGTCACTGTCTGTGCGGAGTCTGCACGTTCTCCCCGTGTGTGAGTGGGTTTTCCCGTTTCCTCCCACAATCCAAAGATGTGCAGGTTAGGTGGATTGGCCATGCTAAATTGCCCTTAGTGTCCAAAATTGCCCTTAGTGTTGGGTGGGGTTACTGGGTTATGGGGATAGGGTGGAGGTGTTGACCTTGGTAGGGTGCTCTTTCCAAGAGCCAGTGCAGACTCGATGGGCCGAATGGCCTCCTTCTGCACTGTAAATTCTATGATAATCTATGATATCGATGCTGCCACTGTCCCTTTTATTCCATGAGCTCCAATTTTGCTCACAAGCCTGTTACATGACAGTGTCGCAAATGCCTTTTGGAAGCCCATGTACAGATGTAAATTGCTACCATAGTGAGTATAAAAGTCAATTTTCAGCATCCTACCCGATCAGAGGAGCTGGCCTTTTACTCAGCGCTTCAGTAATGACAGGCTGTATGAATGAGAGAACACATTACATCATGAGCAATCGAAAGAAACGGTGTCCTACACGCCACAGGCAGTAACAATTGGGCTTTTTGTGAATGTTGTGGTTAAGGGAGAGGAATGTCAGTGCTGAGGAAGGGGGCAGTTTTCATCCCATGGTACAAAGATCAGCTGACAGCCATCACATTTCCGAGGTCCAAAATGATTTGGACAGTCGTGAAGCTCCCTTTGCTCGACTCCAACCTCAGAGGCACCCTCTTTATTGCAGCAGTGACGTTTCCCCATTCCCAATCCCTCCCCCTACTGGACTGGGGCCTCAAGACTGCCGATTCCGACCAAATAGAGGGGTCCCGCTTTGTTCCACGGTCCATAACCTGGGCTCTTAAAACAAGCTCATTTCGGAAGTTTGAACTGCAAATTTTTAAGGCCCAAGTAAATGCATTTGAATACGGAGCATCGCACTGCTTCATTCCTATGCACATGTTGCAAACTTGCAACACCAGCCAGCATTCAAATGGCATTCTATTTTTATTGATATCAGAGCCTAGTTTAGCTAACTTTTTGGGTGACAAGAAGGAATGACACATATCTCGTTAACCGAGGTTCAGGAATGCTTACACAATGCCAAGGTTTACAAAACGCACAGGACTGCAGCATGTCATGTGACGATGGACCAGACAATGCCCACAGACTCCAGGCTGCCTCCCACATTTTCACCTCCTTAAACCTGGGGTCATCCAAAACACTGTACTTGCAGACGTCACGTTCACCCAACGCTCGTGTGCTTGATGACTGACACTGGCTTCGGGTCAAACGTTGTCTTGATCTTAAAGATCTCATCCATTTTTCCAATGCCCCCATGCCCTTGCCTCTCCCAATCTCGGTAACCTCCTCTGTCCTCAAACCTCTCCGATACCCTTGCTCACCTAATTCTGGCTCTTGAGCATTCCCTGGTTTTAATTGCTCCGTCACTGATGGACGTGCCTTGACTGCCTGGCCCCCAAGCTCTGGAATTCGATCCCCTAAATCTCTCATTTCCTTCAAGTATTTTTATTTCAAATTTTCAACTTCTTACATTTTATAACAATAACAAATGCACCCAACAAGTTAGGGCCCGGCCCCCCCTTCCCCAGCAGTCAAGGGTAACCAACTGACCAAAATGCAGAATGAAACAATCTCCAACTCACTTCTCCCGCCCCGCCCCACCCCCCCCCCCCCCCCCCCCGAGAGCAAAGTTCACCTTCTCCAGGGGTAAAAACACCAGCAGGTCCCCTCTGCCACGCCAAGGCACAGGGTGGAGAAGCTGACTTCCACCCCAACAAGACCCGCCTACGAGCAATCGGCAAGGCGGAGGCTAAAACATCTGCGCCCGCTCCCGCTTGCAGCTCCGGCCAGTCCGACACTCCAAATATGGCTTCCACGGGACCAGGTTCCACATCTACATGCAAAACCCCCAAAATAGTGCTGAAACCGCCCCCTCCAAAACCTTTCCAAATGCAGGCAAGACCAAAACATATGCTCATGGTTCACAAGACCCTTCCCACATTGCTCACAGACATCCTCCACCCCCTCAAACAATGACTCAGCCTAGACTTTGTGAGGTGCACCCTGTACACCACCTTCAGCTGTGCATTGGCACCCCCCCCCCCCAGACCCTGCTCCCAACCCAAAATGCTGCCTAAACTGCCTTCAAGTCTTCAGCGTGACCACCACCACCGAACACTTCCCAAGGGGCCATCGGGAAGTGGCGCCGTTGCCAACTCCCGCAACCCCGACTCCCTACATCCTTACTCAGAAATTCCCCACCTCCCTATTAGTTCCCTGAACCTTCTTTGCATTTGCCACCCAATAATAGTACATCAGCAACCCACCCCCCCCCCCCCGCGCGCGACTGCCCTTCCCTCTGCAGCACCTCCTTCCTTATCCTGGCCACCTTACCCGCCCATAGGGAGGGGAGATCAGCCTATCGCCTTGAAAAATGTCTAAGACAAAAAGACCGGCAGGCACTGAAACAAAAACAAAAACCGCGGCAAAACTTATCTTCACTGCCTGTTCCCGGCTTGCCAACGACAGAGGACGATTATCCCACCTTGACAAATCTGCCTTCACCCTCCCCACCAAAATCCGCCTCCCCTTCCCAGAATCCCCCCATCCACTTCCTCTCCCCTGCCCCCACCATTCACACCTCCCAGGTCCATCAAAACCTGCTCGACCATGGCACCAATGACCATGGGCCCTCTCGACACCACACTCCTGTTCACCAACTAACCTTGGTTTGCTAGCACGGGAACCCCTGCCAGAGCCCCCCCTTCTCCCCACCAGACCCCCATCAACTCAGCCCCTCATGCCCAGAAACACTCCAACTCCACCCCCCCCCCCCACCGCACACTCCCACCAAAAGTCAACTCCACCCCCCACCTAGCCCCGCCATACTGCCCAAGTGGGGAGAGACACCCCCGAAACAAACAAAAACACATCCATGAGAAGAACACAAAAAACCCTCATTGAAAAAAAAATCCTGGAAAAGAAAACTCAAAGATAAACATTCCCAGGCCACACCATCAAAGTCCAGATCCCAACTTTCATCAGTCCCAGTCCTTCAGCCTTAACGAACGCCTCCGCTGCCTCAACTCCTTCGAGTTGGGAGTCACTCTCAGCTCTGCAGGGTGGACCACTCCGAACTTCACCCCACTGCTGCACAATGTCGCCTTCACCCATCCAAAGGCTGCCCACCTTTCCACCAACTTGCAAGAACTTGGTATCTACCAATGCCTTCCCACTTCACGTCCCGCTTCTGCTTGGCCCAGCTCAAAACCTTCTCCTTCGCGTGGTAGCAGAATATGACCGCCCTTGGTGGCTCATTTGTTCTAGGCCTCTGCTGGAGCAACCAATGTGCCCTGTCCAGCTCACAGGGAGGGCTCTTCCCCCCCCCCCCCCTCATCAACTTGGCGAACAGGTTTGCAAAATACACGGTTGGCCTCGAGCCCACCACCTCCTCAGGTGGACCCACGATCCTCAAATTGTGTCTCCTCGACCTGTTCTCCAGGTCCTCCACTTTGGCTCTTAGTCCTTTATTGACCACTGCAGCTCCCCTCAGCCATCGCGGTGAACTGGTTGCTATGTTGTGACAGTGCCTCCTTCACCCCCTTCAACTTCACTCCTTGCTCCTGCACCTCGACTGATGTCTTCGTTAATTACACCTTTATCGGGGCAAGCGTGCGTCCTCCACCCATCTCCTTCTGAAACACCTCTGAATATGTTTGGCGAACAGCCTTTCAAGCGCCCCCGACATCACCTCGGTCAGAGTCTCAACCGTGAAGGGAGAGGACCCACCTGACGAACTAGCCCCGCCATTTTTCCTCCCTTTGGACTCTCAGCAACACTCGCTGGCAGATTCACTCGCCCCTTCTTTCCCTGGCCTTTCTTCTGGAACTTCGACATTTCTCCCACCTCCTTAATGCTTCCCACACCAGTTCAACCAAAAAGTACCCCTGAGACTGGGCATAAAGATCCAAAAAACAAAGACCCTAGCAAGAGCCACCTAATGGGTGACCTCCACCTACATCTCGCCACCAGAGGTTCCCTCCCCATTTTCCTTCTTTAAGGCACTTTTTAATACCTACCTCTTTAGCAATCAACTGATCTCCGTATGGCTCGCTATCAGATTTTGCTTCATAATGCGCCTGGGAAGTCCTTTGGAATTGTTAGAGGTACTATATAAATGTAAGTTGTTGTTGATAGAACTTACACCATGGGATGGATTAGTTATATATATCCTGATTTTTAATATTTTAATCTGCACTTATCATTAGAACTCAGATAAGGTTGGAAAGAGCAACAAATTGTTTTAGATCAGATTTGTTCTTTAATCTGGTTCACCTTGAAGAACTAGGGGAGGGAATTTTTTTTTTTTTTTTAAACCACGCTATGCAGCTCAGGTATTTACTGACAGTCCACTCCCAACCCCCCCCCCCCCATCAGCACAAGAGGTCTTTTGAATCTACAAGAAGGCTGCTGAAACAATATTCTGACATAGAGCAGTGAGGAGATGTGGAATTAGGATTGTTAAAATTACTCAGCTTCCCTGGGCTAAATGAAGGGACCATTTTTAATCCAGAAAGCTCATGATCTGGTTACTCCAAGGTGATGGGGGGCTGCCTTCTTGAATCGCTGTAGTCAAATTGGGTGAAGGCGCTCCAACAGTGCTGCACTAGTTTATGCAATGGAGGGGTTTGCCAAGCCGCTTCAGAGGGTAAATGCTATTGGTGTGGGACTGGAATCACATACAGGCCAGACCTGGAAAGGAGAATGAAGGACAGCAGGAACGCGGGAACACTCAGCAGGTCTGGCAGCGTCTGTGGAGAGAGAAACAGGGCCAGAATTCTCCAGCCGTTGCAATTCACTGTTCCTGCACAGGATTCCTGGCAACGTGGGCTGGCTACAATGGGAATTTACATTGGCAAGTGGCAACAGTATAGAACCCCACCGCCAGCGAACACCGCGTCCCCGAGAAACACGTGGCTGGGGAACCGGAAGATCCGCCCAGAGGATTTTCTGTGCAATCCTGCCACTGGCCAGAGATGGGATCCTCTGGTTCTGCCGTTGTCAAAGTCTATGTTTCTACAGCTTGGGGCTCAGTAAATGGTTTGAAATTGACAAATAACGCACAAGGAAATAAATAAGAGGCAGCTTTACACACCACCTCCAATATGAACTGCCCGCGGGAGGTTGAGGCAGGGCCAACACTTATTCATCATATTACTGACTTTCATTTTCTGTTCCTTTAGCCATGACATATCACAGAAACATACTGGTCACAATATAGGAGGAGGCTGTCATAATATACATCTATGTATATAATGGAGTGCAGACAGGCAGTGATTGACACACAGGATGACCAGTAAGCACACAGAACAGAGCAGCCAATCACCAGACAGGACACGACCACTATAAAGCCAGAGGGCACCAGTTTCCCCGCTCTCTCGGGACCCAGCCTCTGAGACAGTCAGAGTTAGTGAGCTGGCCAGTGCAAACACCATGTGGTAGCTAGTAAGTCTGGTTAGGCTAGTATCAGGTCTCCAGTCAAGTCAGCATAGTGTCAACCCACAGTTGAACATGTATAATAGTTTAGATGTTAAATAAAATCATGTTGCATCTTATCAAGTGTTGGAGGTCTGTCTCTCGCCACACTGCATCAAGTGCAGTCCACATCAACACAGCCTACCCAACACATCAGAGGCCATTTTGGTGTGCCCAGTCTGTGCATGAGCAATTTAGCTAGTCCCGCTCTCCATAACTCTGCGCATTTATTTCCCCTTCAGGTGCTTCACCAATTGCTTTTTCAAAACCACGATTCCATCAGCGTATATCACAGAGCATTCCAGATCGGAACCACTCATTGCATAACAACATTTAGTTCTTTTGTTAATCACCTTAAATTTGTATCCTCTGGTTCTCGATCCTAGTGCCATTGGGAATGGTTTCTCCCTGGCTACAGTTTGGACCACCTTTAGGATATCAATCAGGTCTATGGATTATCCGCTCGGAATTGATTGAAGGTTTGGGCTCAACGAGGTGAGATATATCGGCTCCGGAGAACGGGACACTTTCTCACTTTGGTAGCTACTTTCAAACGCCAGTGCTCCGAGGCCATGTGCAGTTTTCTTTGAAGAGTAAAGCTCCTCAACACAAGATATTTCCGGGTCAGGAATAGCCTCATTCGGGAGGTGGAAGAAATAATTCTTTCCTCTGTTCTATTGAGCACTTCTAACTCAGGTGAGATTTGGAGCAAAAGACTTCCTGCCCTCCTCAAACAATGCAGCTCAATCCAAAGGATCGCCCATCTCTGGACCATCGGACTACAGGATTTACTTTACTATCAGCAGAGACCCAACAGGCTGAGACAATGCTTCTCCTTGAAATATAGACAATTACAATGCTAAGCGGTCATTTGAATTTTAGAGGTGCGAGCATTCAAATGTGAAGCTATTTGTAGAGAGCACGGCTGACCTCTTGAGCACCCACCCTGGTTTCCATTTTGCTCTCCTCATGGTCATTCAAGGGGAAAACATCCAGCTCAATTTCGAGTACCTCCAAATGAAATGTAGTTGGCTCTTTATGCAACTATGGCAATGGTGCAGAGGATCAAATCAGACATGGCTTCAATGTTTCTGAGGAGCGGCCTTTGTCCATCAGCAATCTCGTTTCATTGGCTGGTCCATGTGCAGGTCAGATGGATTGGCCTTGTTACGATTGCCCCTCAAATGTCCAAGGATGTGCAGGTTAGGTGGAGCGCTCTTTCAGAGGGTTTGTGCAGTTTTGATGGGCCATATGGCCTCCTTTTGCACCGTAGGGATTCTATGGAATTGTTTGACTATATAAAGCCTAGTGGCTTGTTCATTTCAATATTTTGGAACCTCTAGCGTTGGCCTCTAGGGCTCCCTTGAACGATACAAAACAGGGCACTCAGGTTAATAAAATATTTTAATAACAGTCATAACATTTGGATTGGAAGACAAGGGGGAATTACTAAAGTAAAATTAGATTTTTCTCCCCCTCCTTTGTTCCTCGGCCTGACAAGCACCACAGTAAATCAGCTCACTGCCTGCCAGCTCCCCCACTCTTTAAGTGCAAGTTCCTGAGTCTCCCAGAGCGAACTCTATGGTGATTATAAGATTGTTGTCCAGGAGACAACATTCCTAACCAGGCTGCTCCTCTGCTTGGCTTCAGAAACAGATCAGAGCATGGAAAGAAAACAGACCCAATCAAGTGCACTCCCACCCCAGCCGAACAGACAGCATCCCAATGCACTCTCTTCTCCCCCCCCTCCAACTCTCAGTCATTCAACCTCAACAACCCTTTTGAGTGCCAACGAACATTTGGCAACCTTGCATCGTAAATTGCTCAGAAAGAGGATTAAGGGATTTAATTCCCGACGCTCCACATCGCAGAACGAAACAATTCTCAACCTCACTTAGAATTATTTGCTCACTGCTCCTCCCAATCAAAGTGAGCAACAGTTTTACCTGCTCGATGCCAAATCTCGCCTCGTCAAAGCTCCATCGAAGCCCCTCGAGACATTTTACCACATTAAACAGTACGATTCTCAATCCACTTTGTTAGTCCGGTCATGCCCAGGTGTCCGTACCGATACTGAGAGCTGCCTAAATCCCCCATGAACACTCTTCAACAATCCCCCACGGAAAGCAAAACTCCAGCTGCAGGTGTAACTCATCTCCACTCGGAGATTATCCTGTCACCTCCCCTGGGATGGGCTGTCTGTGATAGAAACTGCACAAGGGGAGTCAGGATGAATAAATATTTCAGTGGCACCCCTCTACTAAGATCAGGTGCATACCTGCACGCACTGCGTGGTGCAGTGCAGAGGTTTAACAAGCTAGGAGACTCCTCAATCTGGCTAGCAACACATATTCCTCCACAGAAAAGGGCAAGTGGGATGCGAGAGGCGGATAGGAGGTCAATGCAGAAAATGAGCTAAGCACAATCAGCCACATGTGGAACCAGAGTACCTTCAGTAGGAGAAAAGTAGAAAAAAAAATTATAACAAATATTTCCAGGGAAGATTGAAACACGTTTTGCGAGATATCCTTTATTATTGACCAGTTAATTCTGAAGGACCAAAAGGAGGTTCACAATTGAGCCTTACTTTTTACATTTTAAAGATTTGAAAGTTGTCTCAGTGACTTGTGAATGGGGGCAAACATAATCTTAGCGATCACCATTTACCCAATTTGGTTCTTGAATATTCCACATGCGACGCGCAGATAGTAATTTGTGTTTGCAGTTGTTGGATGAAAAGCAGATGTTTCTTCTGAAGTGGCTGGGTGGGTAAACCCAATTACGAATTTCTGCTGGAGTCTCCCAAGAAGATGGTGAACACAGGCCGAGAAGCAAGAGAAAGGATGTTGTTGTTTGCCCGTTTGTAAATTAATTTAATTGCCTCATTTAAGAAAGGAGATTTGATTGGCTCCCTGTACCCGGGAGGAAGCTATTTTCCACTTGGGAATCTGCTTCAATATTACCCAGAAACAGTCCCTTCCTGTTACTGAACAACTCAAGTCACCCAGAAAGCAACACGTCACCCAATGTGTTGGCATGGATCAGTTCAATCCTCAATTTATGGAATATGTTTACACTCAATGTTATAATAAAACGAGAGCGAGTGGTAGAGCACACGGGCATCGACCCAACTGGTGTAACGAAAGAAAGTAAACATCCAATTTGCACACAGGAAAGTCCGAAGAACACTTTTAAGAGATTGTTTACTTTTAAGTGTTGGTTCAGGGATAATCATCGTCCAAATAACCGGGTCAAATTCCTCAGCTCTGGAAGTGTCATAGGACCTTTGGGTCCATCTGAGGGCCCTCGGTTTAAGATCTCATCCAAAAGTGTCCACACTTGTAGAATCATAGTTGAATTACAGCACAAGTACTGGCCATTTGGCCCTTCCAATCTGTGCTGGCTCACTGCAAGAACAATTCAGCTGGTCCCACTCCCCAGTCCTTTCCCCAGAGCCCTGCTCATTTTTCCCATTTTCCAAAGCCACGTTTGAATCTGCCTCCACTATCCTTTCAGGCAATTCATTCCAGATCATAATCACTCGCTGTGAAAACGTTTTCTGGCTCGCCTTTTAGGTTTTTTTTCCAAATCACCTGGAACCTAGGTCCTCTGGTTCATTTCCGTGTGGAAGCAATTTTCTCCCCATCACTCTGCCTAGATTTTGAGCACCTCTAGCAAATCTCCTCTCAACCTTCTCTTCTCCAGCTAATCCAATCTATCCATGTAAATGTTTTTTTTTTCTTTCATGGGATTTGGGTTTGGTTGGCCAGAATTTATTGCTTATCCATAATTGAGAGGGCATTAAAGAGTCAACCACATTGTTGTGGACCTGGATTCACATGTAGGCCAGACCAGGTAATGATGGTTTCTTTCCCGAAAGGATGTTAGTGGGAACTAGGTAGAGATGCCTCTTGACCTGCTGATTATTTCCAGCATTTTCTAGGTTTAAAACGTTTGTCATAATATCCTTGCTTTCTGCCAACTTTTCCACTTGAATTCCTCCTGTCCATATTTAGAAAGGAAACGGCCTACACTGTCAAAATGTAATTACATCTTCCCTGCCAGTCAGTGCTGGAACATCTCAAATGTTCAATCAACTGTCCCTCAATCTCCAATGCAGAGAAATGCCTAAGCTTCAAACAACTCAAATAATAATCTCCTTCCAAAATTCTTATTTAACCGAATAACTCATTCGAAATATATGAAATAAGATCAGAATGCAATATTTTAAAATACCACCTGTGGGGAAAACTGTGGGGCTGCCATGTTCCGATTGGAATCTTCAAATTCATAATACTCCATATACAGGTTTCCCTTCTTGTATCTATGCTTATAGTTACTCCTAAAAGTAACAGATATAGGGAAGTCATTGGAGTTGTGTGTTATGTACAGTTATACAGAATTTGGTTATGATTATTTGTGGGAAAGTCTAGTGCAACCAAAGGATGTGACCCATGTCTGACGCCACCAGCTGGTTGGAGGTCACATTGTTAACTATGTACAATACTATTCGCAGGCATCTCACCACAGAGAGGGTTGGGATTGGGCCTAAGTTTGTGGTGGGGAAGGTGGGGGGTGAAACGCGTGTTCCTGTATGCTGATTATTTGTTGCTGCATTTAGGGCAGCATGGTAGCACAAGTGGCTAGCACTGTGGCTTCACAGCGCCAGGGCCCCAGGTTCGATTCCCGGCTTGGGTCACTGTCTGTGCGGAGTCTGCACGTTCTCCCAGTGTCTGCGTGGGTTTCCTCCGGGTACTCCGGTTTCCTCCCACAGTCCAAAGAAGTGCAGGTTAGGTGGATTGGCCATGCTAAATTGCCCTTAGTGTCCAAAAGGGTTGGGAGGGGTTGTTGGGTTGCGGGGGTGGGGACTCGATGAGCCAGGTGGCCTCCTTCTGCACTGTGTGTGTTCTATGCTACATATCTCTAATCCAGGCTCCTCAGTAGGGGATATAACAGTAGAGTCTGCACATGCTCCCCGTGTGTGCGTAGGTTTTCCTGGTGCTCCAGTTTCCTCCCACAGTCGAAAGATGTGCAGGTTAGGTGAATTGCCCTTAGTGTCCAAAATAGCCCTTAGTGTTGGGTGGGGTTACTGGGTTATGGGGATAGGGTGGAGGTGTGGACTTGGGTGTGGTGCTCTTTCCAAGAGCCAGTGCAGACTCGATGGGCTGAATGGCCTCCTTCTGCACTGAAAACTCTATGATAATGGGACTGCTTAAAAGATTTGGGGCATTTTCAGGCTACAAGTTAAATTTGGGGAAAAGGGAGTATTTTGTGGTGGGGGGGGTTGCCATTTTTGGGGCTCAGGATTGGCCTGGTTCAGTAAGTTGAACTTTACGAGTTTGGTGGGCAGGGTCAAGACGGATGTATCAAGGAGGGACAGTCTTGCCCTATCATTGGCAGGCTGGGTGCAAGTGGTTACGGTGAACATTTTGCTGTGTTTTATTTCATAGCTTACCGGTCTCTTTGCCAAAATCGTTTCTATGGGGCTGGATAGGTTGGTTTTGTTGTTTTTGCAAGTAAGGTGGCACGGATTAGGAGATCGGTACTTCAGAGAGGGTGACAGTTGGGGAGATTAGCCCTTCCAAACGGTTATACTTTTGGAGGGCAACGGTGGAGAAGGTGCGGGGTTGGAGCAGGAAAAGGAGGCTTTGCGGGTGAAGATGGAGGCAGGCTCTTGCAAGGGGTCGGGATTGCAGACGATGGCAATGGGGTCACTCCCATTTGCCCCTGGAAAGTTCTCGTCGAGTCCTGTGGTGGTGGCCACGCTGAAAACCATGGGGCCAATTTTGGCAGGACTTTAGTTTGGAGGCGGGGCTGAAGTTGATGCCGATCCAAGGGGACTACGGGTTTGAGC
This sequence comes from Scyliorhinus torazame, assembly GCF_047496885.1. Classification (NCBI taxonomy): domain Eukaryota; kingdom Metazoa; phylum Chordata; class Chondrichthyes; order Carcharhiniformes; family Scyliorhinidae; genus Scyliorhinus; species Scyliorhinus torazame. The sequence continues at coordinate 197,924,209 of NC_092719.1, read as the reverse complement.
CAGGGAGGATGGACACGAGGTTTCGGGGATGGGAGGAGAGAGCGAGGGGTGATGGTGATGAAGGACTTGTTTTTGGAAGGGCGATTTGCAAGTTTGGAGGAACTGAGGGAGAGTTTAGGGTACCGCGTGGGGAGCGTCTCAGGTGCGCGATTTTGCGAAAAAGCGTTTCCGACCTTTCCGGTGGCGCCACTCTCCTCGTTGCTGCAGGGGGGTGCCGTTGGTGATGGGGCTGGAGGGGGGAAATCAACTCGGCAATATATGGGAGGATTTTGGAGGAGGATGTGGCATCTCTGGAACGTGTTTCGGGCAAAGTGGGAGGAGGAGCTGGAGGTGGTGCTGGAGGAGGGGCAAGTGGGAGGAGGAGCTGGTGATGGTGCTGGAGGAGGGGTTGTGTTGTGTGGTGCTGCAGAGGATGAATACCTTATCCTCGTGTCGAAGGCTGGGGTTGATACAGCTAAAGGACGTACACAGAGCGCACCTGACTAAGTTGAGGATGAGCCGGCTGTTTGAGGGTGTGGAGGATATTTGTGAGCAGTGTGGGAGGGGCCCAACCATGTACACATGTTCTGGTCCTGCCCAAAGTTGGAGAAATTTTGGGGGTTGTTCTGCAGCACCGTGTTGACGATCTTGCATGTGGATTAAGAGCCCAGTCCCCTGGAGGCCATATTCAGGGTGTCAGACTTGCGGACGGGTGCGGGGGCAGATGTTTTAGCCTTCGACTCGTAGATCGCTGGCAGCCGGGTCCTGTTGGGGTGGAGGCCGGTTTTTCCGCCCTGTGCCTCGGTGTAGCTGGGGGATTTGGTGTTGTTGCACTTAGAGTAGGTGGAATTTGCTTTAAGAAGGGCATGCGAGGCGTTCCATAAAAGATGGGGCTCGTTTATACTACATTTTGGAGAGCTGGTGACCGTCTATTGCTAGGGAGGATGGGGAGGGAGCGGGTTGGTGAGGTTGGTCGGGGTCCTGTGGGAGGGTTTCTGGGATTGCTGTTCGGTATATTTTGTTATGTAATGTGTGTTCAATGTAAAAATATTAAAATTTGAATAGAAACACTTCTGAAAAAAACACCATCCCAGCAGTTTTCGCTCAAGAGCCACATCTGAGAGGGGGTGTCTAATTTAAGAATATCATCCATCAGGATAGCAGGAAACAGACTTAAATTACTATTACTCGGAGGCCCAAGTAAAACCATAGACATGAATTATATTAAATAAACCTATCATCGGGACAGTGTATCCGGTCATCTATTGTTCTCTTGACCATCCATCATCCGTTAATCTCTTTCAGTTCCACCACAGACCGTTTTAATCAAATTTGCCTCTAAACACATCCAAAGCTGACGAGGATTGTTCCCAATGTTTGATTTCAAGGGTAGTTAATACTGGGGTGCACTAAGCTGTACCAGAAGCTATTTTAACACCAGCTCCTGTTTAATTAGGATCACCAAAGACTGACAGTCATGACTCGCTCCAGGCAGTTAGGGCGGGATTCTCCCAGCCCTGGGCCGGGCCGGAGAATCCCACCGGCTGGGCCACGCCGCCCTGACGCTGGCACGCGATTCGCCGCAGAGCGGAGAATCGGTGCCATTGGCGCTGGTGTGGTTGGCGCAGCGCGGTCGCGGTCGCGGGCCACTCTACGCGGCCGGCCCGTCAATTCTCCAGCCCGGATGGGCCAAGCGGCCGTAAGAATAAAACGGAGTCCCGCCGGCGCTGTTCTAACCTGCTCCGAGCCGGCAGGACCTCGGGATGGAAGGGTCGGGTGGCGGCCTGTGGGGGGGGGGGGGTCAGACCTCGGGGGGGGGCCTCCGATGTGGCCTGACCCGCGATCGGGACCCACCAATCGACAGGCCGTCCTTTTGGGCTGGGGGCCTCCTTCCCTACGTGCCGGCCCCTGTAGTCCTGCGCCATGTTGCGTTGGCACCGGCGCCCCTGCGCATGTGCGGACCCCGTGGCGCACAGTTCGCGCCGGGATCGGCAGCTGGAGCGGCGCGAACCGCCCCAGCGCCGTGCTGGCCCCCTGTAGGGGCCAGAATTAGTCCTGGCAGCGGCCCGTTCACGCCGTCGTAAAACACAAAGGCGTTTACAACGGCATGAACACTCTGCCGCGGGATTAGAGAATCCCGCCCCTAATTCCCCAATTTCAGAAGCCGAAGTGCAACAGCAAAATCACGAACCCAGAAGAGAATGAATGATTCCAGGGATCAGAGTACAGCAGCTGTTGAATCAGAGAAATCTACAGTGTGGACGGAGGCCATTCAGCCTATCACATTCTTGCTATCAGACACGCAGCCATCCAGCTTAATCCCACTTTCCAGCTCTTGGTCCTTGGCCATGTAGATTACAGCGCATTACTTGCTTATCCAAGTTCTTTTCAAAAGTTATAGGGGTTTGTGCCTCTACTACCCTTACAGACAGTGAGTTTCAGATCTCCACCATCTTCTGGAAGTTTCAAATCTCCACCACCTTCTGGAAGTTTCAAATCTCCACCACCTTCTGGGTGAAAAACTGACCCCTCTAAATAGCCAACCTTTTATTCCTAACTCTACGCCTGGTCATCTAGGTCCCTCAACCTCCTCTATTCCTATCTTTTCTCAGAACTAAAATTCCCCAGTTCAGGTAACATCCTCATAAATCCCTGCTGCACTCTCTCTAGTGCAGTGACATCTTTCCTGTAGTGCAATGATGAGAACAGCACACAGTACTTCCGCTGTGGCCGAGCTAATAAAGTTCCAGCACAACCTCCCAGCTATTATATTCTATAAACTTGGCTGATAGAAGCAATGTTCTATATGCCATCTTGACCATCCAGCAACCATGAGAGATCTGTGGACATGCACTCCCAAGGTCGCATCTCAGTACAGTACCTTACCATTTGTTGTCCATTCGCTGGTCTTGTTAGCCTCCCCCAAAATGCATTACCTCACACTTTTTTCCAGATTGAACACCATTTTCTGCCCATCAGACGAGTCCATTGATACAGAAGCTATAGAGTGCTGGAAGGTGTAATCAACAACATGACCAATTTGCGCATCAAAGACGGACCTGAGGTCAATGAAATCTGGCAGCAACAGACCAGACCCATAATTTAATGAGTATTCCAAATGTCTGTGTGTTGATGCTGGTTGTTGCCTCGATGGGCAAGCTCTGCCTTCCGACACCTCGCTCATTCCTCACAGACCCCATTAACAAACTATTCTATAAATATGGGTAATTACAGGCAAACCCAAACTGGTCCTGACCTGGCAGTTACTCCGGTGAGAGATATGCTGCATGCCGTTACGGATTGTCTAAATCCCAATGTCAAAATCATAACATGCGAGCAAGCACATACGAAGGAGGTTCTTGACTTTGTGCAGCAACTTAAACAGCCTCAGTACATCCCAAAGCACTTCACAGCTAGCTTCTGAAGAACAATCATCGCAGTAACGTAGGGAGCACGGAAGTTAAGTTGGATATAGAAAGTATAGGAGATAAATTATCAGATGATCTCTCTTTGTGATGATTCGAGATAAATATTGGTCAGAGCACCGGGAGAACTGCCTGCAGCTTTGAAACGTGCCACTGCTGCGGTGCTTAAAGCTATTTGACGAGAAGTTGGAAATGCTATGACGAAGGCAAAGTGGACATTTTAAAACACTTACAAAGCCATAGCTATTGTTACAATGGCAAACACAGCCACCAATGTTTGTATCAACAAAAGGTGCTAAGGACTGGGTGAGGGAGGAATGTTGGTCAGGACATCCGAGTACCAACTGGGCTCTTCCCTTAACAACAGCACAGCTAGCTGAGCAGGCAAATTAAGCCTTGGTTCAAACGTCACCAGAGAGGCTGCACTTCAAACAATGCAGATAAGCGCCCCCCTCGGTGCGACACTAACTAGCCAGCCTGAGTTAGGTGCTCAAACCTCATTAGGCATAAATCCTGAACTTCCTGACTTAAAAAGAGGAGGGTTCTGCCAACAATACCAAAGGCTTCAGGCACCAGAAACCAGCAACCTAAAAGAACAATCTGAAGTTATTTTCCCTCCTTCCATGGAGTCACTGAATTGAGAGAACACAAAATAAAAATCCCAGGCGACAGGTTTGAGGTGCAAAGTCTGATAGTCAGTCATGCTTGCAAATAAAAGGAATAGATATCTTGTTTAACTCCACAATGAGCACTTGCTAATCAGTATTCCGAGGACCTTACATCACAGAGGGTACCTCATCCTCCAGCATTGGGCACAAATGTGCAATTGGTAGCAAATCGTTAGATTTTTATGCAGAGTTACTCTTGTAATCGGCATTTGCTCCAATAGGTTTAGATTGGTTTGTGACCATTTTGTATTTGTGACTCCTGGTTTTGGATGCTCCAAATGGGAACACCTGTTGGATGTCTAACTCAATAGAATCTTTAAAATTCTGCAAGACTTCTATCAGTTCAGTCCCCAACCTTCTCTTTTCTAGAGAAACGAGCTCCAGACTGTTCAATCTTTGTCAATAGGTTGGCATGTGAGAGTACCTTTAAGAAATGGGTGTGTATATAAATATCTGTAGTGAGAGTACCTTTAAGAAATGGGTGTTTACTACTGCAGTGATGTCAGAGAGTGGGTGGAGCTGGTCTGTCTGCCAGCTTTTTACTTTCGTTTTAGGCTGTTTGCTGCCGGGTGTGTTTTAGTTTCGTTTTCAGTGTTGGAGCTGAAGCCAGACCAAGCAGGTGCACTGCTGTTCTTTCTGCCATCAAAAGACTATCTCTTGATCATTTGGTGAATTCAGAAGTATAAATGTTTTCAGTAGTGACTTTAACCTGATGTGCTTCTGTTAAAGGTTTTGTTTTTAAGTCTTATGGATGTTAAAAGGGCAGCTTGATCATTATTTAGTGTTGTATTCTTTGGGGGTTGTATTTGAATTAATGATTGCAAAGACATTTACTGGATGTTTTAAAAAGGTTAACTGGAGTTCACCTGACCCACAACTTTTAATAGACTGTGGTATGGGGAACACACTGCCCACCCTACAGGTGTGGTGCAGCAGAAATGGAAAAGTATTTTTTGAAGCAAAACAATGTTTATTCTATGAACTCCAGTTAACCTTTGGGGTTCTCTAGACCCTGGATCATAACAAGGTGTAACCTCTCAGTTATGGTAACATCCTGGCAAATCTAATTTTTTGTTTTTGCGCCTTCTCCAGTATTTCAATGTTCTTTTCTTGAAGATCATGGGAGATCAGAACTGTGCAGAATCCTCCAAACATGGTTTTACCAAGGTTCGAGACACGTCTAACAAAACATCACTGCTTCAAAGTGCTAGAAATGAGCACACGTGCTAACTTTGCTCCTTCTCTGGCCTCGGCAATCTGTGTTGTTACTCAATGATTTACGTTTCCCTTTGCTGCTTTGCCCCCTTTTGATTCAAATTCAAATCATATTTGCCTGAAGAGGGAGAATGCAGACAGCACACGTTCCGCAAAGTAAACTCTGATGGGATTGTTCATCAGCATTTGCAACACTCAAAAGAACCTGAACATTATTGACATGTGCAATTCTGCACCAGTTGCAGCATTTAGGGCAGTAGTGGGAGACCTGCGGCCCACCTGGGTTCGGAGTGTGGCCTATGCGACATTTCGTTGACCGCTGCCCACGACAGGATGTCCACATTCCGCAGATCACCGACCGATGTGATGGAAGTGAAACACACGCAAATTAAGAGCAAATGCAGCGAAGTGTGTGCTGATTGCTCACAGCACTGACCATGAGGGCTGTGCACTCCCTCAGCATCCAAAGTGCAAATATTTCTTTTTTTTTTAAAAAAACCAGTTGAAGCTGGAGGACAGTTCTAGTAATATATAAATGATTAAGCTTCTTCTGTAACTCGTTGTGAAATATTTGGTGTTATAAAATGTATATTTAATCTTATTCATGGGGTCATGGTGAGTGAACATGCCTCGTCTCAATCTTGTGGCCACTGAGATGAAGGAGGGAGACTCATGGTGCCCACTCACTGGATATGGTCGCCCATCACTGATTTACGGAATACTGACCCATGTCCATTGACTTTGCAGCTGGTAATTGGACAGAGATAAGTTGATGCTGGTTGCGCCAGTAGCTGCACACAGTTGGAATCCCGATAGTAATTGCTCCACCTTGTTGCATCATGTCTAACTAACCAAGTACACATGTCCATTGTGCAATGGGACAATGTTTTCTCAACTGTTTATTTACTGTTTATGGCCTGACTGTGCCACTGTGCTGTAGACTCCAATGGGATGCAGGAATGCACGGGAGGATAGGAATGAACAAAGGTTTATTACGATATACACAGTAGTTACAATAGCACCAACTCCTCTCCTCGAAGGGCCATCCTCCACGACCTGCATCCAGGTTGGGGTTTTATACTGAGAGGTTCCTCCTTGTTAAGGCAGAAATCCCACCCCCAATTACCCGAGAGTTTCATAGTCCTTGGCCCCCGAGGGGGTCTTAACATGTGCAACACATTCCTCTCATCAGCTTCAAGCTAGAATTTAACTTTGGTGCAGCATGCAAAAGCAAATGTTAACAGAATTAAGAATTTAGAGCCCACAATCACATTGGTGCTGTAAAAATTAGCCACTGATATAGACCTTCTCCTTTTGCCACACAGATGATGGGAGAATTCCCCGCAACTGCACTGACATGGCACTTCCCCTCTCACCTCAAGGTCATGACTCTTGCTTTGGTACATTTGCCATGCTGCCAGTATCGGACCCTGTTGATATGTCCGTGCACAAGTCTAGACAGAGAATGTCTATTCAGCTTGTGAGAAACATATCTTGAAGACAACCATCTCACCCAAGTATTGTGAGCTAGGTGGTTGGGGGATGGGGAGGCACTAAGCTGCCTTCAATAATATATTGTACTCCGAGAAAACTCATCCCCAGATGCGTAAAAATCTGTGAACCAAACTACTGACAAAATAACTAGGTGAACTGTCCTTTACTCAATTACGGAGGATATGGGACATTTCCCATTTACTGAAGTCCAGTCAGCTTAGTGTAGGTTAACAGATTTAGATCCAAAAGTATGCACAGGATGCTGCTGATGCCATACATCATACCACTCGTCACTCCTCAATAATGAAGCAATCCCATGTCCAAATGTAGCAAGACCTGGACAATATCCAGCCTTGGGCTGACAAGTGGCAAGTTACATTAGTGCCCCACAAAAGAGAGGATCTAGCCATCTCCCCATGACATTCAATGGCATTAACATCGCTGAATCCCTCATTATCAACATCCGGGAAGTTACCATTGATCAGAAACTGAACTGGACTAGCCATATTAATACTGTGGCTACAAGAGCAGGTCAGAAGCTGGGGATCCTAGGGCGAGTAACTCACCTCCTGACTCCCCAAAGCCTGTCCACCATCTACAAGGCACAAGTCAGAAGTGTGATGGAAGACTCCCCACTTGCCTGGTTGTGTGTACAGCCTCAACAACACCATCCAGGACAATGCAGCCCACTTGATTGGCACCCCTTCCACAAACAATCAATCTCTCCACCACAGTGGCAGCCATGTGTGCCATCTACAAGATGCACTGCAGTAATGCCCCAAGGTTCCTTAGATAGCACCTTACAAACCCACGAGGGCTACCATCTAGAAGGACAAGAGCAGCAGATATCTGGGAACACCACCACCTGAAAGTTCCCCCAAGTTACTCACCACCCTGACTTGGAAATATATTGCCGTTCCTTCATGGTTGCTGGGGCAAAATCCTGGAACTCCCTCCCTAACAGCTCAGAGGGTGTACCTACATCTCAGGGACTGGAACGATTCACGAAGGCAACTCACCACCACCTTCTGAAGGGCAGCTATGGATGGAAAATAAATGCTGGCCTGGCCAGCGCACCCAAATCCCGTAAATATAGATTTTCTTTTAAACTACAAAACAGTGGCAAGTTTTCTGCTCTCTCCATGGTTCACCCTCAAATGCCACTGCAATCTCCTCTAGCCCTACAGCCCTCAGAGATTTGCCCTCTTCAAATCTGGTCTTTGGAGTATCCCACATTTTGAATTGTCCCGCTGCTGCCAGCTGTGCCTTTGCTGCCTGGGCCCAAACTCGGAAATCCCTTTCCTAAACCTCCCTGCCCCTCTATTCTCTTTTAAGATTCTCCATGAGGGTCCATTTCTTTGAGCACGCTTCTGATCATCTGCCCAAATAGCTCATTAGGTAGTTCAAGTGTCAAATTTTGTTTGATGAATGCTCGAGACGCGCCTTAGAACGTTTTACTGCTTTAAAAGGTGCTATATAAATGCAAGTTGTTGCTTGCTCAGCTATCCATTTGGGCACTGACACTTGGGGTTGGCAGAATCCCATTTCCCAGTGAGAGGCCTACTGCTTCAAGCTTCATTAGTGAGCCAAGCATTGGCAATCCCATGGGGCACCAAAAGGCCTACCCTGTTTGGATATCGACTCGACCACAGGAGGATTGAACCAATTTAAACATTTGCCCCCAGGGGTGCAACCTTACAGCCACTTGGACCCAAAAGGGATCCTGCTCACCGTCCTTCTCCCCATGACTTCACCAAGAGGATTGTTATGCAGGTCGAATATTCTATATTTGTACATCTGAAAACGTCGAAAAACAACACCTTTTTTTGAAACTCCTCAGCCTTTTAGTGCGGGAGGTCGAGTGGTTTGTTGGCATGGATTGTTTACCTCGCGATGTTTATGGTGAACATGTCAAAAAGAAACTTACCGGTAACCTGTACTTATTATTCAGTGATGCATCATTTTTTTTGAAAACTAGTTTTATTATTTTTACTTTACTACTTTGTTCAAAATCCTGGAATTCCCACCCTAACAGTACAGTTAGTTTATCTACCCCACATGGCCTGCAGTGGTTCAAGAAGGCAGCTCATCACCACCTTCTCACGGGCAATTAGGGATAGAACATAGAAAATACAGCACAGAACAGGCCCTTCGGCCCACGATGTTGTGCCGAACCTTTGTCCTACATTAATCATAGATTATCATTGAATTTACAGTGCAGAAGGAGGCCATTCGGCCCTTTGAGTCTGCACCGGCTCTTGGAAAGAGCACCCTACCCAAACTGAACACCTTCACCCAATGGAAAATAACTCAACACCTTCACCCAATGGATGGAAAATAAATGCTAGCCTAGCATCCCAAAAATGAATTTTAACAAATAGACCGTAGCTGGAATCTTCCCAAATGAAATGAAAAATGAAAATCGCTTATTGTCACAAGTAGGCTTCAAATGAAGTTACTGTGAAAAGCCCCTAGTCGCCACATTCCGGCGCCTGTTCGGGGAGGCTGTTACGGGATTCATGGTTAGCGTTAATGGAAGCCAGTATTTCTAATTGTCTCCTGTTTCTGGCTTAAAAGAGTCAATGTGAAATGAGTCAGGAATTGCTGGGGATTCATTAATGAATGGGTTTTAGAGAATAAATTAGAGAATAAATCAATCAGTGCAGAGTTCCTTGTACTGAGAGTTGAATGAGTGAAGCAAGGTTCCTGGCAATGACTGTTTGGATTAGATTTGGGAGCATCAGCACAAACTTCGGAATCTGGAAACAGTCTGTTATCTGTGATGGAACCACTAACACATCTCCACCCAAAACCTGATGCTTAATTCAGAGTCACATGCTTCATTACAATAGTAAATCGACTTGCTGTGCATCACTACAAAACAGAGGCACAGCAATCAAAGGCAAGGTGAATTCCCAAAGCAGAAAGTGCTGAGTCAGGCACTCGCCTTCACTACGTTGTTTAACTCACGGTAAATCTGCGGTTCAGTCTTTCTTCCGGCTAACCTGTCATTTCGGCACCTTAGTCAGCAACATGATAATTAGTCAGCATTACGGAGGTGGTCAGAGCTCCCCCTTGGTGGCCCGCTGGGCCCCCATACTGCCTAGTCTGGTACCGTAAGGAAAGTCTCGAGGGTCAATCACTGGCCTGTGTCTTCAGCTGATCACAGCTGGGATGAAAGGGGCGGCACGGTAGCACAAGTGATTAGCACTGTGGCTTCACAGCGCCAGGGTCCCAGGTTCGATTCCCCGCTGGGTCACTGTGTGTGCGGAGTCTGCACGTTCTCCCAGTGTCTGCGTGGGTTTCCTCCGGATGCTCCGGTTTCCTCCCACAGTCCAAAGATATGCAGGTTAGGTGGATTGGCCATGGTAAATTGCCCTTAGTGATCAAAAAAGGTTAGGAGGGGTTTTTAGGTTACTGGGATAGGGTGGAAGTGAGGGCTTAAGTGGGTTGGTGCAGACTTGATGGGCCGAATGGCCTCCTTCTGCGCTGTATGTTCTATAAAGAAAAATAAAAAAAGGTGGCGAGCTACCGGACGAAGGAGGGTAAAATCTAGCCACAAAATACTGCAGAGGCTGGCAGTAAGGAACAGGAAAAAAAACAGCTGTAAAAACACAGCAGGTCTAGCAGCATCTGAGGAGAGAGAAACACAGTTACCGTTTCAGGTCGATTGTCTTTAAATCGCATGAAAGGTCATTGTCCTGAAATGTTTAGTCCCTCTCCCTCCACAATCACCGTCTGACCTCCTGAGTTTCTGCAGCACCTTTTGTTCCTATTTCAAGACCTTGACATTGCCCCTTCTCCAATGACACCTGTCCACACAGTGCAGATGGTGAGGCTGCCAGTATGCTAGCAATGTTACCCAGACACCCCGAGCCGCAAGGTCAAATCCTACCATGGGAGCTTAAGGAATTTAAAATCAATTAATCAATAAATCTCGTCTTATTCAAAATTATGATGAAACTATGATTGTCGTGAAAAACCGGTCCGGTTTACTAACATTCTTCAGGAAAAGAAATCGGTCGTCCTTACTTGGTCTGGCCTGTACGTGACTCCAGACCCACAACAATGTGGTTGACTCATAACTTCCCTCTGAAAATGGTCTGGCAAGCCACTCACTTGTACCAAACCACTCACAGCCACCTTCTCAAGGGCATTTAGGAACAGAGAATAAATGCTGGCCTTGCCACCAATGCCCACATTGCAAGAACAAAAATATGTATACCTTTTAAATTACTTAAAAAATGGAAACAACAGAAACGCAACCGTCCCTTTAAATAGCTGCCAATCGAAACACGCTTATTTCTGGGTTGGGGAGGTATATCTTATTTGGCCTGCATCTATCGTAATTTGGAAAAATGAGAGATGGTGTTATTGAAAAATACAAGATCGAGAGGGGACTCGACAGGAGATGGGGTGGGGGGGGGTGAACAGATGTCCCTTATGGGAGAGACTAGGACTAGAGGACACAAATTAAAAATAAGGGCTGTCACATTTAAGACAGTGACGAGGAGAATTTGTTTGCTCTCAGATAATCAAGCGTCTGTAGAACTCCTTCCCCAGAAAGCGGTGGAGGAAGGGTCACTAAATATTTTAATGGCAGGGGTAGGTAGATTCTTGATGAACAAGGGGGTCAAAGGGCATCAGGGCCAAAGAAAAGTGAAGTTGAGGCCACTATCAGATCAGCCATGATCTTATTGAATTGGGGGGGGCGGGGGCAGCAAGGTGGTGCAGTGGTTAGCACTGCAGCCTCACGGCGCTGAGGTCCCAGGTTCGATCCCGGCTCTGGGTCACTGACCGTGTGGAGTTTGCACATTCTCCCTGTGTTTGGGTGGGTTTCGCCCCCACAACCCAAAGATGTGCAGGGTAGGTGGAGTGGCCACGCTATTTTGCCCCTTAATTGGAAAAAGTGAATTGGGTATAAATTGAAACAAAAAAAATAATTTTGGGGGGGGGGGGAAGAGAAAGAGAGAGAGAAAAGCTGACTCGAAGGGTCAAATGGCCTCATTCTCCAAATCCTTATGTACAAGTGCACAGATACAGAACAACTACCCAGTTCACCTTGACCATTGTCAGTACGGGGGCTGACAATAAGACCATCACACAGGAATGTCAAAATGAGTGAAAATCTTTTCTGTTAAAAACAACATGTGAAGAGACCTTTAAGCATCAGCTAATGTGACAGGAAGCAGCTGCTCTAGGGATTCAATCTGCCCCTAGAACGATGGCAGAGTCCCTTTAACCCACTTCAGACACAAATGATCGGAGGCAATTAGCATGATTTCCAGACAGAATTATTCAACCAATTGGTTTCAGCAGGAGGCAAGGAACCCTTTCCCCAGCCTCCAGGCAAGCTCCTTTCTGTGGGCGCAGTAATGGGAGCGGTGGGGCAGATGGGGTTCACATAAACCAATCAACACCCGTCATTACCGAGATACACCACATCTTCCCCCACATTTCATTAACTTCACTGACCTCAAGGAGTCGATTAAAAAGACAGGCTAGAGTTGCAAAACCTCTTCAGAAACAACAGTGGCAAAAGGGAAGCTGACTTTATTTTAAAAAAAGTAGTGAGATCCTTCGGATAATTAATTAAACGGAGGCCTGGTTAATCGCTCTGATTGACACAAGTGGATGTTAGGTTCAAGAGAAAAGGCCTACCACAGTGCTCAGCTAATGTTCTCCCTCAGTCAATACGACCAAAGAAACGGTTACCGTAATCTCGTTGCTGCTTGGGATCTTCCTGCCCACGGAAAGGCTGCCACCTTTACTTGAATAAAAGTCACTTCACTCCAAAGGTTAACATGCTGCAAGTATTTGGGGGAAATCTTTAATGGGCGATGCGTTACTTTTCTGAACATTGCTGCTTTTTTTGTCTTGCAAGGTGACTCGTCATTTACTGCCTCACACAGATTAGACAAGGTGTTAACCTTAACACAACGTCTTGATCACAAGACAATTAAATTCATAGATTCATAGAATTTACAGTGCAGAAGGAGGCCATTCGGCCCATCGAGTTTGCACCGGCCCTTACAAAGAGCACCCTACTCAAGCCCACATCTCTACCCTATCCCCGTAACCCCCACTTAACCTTTTTGGACACTATGGGCAATTTAGCATGGCCAATCCACCTGACCCGCACATCTTTGGACTGTTATTTACAACAAAGAACAGAAAATGCTGGGACTGCTCAGCAGGTGTTGCCAGTATTCTGCAGAGGGAGGAAGAGAATTATTGTATCAAACTTGTTCTGTGTGAACCATGTATTGCTACGATATATATATATATTTACCGTTATTCGTCCTACTGTTATCCACCACTGTATACATGTTCACTGTTGTTCTTCTTCACTGTTACTTACTGTTGTGTTGATGCTTCTGTTGGCTCCGCCTGTGGCTCCGCCCCTCGGGAGGAGGTATATAAGTGGCAGGCCTGTGGCCAGCTCTCAGTGTCGGAGCAGCAGTAGCCTGGCATACTTCTTAGCTTATTAAAACCACTGTTCTCTTCTACAATTCGAATTGATGGTCCATCATTCTCCTGACAGGTCATCAACTCAAAACATTAAATCGGTTTCTCTCTCCACAGATGCTGCCAGACCTGCTGCGTTTTCCCAGCATTTTCTGTTTTAATTTCACATTTCCAGCATCCGCAGTATTTTGTTTTTGTATGTGTGGGTATTTACAAACTGTGCTGGATTTGCTTCAGTCCAGCTCACTCAAATGTCTTTCAATATTTTAACATTTCTACAAAGAATAAACACAAACACAACACAAGCTCTTGCCCCCCCCCCCCCCCCTCCTCCTCTCCAAAACTGCCCCCACCCTTTGACGGCAACCAAATCCCATCACTTGTGGTACCCCTCATCTGCCCCTCACAGAGCAAATTTCACCTTCCTGAGAGGAGTGGGGGGGGGGGGGGGGGGGAAGGGAAGGAAGAAGCTGACCTCCACCCCAACAGGACCCACCTGAGCGATCAACGAGGCGAAGGTTAAGCCATCAGCCCCCGCCTGCAACCCTGGCAGGTCTGACACCCTGAATATGCCCAGGCTCCAAATCTACACGCAGGACATCCGACATGGTGCTAGAAAACGACCCCCAAAATACCTCCAACTTCGGGCAGGACCAGAACATATGACGGTGATTATCTGGGCTCCTCCCACAACGTTCGCAGCCGTCCTCCACCCCCTCAAACAGCCGGCTCACTCTCAGAGGTACTTATTGTCGTCTCCCCTTGGGATACATCATGAAGAACAACCCCAGTGCCGTAGAACCAGGCTTGGCACCGTTACAGCCAGCCTCGTATTTCTGCAGGGTCCTGGTGCTGGGAGAGTTGTCACTCTCCGCATCTAATTATCCATTTACTCTGCACTAGACAATAGATAATAAAGCCCACCTGAACCACGTGTGAGCGTACTCGCTGGAAGTTTCCAGTGGTCGGGAATTTCAGTATTCCGACTGGAATTTAGCACGCTCTCAAGATGGGGTGACTGCGGGCTGGGAGCAGACCGCCCAGGACCGGTGTCCATCGTCCAGGACCGGTGTCCATCGTCCAGGACTGGGATACAAAAGAAGATGTGGGAGCTGGCAATGAGTGAGAATTACCTAATAAACAAAGTTTCAACCTCTCTGAATGGCAGGACTTTGAGCATTCCCCCATTACGGTCCAGATGTACTCCATTGTCAGAGTGTGGGACAAGTGGTGTTCCGCAGGAATCCGTGTCGGGGGGCCTCAGCTTTTCACCAAACCTCTATAATTGCGGATTTGGATGAGCCATGTTTGCAGATGACACTTGCGTCAGGAGACACAGTAAATTATGCTGATGTGAGCAGGTGTGTACATAGATTAAGCAAGTGACCAAAACTGTGACAGAACGAGTCCAATGCGGGGACGTCCAGGGTCTTCTTTATATCCAAGAATGTCAAATAGGAATATTTGTTTCATGGCGAGCTGCTAGGATCGGTGTAAGTATTAAGTTATTTTGGTATCCAGTTGGACAAAATCACGAGTGCATAGGAACAAAAAGTAATCAAAAAGGCGAGTGGAAAGTTGGTGTTAACTCAATAATAATAATAATCTATAATAATCTTTATTGTCACAAGTAGGCTTACATTAACACTGCAATTAAGTTACTGTGAAAAGTCCCTAGTCGCCACATTCCGGCACCTGTTCGGGTACACGGGAGGGAGAGAGAATCCAGAATGTCCAATTTGCCTAACAAGCACACCTTTCGGGACTTGAGAGAGGAAACCGGAGCACCTGGAGCAAACCCACACAAACACGGGGAGGACGTGCAAACTCCGCACAGACAGTGACCCAGGCCAAGAATTGAACCTGGGACCCTAGAGCTGTGAAGCAACAGTGCTAACCACTGTGCTACTGCACTGCCCTCAACACACTCAAGTGTGCTGGAATGCAAAACAAAATTGAGCGAGCGAAGCTTTAGTTGTAAAGAACACACTTAAGTAATATGCATTAAATTCTAACACCTCGGGCAAGATAAACTAACCTTGGGTATAACGTACAAATTACATGGACGTTCTGGGAAAAAAAATCCCTTTATCGGATGTGGTTGTTGATGACAAGGCCAGCATTTTGTACCCATCCCCAATTACCCTTGAACTGGGTGGCTTGCTCAGGCATTTCAGAGAAAAGTTAAGAGTTGACCGCATTACTTTGGGTCTGCTGTAAGCCAGACTGGGAAAGAATAACAGATTTTCTCAGAAAAGAATGACATGCATTTATTTTTCCAACAATCTCAGATAGTTTGTCATAGACTTGTTTTTCATTCCAGATTTGTTAACTGTATTTAAATCCCACCATCTGCCATGGCGGGACTTGTACCCAGGTCCCCAGGACATTAGCCAGGGCCTCGGGAATACTAGTCCAGTGTTAATAACATTACGCCACAACCACGCCCCCCCCCCCCCCCCCCCCCCCCCCAATTCCAGTAGGAAATGAAAAAAATCTGACACAGACCATTGGGCCCGACAACTGGGTCCTATCAGAAAGATGCAGGGCAGAAACAGTTAACTATGGGTCATGTTGCATCAAATTGGCTTGCATTTCCTCAATTTGAAAAGGTTGAGAGGTGATCTAATTGACATGTTTCAATAGGATCTGAAAGAGCAGAAACAGAAATTGTACACTAGCATCAAAGGATCATCAGCTGCAGGGGCTTTAGAGCGTTTGATCTTGGGGGGGGTGGAGTGGGGGTTCAAGCTGAACACAGAAACAGACATATTAAAGTATCATTTTTCAGAAAGCTCTAACCACAACACTGGTATCAATGGACATTAGAGAGTCATGATCAGGAGTGAGTTTGGAGATAGATTCTTGAGCAGGAGATTGTGCAAAGGAAAACAGATGAACGTGACATGGAATGCTTCAATTCATTGCGCAAGGACAGGATTGGGTCAGCTGTAAGGTCACCACAGATGACTAGCTTGTTGACACTTAAAATAGCGCAAACGATTCAAAACATGATTAATAGTGACTGGGCAAGGTACTACAGGATGTTTGGTCAATAATGTCAAGGTGGGTGGAAAGGTTGAGACAGAAAACTGATGAGAAGTGAGAGAGAGGGGCAACACGGTGGCGCAGTGGATAGCACCGCTGCCTCATAGTGCCAAGGTCCCAGGTTCGATCCCGGCTCAGGGTCACTGTCCGTGTGAAGTTTGCACATTCTCCCCGTGTTTGCGTGGGTTTCGACCCCACAACCCAAAGATGTGCAGGGTAGGTGGATTGGCCACACTAAATTTGAAAAAATAATTTGGGTACTCGAAGAAAAAAATTTAAAACCCAAGTCAAAGCATTGGAAACACCCCCCGACACACACACAACACCACCACCTTTCACACCCCATAACATACAACTCCCTCAGCTAATGATAAAAGACAGAAATGATAAGAGGCAGTATTGTACAAACTCAGCTTCATTGATATTTTGACAACCCATGCAGGTCTGTGCGGTCACTTCATTTCAACTTCAGAGGCTGTCTTGCCTTCCAAAGCAATTAGAATGAGCGGTGTTTGGCAGCCAGAGGTATGCGGGCAGCGTGGGAGCTGGCATTCCAGACCGATTGAAGCTCAGCCCCCAGTGGCCCCTCCAGTCGCTAATACAAACCTTACTCTCACAGCAGCTGCCGCAGGCTGGAGAGATGTAAAAGCCTCTTCACACCATGCACTAAATTATTCAGTGTGCGGAGGCATGTCCGGGGTTTTTTTTTTGGGGGGGGGGGGGCATACTGATTAACAAACTGCTAGAAAGAAAACAACCCAGGGAAGGAATGAGAGAGGGGCCTCGTGTTCATAGGACAAGCATCAGGGAACAGCTGGGAATGTGTGAAAACAGTGTAGAACACCAGGCTGTTAATATCATTGCTCCCTTCCTGTGTTCCCCGCACCATTCTATCACCTCAACCAAGCAGGTACCCTTTATATGGATGGCTGTCCATTTATCTGTGCGTGTGTGGGGTGGGGGTGCATTCAGGTCAAGTATGATCCAATTCTCACTCACTGACCAGAGAAATTACTTTCAGGAAAGGTATAGAGTGGGTCTTCGGCATCAGACTGCAGAAAGAGAGGCAAGCGCTCGATAACTCACACAACCTGGACAACATCCAGGCTAGGGCTGATAAGTGGCAAGTAACATTTGTCTGGATGAGTGCAACTCCATCAATATTCAACACCATCCAGGACAAAATAGTCCACTTGATTGGCACCCCATCCGCCATCGACACACCGTGGCATCAATGGGTACCATCTACAAGATGCCCTGCAGCAGCTCACACAAGGCTCCTTTACAGCACCTTTTAAACCTGCTACCTTTATCCCTAGAAAGACGAGGGCATCATATACACGAGAACACCTCACCACCTGGAGGTTTCCCTCAAAGTCACTCACCATCTTGACTTGGAAATATATTGCTGTCCCTCCACTGTCGCTGAGTCAAAATCATGGAACTCCCTCCCTAACCTCAGTGTGGGTGCACTACACAATAGAGACTACAGCAGTTCAAAAAGGTAGCTCACCACCACCTCCTGAAGGTCAATTAGGGCAGGGCAGTGAAATGCTGGCATAGCCAGTGGCACCCACATCCTGTAAAAGAATAAAAAAGGAATTTCCCCCACACACCTGTGCTGTGGAATGTTTTCGTATCCACTGCTCATCATTGCAAAAGGCAATGTATTAATTTGCGTGTTAGACACTGCTCTCATATTGGCAACAATCGGACTTCTTTGCACAACCTGGATTGTGCAGCCAGATAGATCAGGGATCATAACCTAACAGAGGCCAGGCATCAGATCCCAATAACCTATCAGGAGAAAGCATCTCCATAGGCAGAAACAAATTATATGGAGTCTTGGATTCTAACCATGGCCATTTCACTCCTGGTTTAGTGTCAGAGAGCACTGCCCACCGAGCAATGCATTATTAAACTGTTACACTCAACTCCTTCACACAGAGCTCAAAGTTCTTCCTCTTCTGCCAGGTCACTTCTGCTTCCACAACTTACAACAATGAAGAAGAGACAGTGTTACTGCCGAGGGGTGCATCCCCAGTGTGGTCAACCACAAGGTGGTCTTGAGGAGCAATCTATAAAGGAGTGCGGAGGGGGGCAACCTTCAACATTACTGGCAGGTTAACTCGGACATCACAACTCAGGCACAAACTGCCAGTCCATTTTGCACAAGAGCGGCAAGATGAAAATAAGCCCCAACTGAAGTCAACTGGGAGCTCGATACATTGAAGACAATGGCTGCTGCAATGCACAAATTGTTTGTTACAGGCTTTACTTAAGAGGCTATAACTAATCTTTGCAACCATTTTGGAGGCAGCTGACACATACTAACTCTCAGATTTGCAGGAATAATATAGGCAGGAGATAACAGATGTAACAGCACAGAACATTTCAGAGAACATTGCTGGCTCCATCGTGAGAAACACTAACTTATGACTCTTGACTGTGACGAGTTTTGACTTGTGTTATCCTCTGTATCGTACTGATTCACGAACTTCTGAACACAACACTCAATATGCTGACGCTCTCCTACACAGTCAGTCCCCTTCAAGTTAATAAGAGCTGCGTCGCAATGAAAACAAATTGATACATTGAACCAGGTCAGCACATTTACCAGACCAGCCAGGGAGCTCCTAGAATCGCTCATTCCCTTCTTCTTGCTCACGGTTGAAGCAGACACAGAGAAACCATCATCTTGCATTCTGGTGGTTAAGGCCAGCAATTGTGGAGTGTCTCACCAGACTGCTTCATTTATATTGGTGAATCGGGTATTGAATCATGTTCTGCTATCTGTTCTGTGTTATTACCAGTCGCACACTCGGGGAGAGTTTTAAAATGTTCTGTTTGGCATTGAGACAGTTTTACAGCACAGAGAGAAAGGCCTTTCGGCCCATTGCTGCTTGGCGGCCATCAAGCAGCTATTCTAACCCCATTTTCCAGCATTTGGTCCATAACCTTGTTTGCAAGTGCTCATCTAAATGCTTCTTAAATGTTGAGGGTTCCCACCTCTACCACCCTTTTAGGCAGCAAGTTCCAGATTTCCACCACCCTCACGCTTTTTCTCAAATTCCCCTCTAAATTTCCTGCCCCTTACCTTAAACCCCCTGGTTATTGACCCCCTCTATGAAGGGGAAAAGTTCCTTCTAATCTACCCTATGTCCCTTCTAATTTTGTTTCAATATCTACATCTGTGGTGGTTCATGCCGATGAGGTTTATGGTCATGAGCTTGCCCAGAGAATTTAACTTGGGGAACTTGTGTGTCAGGTCTTTGACAAGATGTGTGGGACCTCGTGTGAGCTCCATTCAACATTCCGAGCGTCATCAAGGTCGAATTTGCATTCTCAAAGGTTAAGTGTGTGGGTTCAAAAGAGCTTGTCCGACTTCAAGTGGAACTGAAGGACATCGTTCAGGCTGGTGAATGGATCAATTCCTCTTCGATTCACTAGACTTACAGAAGGATTGTAGCATCCCAGTGATTAGCTGAGGGAGCAATTTGCAACAACACAGACGGCCAGGGTGATTTTTATATTCATTCATGGAATGCGGGCATCACTGGCAATGCCAACATTCATTGCCCATCCCAGTTGCTCAAGAGAAGGTGGTGATGAGCCACCATTTTGAACCAGTGCAGCCCAATGTGGCCTTGCTCTTCCAGGAATTAAGGTGAGATGGGTTGGGAAAGGGCTGTTGAAGGAGTCTTGGTGAGTTGCTGCAGTACATCTTGTAGATGGTTCACACTGCTGCCACTGCGTGCCAGCGGTGGAGAGAGTGAATACTTAAGGTAATGGATGAGGTGCCTCGACTGTTTCGTCATGGATGTTGTTAAGCTTCTTGATGTTGCTGGAGCTGTTACCATGTGGAAGGTTTGAGGATTACATTGATACACTGCATTCTAGTATGCAATTGGACATCAAGATTGGGTGTGGCTACTACTTACTCAGGTGCACAGTACTTGACTACAGAATAGCACAGGGCCAATTCCAATGTGTGAAGCAGCTTGTGCTTGGAGAGGAACAGCTTCAGAGTTGGTGGCAAATGAGAAGAAATCTATTAGACTGTGACGTAGAATGATAACATGAAACAGACCATTTCAACCCAGTCAGTCTTGGTGTGTATCCACACACGAGGCAGGATGCTCCGTTTTGCCAGCAGCCCTCGGGTATTCCGGCACCATGGGGCTGCCCCACAATGGGAAACCCCATTGACCAGCCGGCTTAACGGAGCATCCTGCCGGCCGGGTGAACCTTAAATGTGGCACGGCGGGATGGAGAATCCAGCCTATGATCTGACATTCTAATCCCCTATAAACACTATTCACAGAACTCTTTATCCCCTTCCCCTTCAAACAAACTAGCCTTTCCTTATGTGTTGGTGTAGTCTCTTCTTCAATGGTCTCACATTTTGCAACCCCCGCCCCGCCCATTATCTCAAGCTCATCCAGAATTCAGCTTCCCATATCCTTACACCAAGTCCTATTCGCCCATCACCTGTGCTCACTGGCCTGCATCGGCTCTCAGTTATGCAAGCACTCCTCCATTTAAAAAAATCTCTCATTTTGGTCAAATCTCCCGCTAGCCTCCTCTCAACAACCTCCTACAGTCTGAAGAGAACTCAGCACTCCTCCAATTCCGGCCTCTTATACATTCCAGGTTTGTTTCACCAAACTATTGGTGGCCACGGCCTCAGGTGCCAAAGCCACTAAAAACTCACTGCCTCACTACTTCCCTTTATCCTACCTCTCGACCACGCTTTCGGGTTAAATGGCAGAATCAAATTTTGTTTGCTAATGCTCCTGTGAAATACTTCGGGACATTTTACTATGTTAAATGAGCTATAGAAATTCAATTTATTGTTTTATCACAAACTCAGATAGTGAGTTGAAAGAGTGTGAATCACACTGACAATGGGCTCTGCTGCTCCCGGATATAACTGTACTGTTTAATCGTTAACCCGCGTATATACACTGTAGGCCACTGGAGTAACACATGCAGAGCTCGGATTGAACATGTTACAGCTATGCATGGATTACAGGGCAACAAAGATGCAATAGTCCCATCGTCGTTGGACACATGCCTCGCAGTCAACATGAAGCATTAACTAAATTAAAACTAAAGCACAATTGCTTCACAGCTCCAGGGCCCCAGGTTCGATTCCGGCTTGGGTCACTGTCTGTGCGGAGTCTGCACATCCTCCCCGTGTGTGCGTGGGTTTCCTCCGGGTGCTCCGGTTTCCTCCCACAGTCCAAAGATGTGCAGGTTAGGTGGATTGGCCGTGATAAATTGCCCTTCGTGTCCAAAATTGTCCTTAGTGTTGGGTCGGGTTAAGGTGTTGACCTTGGGTAGGGTGCTCTTTCCAAGAGCCGGTGCAGACTTGAGGGGCCGAATGGCCTCCTTCTGCGCTGTAAATTCTATGATAATCTATGATTAAGTCCAATAACAAGGCAAGTTTTCCCCCCAATCTGTTATCCAGTCTGGGAGCTCCATGATCAGATCAATAAAACATGCTGGCTTGCCTCGGTGTGCGAGCATAAAATTGAAGAGCTTGCATGTGCAAGTCCCACCCGGGGACTCTGCGCTGAAGGCAAATCAAATGGAAAAGCATCGAAAGAAATCCAGAATATATGGCAGTACACACAGAGAGGCTTCAATATATTGAGAGGTGGGCAAAAGTCAAACATATGACTTACACACCTGAATATTTCAATTTAAGTCCATATGAAAGAACTCTATTTATTTATTTTTAAATTTAGAGTACCCAATTATTTTCCAATTAAGGGACAATTTAGCGTGACCAATCCACCTACCCTGCACATCTTTTGGGTTGTGGGGGTGAGACCCACGCAAACACGGGGAAAATGTGTAAACTCCACACGGACAGTGACCCAGAGCCAGGATCGAACCTGGGACCTCGGCGCCGTGAGGCAGCTGTGCTAACCACTGCGCCACCATGCTGCCCAGAACTCTCATTTATTACACACACAAAGATTTTTCTATACAAGATATAGCATCAATCTGGATTTTATTTTTGAAAAAGGACAGAACAGTTGAGCATGAACTCTATCCAAATGCCTGTCCAATTCAAATTGAAGCGACACAGGTCTTTGCATCTCCAACTGGAATGGTACAGTGTTCGAACACACGTGCCCTACAGCTCCTTCTCTCTGCAGCATAGATACACAGATCAGCGAGTTGTCCTCTCCTCACTGTATAACACGCTGCTGCCCAATGAGTCTCCAGGCGCCAATATTCATACTAATGTCTATTTCAACAGCTGCTCTATAATCCCCCTACTCCTCCTCCCTCACCACTATCCCAGGTGACAGATTTTGCATTGTGCAGAGAATTTGCTCAACAGACCAATTCAGGCAGTTTGATTGTCATCTGTGAAGAATTGTGAAACTGGAGCATGGCTGATACAAGACAGGGGAATGCCACAATATGCTCAATCACTGGCTTGGTGGCACGGTAGTACAGTGGTTAACACTGTTGCTTCACAGCGCCAGGGTCCCAGGTTTGATTCCCGGCTTGGGTCACTGGCTGTGCGCAGTCTGCACGTTCTCCGTGTCTGCGTGGGTTTCCTCCGGGTGCTCCGGTTTCCTCCCACAATTCCCGAAAGACGTGCTGATAGGTAATTTCAACATTCTCAATTCTCCCTGTGTACCCAAACATTCGCCAGAATGTGGTGACTAGGGAGTTTTCACAGTAACTTCATTGCAGTGTAATTCATTGTAAGTAAGCCTACTTGTGACAATAAAGATTATTTTTTAAAAAATCATTGTCCAAAGCCCAAGTTCCAAAAGAACGCGAGAGATTGATTTGAGTTCCTTCCTTTTATCAGGTCCTCTCGACTTCAGTCTGTAGGAGATATTTCGTAAAGAGATACTGAATTCCAGGTCAAGCTCTCAGAATGTGTCTGGACAGTGCAATAAGCAAACAGGCTGGTGTACCAAAATTGTTCTTGTGCAACATTTGAACATGCTCATTTTTTACTCTCTTCTTCCAAATTTGTTGACTCTCGGATTCAGTTCCATACTGCTTCAATACCTCACTCTTCATTTCTGCGTGCTCGCAAGGCATTTTTATAAGCTCAGAGACCCTACATATTTCTGAAGCATCCATTTAATCTCTCTGCCATCCCTTTATAATCCACGAGGAGAGTTCCTTTATGGTGTCTAACCAGCCTTACCTATTCTGTTGATGTTCATCATTTTCATTCACGGCACTTTGCTGCTGGCTTTGTGCTCTCTCTCCTTTCTTTACAATATTTTACATTGGTACAATTTTCGTTTGCGTTATTAGACTACGATTTGTTATCTGGTTCGCATCATTGCTGCACACCTTCTGTTAGCGGGCGTTTATCTACTTTGCATCCTAATCATTGCTTTTGAATGTTTTCCCATGTGTTCGCTATCTAAAACACCAGATTTTCTTTCTATTGCATTTTCAGCTTGCTACTTCTTTTTAATCCACAAAACTGAAAAAGGCCTTCTTCAGTCAAAGTAATTTAATCAAACTACTCTCTCTTTCTGAACGTTACACTGAATTTGTTTAAGCAATGGACACTGCTTCCTGGGATATCCTGGACATTAGCTGCCCATTTCATTCCCTTCATTCAAATTGGACGTCAGCATTGCTTCCTTCCTTAGTGGGATTCTGGTTTGGAAAGCAATCTTATAGACACTGTAAAAATCCATCTCTTTTTCTATTTACATTAATTATTCAATGATTTATTCCTGCCTGTGTAAAGTCGCCCTATTATTTCTGCCTATTTTTCTAATTAATCTACATTGCTCTTCCTCCATCTCATTTTCACTGTTTGGTAGCTGTTAATAAGCTCCCAATAGAATAACTGGTCCATCCTTAATTCTTCAGACAAATAAATTTCAGGTTTATGCACCATCGACTATGTCTTTCACATTATAGCTCCATAATGAAATATTTTGTGGATACTGGTACTCTTCCTCCACACCATATTCTACCTGAATATTTTGTAACCATTCACATCCCATGCCTAAGCCAGAGCTCCCAAGGCGAAATCAATAAATACTTTATTACCAATTAGTGGCTCTCCTGTCATCAATTTTACTGAGTAATTTGTGCATTTATGTACAAATCAATTGTGTCTGTTGGACAATCTTGTTATTTTTAATTTCTCCTCCTTCTTATAACTTTCTTACTTTCCTGTCCTTTTTTTTTTTTTAATTACAGAAACCCTTGACCCTATTGCTTTCCTCACCGTCTCCCAAATCTTTTCTCCTCCAGTCACATTACTTCACGTTTTTATTCACAGCACAAATACCTCTCCCAGCGAGAGCACTGGTCACAGCTCTGTTCAGTGAAGCGTTTGATTTATTGCACTGAAATTATACCTGGAATCTGAACGAGCCTTTTCATTCCACAACGTTGGTCCAGCAGTCAAAATAAGTCAAGTGCACACAAGATGCCCCTATCGTCCATTTTCTGCATTGTACACGATATCCAGTACTATCCTTTGTGTTAAGGTCAGGCCCAACATAGAGTTACACAGTTGTTCTGCTGTGATAACTATGATTCAGTGGAAATATTAACAGTGGGCTGTTGAAATTTTCAGACAGACTTCAGGGACTTTGAACCATAGAGTGGGTGTGAGAAATTTTTGAATTGCACCCACATGAATTTGAAAGTCTTGCAACAACTCAAACAACAGTGGCCCTCCAACATGGGAGAGTATACTTAGAGTTTTACAATATTAGAATGAAATGGCGAGAGAGAGAGAGAGAAAGAAAGAGCAAGAGGGAGAGAGAGAATGTGTTAGGAAAACAAAAGGTAGTTTTAAGGGAATTAGATTCGTATTGGTAACCATTAGAAATAAGGTGTAATTTTAAGTGGTTAATTTAATTTCTGTGCCTGGACGTGTAAAAACTATAGTTAGGTTCATGCTGGGTAAAGGTGTTTGTATGTGTGGAGGTTGGTTAAGATTCAACGGTGTTTCTATTGTGCTTAGAGGGGGCTTTGGCGTGAAGAATAAATAAACCAGAATTAATTGCTCAGCAACTAGAGCAGTGTACAGTAGAGAAGCTTTTATGTTTTAGATTAGCTCATTTCATTGCAGTTTACAACAGGATCTCGGGGAATGAACATGTCTCAACTCTGCCTGAAGACTGGACAGTGTGGAAACTGCAAAGAGACAGGCTTTTTTATTTAAAGTTAAAGTACCCAATTCTTTTTTTTCCAATTAAGTGGCCAATCCATCTACATGCACATATTTTGCGTTGTGGGGAGTGAGACCTATGCAAACACGGGGAGAATATGCAAACTCTTTGCAAACTCCACAAGGACAGTGACCTGGGGCTGGGATCGAACCTGGGACCTCGCTGCTGTGAGGCATCAGTGCTAACCACTGCACCATCGTGCCGCCCTCGAGGCAGGCTTCCTAAAGTACAAGTTAAGAATGTTTAAGACACCTGAAGTTAAGAGAACAGAGACAAAAGTATTGTTCGGAAACATTCAAAGAAGAGTAAACAAAGTGTTCTAAGTTAGAGACAATTGCAGTACCAAGATTTCAAATGGAACAGGAGCCTTCAAAAAGGTAAATCAAACGTCAGATGCCTTTTTAATACAGTCCGGGTTTTGCCCCCACAACTCACAGATATGCAGGGTAGGTAGATTGGCCACGCTAAAATTGTCCCTTAATTGGAAAAAATGAAATGGGTACCTTAAATTTTTTTTTTTTTTTAATTTTTTTTTAAAAATACAATCTGGGAAACCGAGAGTTAAAGCAATTGTAAGCAGTTTGCACAGCAGTCAAGACAAGAAATCCTAGCGGCATTGATGTGAAATCCTGGACTGGTTTCGCTGTTAAAAGGGAGCTTTGTTTTAAAAACCTGGGGCGGGATTCTCCGAGCCTCCACGCCAAAATCGCGATCGGCGCAGGGGCGGAGAATGGGCATTGACTCCGAAATCCGGCACGATGCCGCTCTCACGATTCTCCGGTCTGTGCAGCTCGGGTAGGGGGCCACTGACAGAAGCCCCCACAGCGATTCTCTGAGGACATCTGGTTGAGTTCCCTACGGCGTGGTTGTAACTACGTTTTGCCTGTTGGGAACGGCCGGTGGTGGCTGCAAACTCAGTCCGCGGCTGCCCTGGTGGGGGGCGGGGGCGATCCTTCACCGGGGGGGAGGGGGGGACTCACAGACGGCCAGGCAAGTGATCGTGCGGCACCGATCCGCGGGCGCACGCAATCTCGGGGGGGACCTACTTGGTCGATCACGGTCCGCAGTGCCAGTCCGCCATGTCACACGGGGCGGCCGCCACAGGGCGCATGCGCAGACTCCTGACCGGAAGTGCAGGGGCCCGTATCCGCAGCCAGAGCTGCGAGAAGCACTCCGGGACCCTGCTAGCCCCCTACGGGGAGGAGAATCACTCTGGACTTTCTTCAGGAAAGTCCAGAGTGAAACACTCCCGTTTTGACGCTGGCGTGGGGACATAGCCCCATTATTGGAGAATCCCACCTCTGGTCTGGATTTTGGAATATTGTCCAGTTCTTGTTACACACGGGCACAAACCAGGTCTGGGTTTTGGAATGCAAACCGCTAAGGGAAAGCATTATTATTACGAGAGAAGATTTTAAAATGTGTTTTTAGGAGTGGAGTTTGGAAACTCTCATATGACAATCATCTGGGGCAATTCTGAAAATAATCCACAGACACTAATTTGGGTTCAGAGTGGGGTGTGTGTGTGTATTTGACCTCAGTCATCTTGTGTGCTTAAAAGGAGCTTTTTGTGAATGAAACCATTGAAGATTAAGATGTACTTTGCAATCCTTATTTATCCTAAAACCTGTGCGTAGTTAAGACAAGGGGGAGTAATGGGATATTGTATCATAATCCAATTTTATGTTTAACAATGTTTTCTTCTTAATGTGAAAACTAATTAGTGACCCGGTGATTCTGTTACTCCACGTTTTATAACGTTACGGTCTTTTGAGCCAGGGTCTCATTCTGGGATCTTCCTGGTCAGTTATAACACCAACT
Organism: Scyliorhinus torazame; assembly: GCF_047496885.1. Classification (NCBI taxonomy): domain Eukaryota; kingdom Metazoa; phylum Chordata; class Chondrichthyes; order Carcharhiniformes; family Scyliorhinidae; genus Scyliorhinus; species Scyliorhinus torazame. The sequence goes on along the minus strand of NC_092719.1, from coordinate 197,896,897 downwards.
GGAATCACAACAAAAGAGAGCGAGAGAGAGTGAGAATGACAGAGAGAGAGAGCGAGCACGAGTGTGTATGTGAGTGTGAATGAGATTGAAGCAGTTTGTGCTCATGGCAACAAGAACTGGGCAATATACAGATAAGTAGCAAGTAAATTCAAGTGCCAACCAATGACCATGTCCAACAAGACAGAATCCAACCTTACCCCTTGATATTCAATGGCCTTACGATTGCTCAATCCCCACCATCAACATCCTCAGGGTTACCATCGACCAGTAACTGAACTGGACCAGCCATGTAAATATTGTGGCTACAAGAGCAGACCAGAGGCTAGGAATTCCGTGGTAACTCACCTCACCATTTACAAGGCAGAAGTCAAGAGTGCGATGGAATACTCTCCACTTGTCTGGATGAGTGCAGCTCCAATAACACCGAGAAAGCTTGACATCACCCAGGAGAAAGCAGCCCACTTGATTGGCATCACCTCCAACATCCACTCCCTCGACCACTGACACACAGTAGCAGCAGCGAGTACCATGTACAAGATGCACAGCAGCAACTCATCAAGGCTCCTTCAATAACACCTTCCAAACCAGGACCACTACCATCTAGAAGAACAAAAGCAGCAGATACCTGGGAACCCCAGCACCTGGAGGTTTCCCTCCAAGTCACTCACCATCCTGAATTGGAAATATATCGCCTTATCTTCACTGTCGCTTGGCCAAAGTTTCATATATCTCTCCCTAACAGCACTGTGGTATACCTACGCTTCAGGGACTGCGTGATTCCAGAAGGCAGTCACCACTACCTTCCCAAGGGCAATTAGGAATGGACAACAAATGCTGGTCTAACCAGCTACATCCACATCACATGACATTTTTTTTAAAATAAGAAAGAGAGGGGGAGACAGAAAGAAAGAAAATGAAAGAAAAAAAGAAAGATAGAAAGAATGAATGTAGAGTGTTAGAGTTCTTCTGTTTATTTCCTTTGTTCCCATTTCTTTTATGTTATTTTATTATTTTGACCTGTGGACCCATAATCAGAATGTGCCTTCCAGCAGAAGACTCAGAAGGAGCCTGCTCCTCAGGACATTGTGGTCCCAGGTTCTGTTTTCAGCCAGGCTCCTCAGCACCGAGTGGATCTTAGGAAACCGGTTTAGAGGGAGTCAGACCAATTGGTTGGCAATTGGTGGGTTGGCCAGGGACAGCGTTCTGCCTGACAGCAGTCAGTGATTGGTTCCTGCATGATGTTTTGAGAGGGAACTGGGTAGAATTGTACAGACCTTGGAAGTGAAAGGAACTCTCCTGCTTGCTGATGTAACAAGGGCCTGGCACATTCTTTGCAGTGTACCTACAATGATGCTGGGTCTGCAGAAGAGATAGACAACCTGTCCAGAGAAAACCATCTCAAGCCTAGAAGGAAGAAGTATCAAAACAAAAGCTGAACTTCAGAAAGACAATAACCAGTAATGATCCCAGTGCAAAGATCTTTATCCATTTTTTAAATGATATTTTCTTTCACTTTCCACCCTTTCCCCTCTGTGGCTATAGAGAGTGGGGCAAGTTCGGATGGAGTATTAGATAGTTAGTTACATTTACTGTACACAATAAAAGGTTACTCGTTTTAAAGTCACAAACCTGGTGACTGGAGTTTATTGGGCTCAACCAAGGACCTTGGGTATTGAAAAAAAAATCTAAATTTCACCTCTGTTGCGACTGCGGGTCAAGTGGGGCTGGAATTGGCCACGCCCAGGGTGTCGTAAGAAGGGTGAAATTCAATGTGGACAAGAATACGAAACATGCAATAGCTGTTCAATCACCCAAACCTCACCCGTTCCCCTCCCAAACCCAGATTTTACTCTGCATTAACTTCACTCGGAGGATCTGGTGGTGGGGGTGTTAACAGGTGGCCAAACCACTACCACTCGTTTCGAGAATCTGCAAAAGTTGAATGACACCTCATCTTCACACAGCAACATACTAAAATGCCCTGTGGCCCATCCCAGGGCCCTTTACACACGAGGATTTGCAGTTACACTTCCATATTGTACTGGAACCATTTTGTGCACAGGAAGTATTTTTGCCCGAGAGGTTGGGTGATTATTGGCCTGCAAACGAGGCCAGGGAGAGCTCTTTGCTCTCCTGCTCCCGCCATGGGATTGTCCAGCTCGTGCCATGGGCATTGCCCAGCTGAACAAGCGTTGGCTCAAATCCTGGAGTGAAATCTAGCGAATGCCTACTCGTCATGGTGGGAGCAAAGGTACCGATCTAAAGTTATCAGACAACAAAAGGTATCCAACACACCGGGCATACATTTTATGCAGTGCTCGGAATAAGTAAATCCAGTGATAACACTGACAGACCTGCGCTGTCAAATTCTATCCATCAAATGAGATATCAACTGATGCCCATCTGTTCGCCATGGAGATAAGAGAGAACTCCCTCAAACACCAATCGTAAAGAATAAGCACTAATCCCAATCTCCTGGACGATATTCTTGCCAGAGAAGCCTCCCATTACCCTGCTCCGTGTGTGTGAGAGAGACAGGCACACGGAAGGCTAGTCGATTTTTCACTTCAAAGATCTCAAAGAAGATGAGGAATAGTAAAGAAAATAAAAACATAAATGAACCACGCGGAGAATGCGATGACATGAACAATGCCCCTACTCCGTGTTGCAATCGATTTATACGTTAATATATTAACTCCCCACTGAGGTAACTGGTCAGTAATATGTGAAAAATCCACCATTCCCAAAGGAGAACCAAGGCCGATGGCTTTCCAACTTCAGCTGCCGAGAGATAAAAATGGTTTTGTGTGACCCCATCAGTTTCCAGGTCACGACAGATATTGTGTTACTGACTGTCAATATGGCCCCAGGTGTTAGTATTAGAAGGCAATAGGCAAAAGCATTACTCATCTCAGGCCTGGACACTGCAACCCCTGGGAAACATCTGAAGGCAGCCGGCTCCACTAATCAAGGTGATGGATGGATCAGTTTACTGCCAGTATAAACATTTTATTATTTGGGTATTCACTGCCTGGAGACCGTCAACAGCATTCTGATGGACAGTGAGCACCATGGCCCAGAGAGAGAGAGAAAAAATATATCTAACCTTTCTTATGTTAATGTTGGGAGATTGCAGGATAAACTATTGGAAGTCAAGTTTGTTTCCTCCCCGTCCCCTCTGCCCTTCCTGAAGGGACCAACTCTTGTTGGGTTCTGGGTTCCGCCTTCAGATCCCTTGTCCAAATGGCCAGTCTTCAAGCTTCGACAGTGGGAGTCAAAGGCTATTCAACTATGGAATATAGATCACAATTCAGTGGAGTCTGTCACTTGTCATGTGAGAGTACCTTTAAGAAATGGGTGTTTATAAATGGGTGTGTATATAAGTATCGGTAGTGAGAGTACCTTTAAGAAATGGGTGTTTATTACTGTAGTGATGTCAGAGAGTGGGTGGAGCTGGGCTGTCTGTCAGCTTTTTACTTTTGTTTTAGGCTGTTTGCTGCAGGGTGTGTTCTGGTTTCGTTTTCAGTGTTGGAGCTGAAGCCAGACAAAGCAGGTGTACTGCTGTTCTCTCTGCCATGAGAAGACTCTTGATTATTTTGGTGCATTCAGAATTATAAATGTTCTGAGTAGTGACTTTAACCTGATGTGCTTCTGTTAAAGGTTATGTTTTTTATAAGTCTTCTGGATGTTAAAAGGACAGCGTAAACATTACTTAGTGTTGTATTCTTTGTGGGTTGTATTTGAATTAATGGTTGCTAAGATGTTCACGGTATGTTTTAAAAAGGTTAACTTGAGTTCACAGAATAAACATTGTTTTGCTTTAAAAAATACTTTTCCATTTCTGCTGTACCACACCTGCAGAGTGGGCTGTGTGCTCCCCATACCACAATCTAGTAAATGTTGTGGGTCAGGTGAACTCCATGATACGCTTTGGGGTTCTTTAAACCCTGGCCCATAACACACTCAGACAGCTGATGTTCTCATCCACAGTCTTCTGCCTTCTCAAATACAGAAAACCTTCATCACCATCTTACTTACTTCTTACAATCTCAATTCGACTACCAGCCAATTCATTGAAGAACATTTGGAATTAGAATCGGGGACATTCTCAGAATGGATTTAATCTAGTTTTGCTTTGGTTAGAAACAGAAACACAGGCAAACTACAGAACATCGCGGGCTGGATTCACCGTCGGCGCGATCCTCCACTTCGCCGGCAGCGCACTCACGCCCACGGATTTCCCGACAGCGTGGGGGTGCCCGCAATGGGAAACCCTATTGGACGGCTGCTGGGACAGAGGATCCCACTGCCAGTGGGGGTGCGCCGAAGCAGAAAACGGGTGCGGAGGACGGAGAATGCCATTGTCTTTATAATGTTTTATTGAAGCTTTTCCAACCAACGTTTTTACATAACAAATAAATAAAAATAAACAAGAATTATTAAACAGAACAAGGTGGGTGTTGTCTTCATATAAAACCAAAATCCTGGACATCACCCTCGTAAACCCCTGCCAGAATTCTTTAAGCGCCGGGCATGCCCAAAACATATGGGCATGGTTCGCCAGACTCCCTGCACACCTCGAGCACCTGTCCTCCACCCCAAAACACTTACTCATTCTTGCCGCCGTTATATGCGCCCGATGCACCACCTTAAACCGAATTAAGCTGAGCCTGGCACATGGAGGAGTTCACCCTGCCCAGGGCATCGGCCCATAGGTCCTCATCCAGCTCCTCCTCCCACTTGCCCGTCAACTTCTCCACTGAGGCTTCCTCCACCTCCTGCAGCTCCTGATACATGTCCGACACCTTCCTCTCCCCTAACCAGATGCCAGACACCCCCTGTCCTGGATCCTACGCAGGGGCAGCAGCGGAAATGTCCCCACCTGTTTTCTAAGAAAGTCCCAAACCTGGAGGTACCTTAACGCATTCCCCGGGGGCAGGCTGAACCTCTCCTCCAGCGCCTGCATGCTGGGGAAAGTCCCGTCTATAAACAGGTCCCCTATCCTCCTAATACCTGCCCTATAGCAGCCTTGAAACCCCCCATCCATCCTACCTGGAGCAAATCTATGGTTATTCCATATTGGGGTCCACACAGAGGCTCCTCCTGCCTGTGTCTCCTCCACTGCCCCCAAATCCTCAGTGCCACCGTCATCACCGGACTTGTGGTGTATCGCGCTGGTGAGAACGGCAACGGAGCTGTGACTAGTGCCCCTAGGCTGGTGCCTTTGCATGACGCCGCCTCCAGCCGCCCCCTCCTCCATCATCCACTTCCTAATCATGGCCACATTGGCCACCCAGTAATTACTGCAGAAGTTCAGCAGAGCCAGTCCCCCCCGCCTTCAGTGCCCCCCCCCCCCCCCACCCCGGCTACATTCCAAGAATGCCCTTTTAACTCACAGGGTTTTATTCGCCCACTCAAATCCCGTAACAATCCTATTCACCCGCTTAAAAAAGGACTTGGGGATGAAAATGGGGAGGCACTGAAAGACGAAGAGGAACCTGGGGAGAATCGACATCTTCACAGTCTGCACCCGCCAGGGAAAGCGGGAGCATATCCCACCTTTTAAACTCTACCCCCATCTGCTCCACGAGCCGGGTTAAGTTGAGCCTGTGCAGGGCATCCCAGTTCCTGGCCACTTGTATCCCCAAGTACCGAAAGCTCCTCCCCACTATCCTGAGCAGGAGCTCCCTCGGTCTCTCCTCCTGGCCCCTAGCATGGACCACGAACAGCTCACTCTTCCCCACGTTCAATTTATACCCCGAGAAGCTCCCAAAGTCCCTCAGGATCCATATGACCTCCCCATCCCCTCTAGAGGGTCCGAAATGTACAACAACAGGTCATCCGTGTAGAGGGAGACCGGTGTTCCTCCCCCCCCCCCCCCCCCCCCCCCGCGCACCAGCCCCCTCCAATCCCTTGAAGTCCTGAGCGCAATGGCCAACGGCTCAATTGACAGGGCAAACAGCAGCGGGGACAGGGGACACCCCTGCCTCATTCCCCAGTGCAGCCCGAAATACTCCGACCTTAGCCGGTTTGTGGACACTCTCGCTACAGGGGCCTGATACAGCAGCTTGACCCACCCAATAGATCCCTCCCCAAATCCAAACCTGCCAACGCCTCTCACAAATACTCCCACTCCACCCTGTCAAAGGCCTTCTCTGCGTCCATTGCCCTCCCACCCACCCCCACCTCCTCCGAGGGCATCATGATAATATTCAGGAGCCTCTTCACATGTGTGTTCAGCTGCCTGCCTTAACAAAACCCGTCTGGTCCTCCCCAATCACTCCCGGGACACAGTCCTCTATTCTGGTGGCCAGAATTTTTGCCAACAGTTTGGCATCTACATTCAGGAGCGAGATCGGCCTGTAGGACCCATACTGAAGCGGATCCTTCTCCTTCTTCGAGATAAGCAAAATCAATGCCAGCAACATCGTTGGAGGGAGGGTCCCTCTCTCCTTTGCCTCATTGTAGGTTCTTAGCAGGAGCGGGCTCAGTAGCTCCGAGAACTTATTGTAAATTTCTACAGGGAAGCCGTCTAAACACGGGGCCTTGCCCGACTGCATGCTTGCCAGCCCCCTGACTACCTCCTCCAACTCAATTAGGGGCCCCAATCCCTCCACCCGCTCCACTTCCACCCTCTGGAACCTCAACCAGTCCATAGACTGCCTCATCCCTTCCCCTCCCCAGGGGGTCCCGACTCGTATAACTTCACGTAGAACTCCCTGAAGACTTCATTGACTCTCTCTGGGCTCAGCACCATGTTGCCCTCCTTAACTCGCACTCCCCCAATTCTCTAGCCGCCTCCCTCTTGCGCAGCTGGTGCGCCAGCATCCTACTCGCCTTCTCCCCATACTCGTAGACTGCCCCTTTCACTTTCCTTAACTGCGCCTCTTCCTACCCCGTGGTCAGCAAGTTGAACTCCGCCAGAAGTTTCCAGCGTTCGTTCAGCAGCCCCCCCTCTGGGGCCTACGCGTATCTCATGTCTTGGCAGGAGTATCTCTCCCACCAGCCTCTCCCTCTCCGCCCTCTCCTTCTTCTCTCTGTGGGACCTGATGGAGATTAACTTTCCCCTAACGACCGCCTTCAAAGCCTCCCGCATCACTGCCACTGTTACCTCCCCTGTGTTATTCGCTCCCACAAAGTTCTCAATGCTTCTCCTTACCCGCCCACACACCTCCTCATCCGCCAGCAGCCCCACATCCAGTCTCCAGAGAGGGCGCTGACCCCGCTCCGCCCCGAGCCGCAGGCCCACCCAGTGCGGGGCATGGTCCGACACCGCAATGGCCGAGTATTCAACCCCCTCCACCCTCGGGATCAGCGCCCTACTTAACACAAAGAAGTCAAACCGCGAATAGACTTTATGGACGTGGGAGAAAAAGGAGAACTCCTTCGTCCTTGGCCGCGTAAACCTCCACGGGTCCACACCCCCCATCTGGCCCATGAACTCCCACAAGGCCCTGGCCGCCGCCGGCCTCTTTCCCGACCTGGACTTGGAACGATTCAAGCTCGGATCCAATACCGTAGTAAAGTCCCCTCCCATAATCAGGTGACTTATCTCCAAGTCCGCGATCCTACCCAACACGCGCCTCATGAAGTCTGCATCGTCCCAGTTTGGGGCATATACATTCACTAACACCATCCGGGCCCCCTGCAGCTTGCCACTCACCATTATGTACCTGCCCCCCTTGTCCGCCACGATGCTCCCCGCCTCAAATGCCACTCGTTTACTTACCAAAATTGCTACCCCTCTGGTCTTTGAGTCTAACCCAGAGTGAAACACCTGTCCCACCCATCCTTTCCTTAGCCTCGTCTGGTCCGCGAGCTTTAAGTGAGTCTCTTGCAACATGGCCACGTCGGCCTTCTGCCTCTTTAAATGAGAGAACACGTGGGACCGCTTGACCGGCCCATCACGTTCCACGTGATCAGCCTGGTCGGGGAGTTGGCCACCGCCCCCACCATCCTGCCGACTGGCCATCTCCCTTTTTCGGCCAGCCACGTGCCCCCGCCTCCAGATTCCAGCCCTCCCTTCGGTGGCCCTCCAGCCCGACTCGCCATTGTCTTTATAAGGAATGACCCCAGCACCAGCACGGATCACTGCCAGGACAAGATAATTGTAATGAAGGCTGCAAACTAAGATTTATTTTTAAAAATCTGTTCTTTCATGGGAAATGGGTGTCACTGGCTAGGTTAGTGTTTATTGACCATCCCAAATACCCTCAAGAAGGTGGTGGTGAGCGGCCTTCTTTTACTGCTGCAGTCCGTGTGTTGTAGGTACACCCACAGTGCTGTTAGAAAAGGAGTTTCAGGATTTTGACCCAGCGACACTGAAGGAATGTGATATAGATCCAAATCAAGATTGTGTGTGGCTTGGAGGGAAAACGTGCAGGTGGTGCTGTTCCCATGTGTCTGCTGCCCTTCTCCTTCCGGGTGGGAGAGGTCACAGGTTTGGAAAGTGCTGTTGAAGGAGCCTTGGTGAGATGGTGCAGTGGATCTTGTAGATGGTACACACGAGTGCCACTGTACGGTGGCGGTGGAGGGATTGAATGTTGATGGTGAGGAACAGGACGCCAATCGAGCGTGCTTATTTGTCCATGATGGTGTTGAGCTTCTCGAGTGCTGTTGCAGCTGCACCCATCCAGGCAAATGGACAGTATTCCATCATATTCCTGACTTGTGCCTTGTAGATGGTGGACAGGTTTTGGGGAGTCAGGAGGTGAGTGACTCTCTGTGGGTCTCCTAAGCTCGACCTACCACAGTATTTACATGGCTAGTCCATTCAATCTCTGGTCAATGGTATGCTGATTGTGGTGGATTCCACGATGGCATATGTACAGCTCGATAATGTTACAAACGTAACTGTGGTAGCATGCCCCTTAAAAAATAAACAAATGGATAGAAGATAAAAATAACCTGAACTAAAAATAGAACTGAACTAGCAGGCACTCGAACAGTGCCCAGCATCCATCAGACAAATGGTGAGAGAAATGCACACAGGCCACAGTGCACCATCTGCTCCAAAAATATAAAGTCCCATTGCTGTCAACTCCTCCAGTTAACAAAGGGAAAAAAAACTCTCCCGCAGCCTCCAGTCCAGTTTGCACACAGCCTGTCTACACAGCACACCGCGGCACTCAGAGATGCATAACAAATGTATTCACCCACCTGCCCACCTACTCACTCTTCCAGCTGCTTAAATAGACCTTTGCCAAAAATGGGAGAAATGAAGCTGCCCCCACTGGCCCTAGTTAGCAGGCAGACTGTGTGGAATGTAGTCTCTGCAATCCTGGGCTGTTTCCACCAGCCCCCTCTCAGCCAGTCAGGGAACCGGCCCAATCCAACTGGCCTCAGCTCGAGGTAAAAGTGAAGGGGAAGGGAATTCAAAACAGAATTTCGACATTCAATGATTATCCGATGACAGTAGAGTAGAAGTTGATAGAAGAACAAAATGCAGGCTTGGTTGTGATGCCCCATGTAGTCAAATAACCAGCTGCCTTACGGTCGAAGCTCACACATGGAAGACTGGCCCCTTAGCCAAACCAATGGAAGACACTATCGCTCGTACACAAAACAGGTAGCAACACATTCAGGTTACAGTGTCACCATAACTGATTCCACACTTTGAGCCTCCCCGAAGTCAAGATTTCGTTGAAATCTGATCTTCTTTCCAGCTGTTGTGGAACATTGATTTACCCAAGGCTATTGGCAGCTTACAATTCAGGGACCAAGACTGCGAGAGATTGAGATCAATTCATTTCAGTGTGATACTACTAAATTAATTGCAGCTCACAAAAATTAAATAGCATCATTGAGCTTCTGGGAATGCACAGTCAAAGTATCTGTCCAAAATGGAGATTCCTCCAAGCTACATCCGCTTGAGAAAATGAGAGGTTAATAAGACTTTGGGTAAATACTCCGGCAATGAGGTTCGAGGGGTTTTGCCACTGGAGTTCATGGGGTGCAAGGCTGCCACACAGGAAGCCCTTACCAAGGCAGGTGGTGGCCAGTTTGATTGGCAATTCAAGCTGACCAATCCTAGGACTCAAGAGCTGGGAGCAGAGGTCAAACCTGGCCACCTGTCATCAGAGAAAGGTTAGACATTCTAATCTACAGGAATCTGTAAAGCGAGTCAAAAACTGAGCAAGTTCAGCACCAGCTACTTCTCGAGCAACTCAACGTTGAATAAGTGCTATCAGGACTATTTGTGGCACATATTGCTATTTTTCATTTGATGAGAAGGTTCACAACAGATAAAAGTTTACTGAAAACGTGGTGTTTGGTCTCGTATCTAAAATAAACCAGCCTGTTGGCTCATAAATGTCCTCCTTTCGAAGTGTTTGAGAGAGCTCCTTTTGAAAAGCTACAGGCACACAAGGAAATTACAATTAGATTCACACGTCTCATTATAACCAACACTCACAGTTCACACAATTGCTTGAGTAGCTACTAAACAGTAAAAAGCTAACACTCGAGTGTAAGGGACAGTATTCAGCTACAAGACACACTGCGAACAGTTAGAGTCAAAGTTTTACAGCACAGCAGAAAACCCGTCGCCCCATCGTGTCTGCGGCAGCCATCAAGCACCTATCCTTTCTCATCCCATTTTTCAGAACTTGGTCCACAGCCTTTTATGCCATAGAGGTTTCCCACCTCTACCACCCTTTCAGGCAGAGGGTCCATCACCCTCTGGGTAAAAAGGTTTTTCAACAAAACCCAGCTAGATTTTCTGCCCCGACCTTAAATCTATGCCCTCTGGTTATTGACCCCTCTACAAAAGGGGTAAATCTCTTCCTTTCTACACCATGTCCCTCAAAATTCTGTACACCTCAATCAGCACCCCCCCCCCCCCCACCGCCCGCAGCCTTCTCTGCTCTAAGGAAAACAATTCCAGCCTAGCCAGCCTTTCATAGCTGAAACTCTCCAGCCCAGGCAACATCCTGGTGAATCTCTTCTGCACTCTTTCTAGTGCAATCACTTCCTTCATATATGTGGAGACGATCAATTAGACTCGAAGACGAGGTTGTATCATAACTGAAGGCTTTAATAGACTAGATCTGTTCCCCAGAAGCTTCGGTACAGAATGAGGGCTGCTGGGACGGCACCTGTTCTTATACCCCGCCTGTCAGGGCAGAGCCACATACCAAACAGCCAATGGCTACAGCCTCTCTGGTACCGCAATATCTGATACTACCACAGTGTGGCAACCAGAATAGCACTCAGTACTCCAGCTGTGGCCCCACGATCATTTTATGCAGCTCCCTTATAACCTGACTGCTCTTATATTGTATGCCTTGGCTAATAAAGGCAAGTATCCCATATGCCTTCTTAACCACCATACCTACCTTTCCCGCTGCTTTCAGGAATTTGCCCAAGAATATCTAGTTCAGATCTAAATTTTGGACGTGATCCAGAACTAGTTATACTCATTCGAATTAGACATCATAAAGAATTAAGACTCATGCAGAACATTTAAAACTGAACGACAATGCACATTGTAATAGCGATACAAAGCAGACAACACCCAGTTCCCATGGAAGAACCCAACGCAGTTTAGATCTGATCTCTTTATTTACACTGCACATTAGCCACAACCTGTGCGCTTGGCGCAAGTGGACAGCAGAGACAGACAACAAAATACTGTGGAATGTGTGCCCATTAATGCAAGCTAATGCTTCAAGATTGCTACTGACTAAACTCCTTTCGATATACTCGCAGAGTTTGTGCTGCTGCTTCAAGCAAATGTTAAAAATCTCATATCGTTCTACAAAGAGTGGGAGACGTTTCCTAGCTGAAACCTCTCCTATCACAATCTCACCCCACCCCTCCCCACCAACCTCCCCCCACTGCACATCCCACCCCCTCCATCAGTCACTTGTTCAGTGAGTCAGATTCTCATTGAAGGCAGCTGGACAGGAGCCCAAGCTTCCGACTGACAAGATGGCCGACCTGCCAACTGGGCCTAACACTGGGTCAGCTGCCTGTTAATTAAAAACGCCTGCTTTTCAAAGTCACTAACAAATCTTCCTCTAGCCTGTGGCAGAGCTTCAGTGCAAGGCTCAGATAAATGTATTTCCTCAGAAGGCATTTCCTTAAGAAAGATACTTTGGGGAGGTTCAGGTAAGCAGATTCTCATTTCTTTCTGGTTTCTCTCATTCCTTCATCCAGCGACACTGACTCTTGCCAGGGTATAGTTCTGCAGACAGTAACCATACTCCAATAACTCACTTAGTGGCCATTTTTCATGTGCAAGCCTAGGAAGCTTCATGGCAGTTGATGGAGGTGGGACGAAGGAGGAGAGCAGCATTGGGATCATCTTGGTAACCCAAGTCTTTAAGCAGAAGTCATTGGACAACAGACTGCAACCCTTGTGAAATCTATTCAGTAGCACAGTGGTTAGCACTGCTGCATCACAGCACCAGGGACCCAGGTTCAATTCCGGCCTTGGGTGACTCTCATTGTGTAATTTGCACGTTCTCCAAGTGTGTCGGTGTGGGTTTCCTCCGGGTGTTCTGGTCTCCTCCTGCAATCCAAAGATGTGCAGATTAGATGGATCGGCCATGATCAGTGCACGGGTTTACGGGGATACAGTGGGAAAGTGCCCTCTGTCTTTTGGTGGGTCACTGCAGATTTGATAGGCCAAATGGCCTCCTTCTGCACTGTAGGGAATCTGTGGACATTGAGGCCCACTAACCTAGGTGGAATCAAGTTAGGAGCCTATGGCCTATATAGCCCAGATGCACTTTGGCCAGTGCCTATGCTGAGTCACAGGGAGATCTTTGTTCTTTCAATTAACATTCAAATACATTGTTCCACTCCTCATGCATTGCTATTTGACTACAAAAGGTTATCACCACATGCATAAAGTGAGCCAAACGTTTAACAAATTAGCACATTGAACATAATAAAAGTTCCCAGGTGCCTCACAGGAGCATAACAAAACAAAGTATAACAGTGCCACAAAAGGAGGTGACCAAAGGCTTGGTCAGAAAGCAGACAGGGTTTAAAGAGCATCTTAAAAAGAGGAAAATGAGGTGGAGGGGTACAGAGGTGTAGGGAACGCCGAGGCAAATGAAGACATGACCACACAAAGAGGCCAGAATTGGACGAGTAAAGATATCCTGCAGGGCTGTGGGGCTGGAGGAGTAGACAGAGATTACAGAGGAGTCAGCCATGCAGTGATCAGAAAACAAGAGTGAAAATTTAAAATGAAGACGGTGCTCGACTAGGAGCCAATGTACATGACTGAGTGGAGCGGTGGTAGGGAATTGCGACTCAGTGCCATGTATCTGGAGAAAGTATTGTGAAGACGATAGGTGAACACTGGAGATTACATTACCAGTGACAAAGGGACCATTTAAATCATCTTTCCATTATTCAGACTGCCCCTTCTACTCAATCACAGCATGTATAATTTCTTCCTGCATGACTCCAGACATTTTGCCTCCATTTTCCATCAGGAAGCTCGCTCCGAGTGCCAATCACCTACAGTGGGAAGTACTTCCTGGCATCAACCCTAAATGCGCTTCTCTAAAAAAAAAGTTTTATACTAGTGTCCAGCAGTAATAATTTAACTTGAAATAGTTTTCAACAGTAACTGCTTCTCCCAAAGCTAGAGATGGTTTGTGTTTAGCTCGGACTTTGAGGGCTATTTTCTTGATACTACGATTAATCCATAGTGATATATTTAGGTAAATACCGGACTTTGGCTCCACCTTTCATTCCTTCCGAACGTTTCCCCACAAACCCAAATAGACCAAGGTTTGTTTTTAAACCCTTTCCTTATAATTCAGTGGCACAGTGGTTAGCACTGCTGCCTCACAGCTCCAGGGTCCCAGGTTCAATTCCGGCCTCGGATGACTGTGTGGAGTTTGCACTTTCTCCCAGTGTCTGCGTGGGTTTCCTCCGGGTGCTCCAGTTTCCTCCCCCAGTCCAAAGACGTGCAGGTTAGGTGGATTGGCCATGCTAAATTGCCCCTTAGTGTCCAAAAGCTTAGAATCATAGAATTTACAGTGCAGAAGGAGGCCACTCGGCCCATCGAGTCTACACCGGCCCCCGGAAAGAGCACCCCACCCAAGGTCAACCCTCCACCCTATCCCCATAACTCAGTAACCCCACCCAACACGAAGGGCAATTTTGGACAATACGGGCAATTTATCATGGCCAATCCACCTAACCTGCACATCTTTGGACTGTGGGAGGAAACCGGAGCACCCGGAGGAAACCCACGCACACATGGGGAGGATGTGCAGACTCCGCACAGACAGTGACCCAAGCCGGAATCGAACCTGGGACCCTGGAGCTGTGAAGCAATTGTGCTACCCACAATGCTACCGTGCTGCCCCTTAGTGTCCAAAAGCTTAGAATCATAGAATTAACAGTGCAGAAGGAGGTGGGAGAGCAGCACGGTGGCGCAGTGGTTGTCCCTGCGGCGTCACGCCGCCGAGGTCCCAGGTTCGATCCCGGCTCTGGGTCACTGTCCGTGTGGAGTTTGCACATTCTCCCCGTGTTTGCATGGGTTTCGCCCCCACAACCCAAAAGATGTGCAGGTTAGGTAGGTTGGCCACGCTAAATTGCCCCTTAATTGGAAAAAAATGAATTGGGTATTCTAAATGTATAATAAAAAAAAGCTTAAGTGGGTTACGGGGATAGGGGGAGATGTGGGCTTAAGTAGGGTGCTCTTTCCAAGGGCCGGTGCAGATTCTATGGACTGAATGGCCTCCTTCTGCACTGTAAATTCTATGATTTTATAATTCACTGATGCTCAAGAATTTTGTAAAAATTTGCATTAATGTTCGCCACTCAGGAAAGTTTACACCGACGACTTCTGGTTGCGGCGATGCAGAGCTAAGCCGCATGTTTTGGCAGCTCCCACGACAACGGACTTTCGGGCTCTCCAGAGGAGCCCCAACGGAACTTTTTTTGAATGAATCCCGTGTGGGAAGGTGCAGTAAGGTCCCCCCCTTCCGATATATGGCCGAGATCAGCGGTGGAACCTCGAGAAAAGAGGCCCTGGAGCAGAGACTAAAACGAGGGGGAAAAAGCAAGATGGCGGTGGGCGGAGAGTGAGCAGCGTGGGGGCCGGACCAGCAGGAGTTCCTCAGGCAATGTGTGGAGGAGCTGAAAAAGGAGGTGCTGGCGCCAATGCTGTTGGCGATCGAGGGGCTGAAGGAGAACCAGAAGACCCAGGCGATGGAGCTTCGTGAGGTGAACAATAAAGTGAATGCCAACGAGGACGAGATCCTGGGCCTGGCGGTAAAAATGGAGGCGCACGAGGCGGTGCACAGGAGGTGGGCCGAGAGAATTGAGGTCCTGGAGAACAGGTCGAGGAGGAAGAACCACCAGATTCTGGGTCTTCTCGAAGGAGTGGAGGGAGCTGATGCCGGGGCGTACGCGAGTACGATGCTTCATTCGCTGATGGGTGCGGAGGCCTCTCCGAGCCCCCTGGAGCTGGAAGGGGCTGACCGGGTCCTGGCGAGGAGACCCAAGGCCGATGAGCCGCCAAGGGCGATAGTGGCAAGGTTCCATCGCTTCGCGGACAATATCGTGTGCTGAGATGGGCCAAGAAGGTGTGGAGCAGTAGATGGGAGAACGCGGTGTTCCGAGTTTACCAGGATTGGAGCGCGGAGGTGGCAAGGAGGAGAGCTGGCTTCAACCGGGCCAAGGCGGTGCTGCATAAAAAGAGTCAGGTTCGGCATGCTGCAGCCTGCGCGACTGTGGGTCACTTATCAGGACCGACACCATTATTTTGAAACGCCAGAAGAGTCTTGGTCCTTTGTTCAGACGGAAAAACTGGACTCGAACTGAGGGGATGTAGTTGCAGGGGGAGATGTCGGTTGTATATGGGGTTGTAAATATGGGCAAAGAATACTTCATGGATGGGATGATAGATGGGGATGTGGGTAGAGTTCTGGTTAAAATTCCTAAAAATTTCCCTTTTTTCTTTTCTGTAGACGAGATGATGATGATGGGGAATGTGGGCGTCGGTGCTGGAGGGAGGTGAGACTCGGGGATGAGGGAACTGGGATAATGGCCGCAACATGAGCTGCGCCACAGGGGGCGGGGCTGGTTCAGCAAAGTGCGGGCTTTTCCCCGCGCCCCCCCAAAAAAGGGAGGGGGGGGGTGGAGGAAGGTAAGGAGGAGGTGAGACTCCCACACGGGGAGATCAACGGGAAGGCGGGGGAAGCCGGGGTCAGCGGAAGTCAGCTGACTCACGGAAGTGTTATGGAGGGAGCAAAAGAGCTAGATGTGGAGCTAGTGGGGGGGGGGGGTTTCAATCCGGCTGATCACGTGGAATGTGAGAGACCTAAATGGGCCGGTTAAGAGGGCCCGAATGTTCGCGCACCTAAAGGGAATGAAGGCAGACGTGGTCATGCTTCAGGAGACACATCTGAAGGTGGCAGATCAGGTCAGGTTAAGGAAGGGATGGGTGGGACAGGTGTTCCATTCGGGGCTGGATGCGAAGAATAGAGGGGTGGCAATACTAGTGGGAAAGCGGGTGTTGTTTGAGGTCAAGAACATAGTAGCGGACAAGGGAGGCCGATACGTGATGGTGAGTGGTAGGTTGCAGGGGACGGAGGTGGTACTGGTGAATGTATATGCCCCGAACTGGGACGATGCTGGATTCATGAAACAAATGTTGGGGCGTATTCCAGACCTGGAGGTAGGGAGCTTGATAATGGGTGGGGATTTTAACACTATGCTGGACCCACACTAGATCGCTCCAGATCTAGGACGGGGAAGAGGCCGGCTGCGGCCACGTTGCTTAGGGAGTTCATGGACCAGATGGGGGGAGTAGATCCGTGGAGATTTGCCAGGCCTTTGGCCAGAGAATTTTCTTTTTTCTCCCACGTACATAAGGCCTACTCCTGGATAGATTTTTTTGTTCTGGGCAGGGCATTGATCCCGAAAGTGGAGGGAACGGAGTATTCGGCCATAGCCATTTCAGACCATGCCCCGCATTGGGTGGAGTTAGAGCTGGGGGAGGAGAGGGACCAACGCCCGTTGTGGCGGTTGGATGTGGGACTGCTGGCAGACGGGGAAAGTGTGTGGGAGGGTGCGGGAGTGCATTGAAAGGTATCTGGAGGCCAACGACAACGGGGAGGTGCAGGTGGGAGTAGTATGGGAGGCGCTGAAGGCGGTGGTCAGGGGAGAGCTAATCTCCATCAGGGCTCATAGGGTGAAGAGAGAGGGCAGGGAAAGGGAGAGGTTAGTGGGGGAGATTTTAAGGGTGGACAGGAGCTATCCAGAGGCTCCTGATGAGGGACTACTCAGGGAGAGACAAAGTCTCCAGATGGTGTTCGACCTGTTGACCACAGGGAAGGCAGAGGCACAGTGGAGGAAGGCACAGGGGGCGATATATGAATATGGGGAGAAGGCGAGTCGGATGCTGGCACATCAGCTCCGTAAGAGGATGGCAGTGAGGAAAATAGGCGGAGTCAAAGATGGCAGGGGAACTACGGTGCGGAGTGCGGGGAAAGTGAATGAGGCTTTTAAGGCCTTTTTATGAGGAGCTGTATAGGTCCCAGCCCCCAGGGGGAAAAGAGGGGATGCGGCGATTATTGGACCAATTGTGGTTCCCAAGGGTGGAGGAGCAGGAGGTGGCTGGTTTGGGGGTGCCAATTGGGGTGGAGGAGCTGGTTAAAGGACTGGGGAGTATGCAGGCAGGGCAGGCCCCGGGGCCAGATGGGTTTCCGGTGGAGTTTTACAGGAAGTATGTAGACCTGTTAGCCCCGTTGCTGGTAAGGACCTTCAATGAAGCAAGGGAGGGGGGGGGCCCTGCCCCCGACAATGTCAGAGGCGACGATCTCTTTGATCTTTAAACGGGATAAGGACCCACTGCAATGTGGGTCGTATAGACTGATCTCGCTCCTTAATGTAGATGCTAAGTTGCTTGCAAAAATGTTGGCCACGAGGATTGAGGACTGTGTCCCGGGGGTGATTCACGAGGACCAGGCGGGATTCGTAAAGGGTAGGCAGTTAAATACCAATGTGCGAAGGCTCCTAAGTGTGATAATGATGCCATCGGTGGAGGGAGAAGCGGAGATAGTGAAAGCCATGGACGCGTAGAAGGCCTTTGATCGGGTAGAGTGGGAGTATCTCTGGGAAGTGTTGAGGAGGTTTGGGTTCGGGGGAGGGTTTATTAGATGGGTTAAGCTCCTGTATAAAGCCCCGGTGGCGAGTGTGGTCACGAACCGGCGGAGGTCGGAGTATTTCCGGCTGTATCGAGGGACGAGGCAGGGGTGCCCCCTGTCCCCTCTGCTGTTTGCATTAGCAATTGAACCTTTGGCCATGGCGTTAAGGGAGTCGGGGAAATGGAAGGGGGTGGTTCGAGGGGGAGAGGAACATCGAGTGTCGTTGTACGCAGACAACCTGTTGCTGTATGTGACGGATCCAGTGGAGGGGATGGTTGAGGTAATGCAGATCCTAAGGGAGTTTGGGGACTTCTCGGGCTATAAGCTCAATGTGGGAAAGAGTGAGCTCTTTGTGATCCATCCGGTGGACCAGGGAAGAGGGATAGACGACCTACCGTTGAGGAGGGTGGAAAGGAGCTTTCGATACTTGGGGATTCAGGTAGCTAGGAGCTGGGGGGCACTGCACAAAGTTAATTTGACACGGTTGATGGAACAGATGGAGGAGGATTTTAAAAGGTGGGACATGTTGCCACTCTCGCTGGCGGGTAGGGTACAGTCGGTTAAAATGGTGGTCCTCCCGAGGTATTCCAATGCTTCCCAATTGTGATTACTAAGGCCTTCTTTAAGAGGGTAAGCAGGAGCATTATGGGATTTGTGTAGGCGAGCAAGACCCCACGGGTAAGGAGGGGGTTCTTGGAGCGTAGCAGAGATAAAGGAGGGTTGGCGTTGCCGAAATTGGGTGGTTACTATTGGGCAGCCAACGTGACAATGATCCGTAAATGGGTGATGGAGGGAGAGGGGGCGGCGTGGAAGAGGTTGGAGATGGCATCCTGCAAAGGAACGAGCCTGGGGGCGCTGGTGACGGCGCCGCTGCTGCTCTCGCCGACAAGGTACACTACGGGCCCGGTGGTGGCGGCAACGCTAAAGATCTGGGGGCAGTGGAGATGGCACAGGGGTGCGACGGGAGCCTCGGTGTGGGCCCCGATCAGAGACAACCATCGGTTTGTCCCAGGAAGGATGGACGGGGGGTTTCAGAGCTGGCATCGGGCAGGGATTAGAAGAATGGGGGACCTGTTCATTGACGGGACGTTTGCGAGCTTAGGGGCGCTGGAGGAGAAGTTTGGGCTACCCCCGGGAAACGCTTTCAGGTACATGCAAGTGAGGACGTTTGTGAGGCGGCAGGCGAGGGAATTTCCGCTACTCCCGGCACAGGGGATTCAAGATAGGGCGATTTCGGGCGTATGGGTCGGAGAGGGCAAGGTGTCGGCGATATACCAGGAGACGAAAGAAGAGGGGGAGGCTTTGGTAGAGGAGCTGAAGGGTAAATGGGAAGAGGAGTTGGGGGAGGAGATTGAGGAGGGGCTATGGGCCCCTAAGTAGGGTTAATTCCTCTTCCTCGTGTGCCAGGCTTAGCCTGATACAATTTGGGGGGGTTTCTCTGGGGGGCATCTGAGCAAGAAAACACATGAACAATCCGGAAACTGACATGTGCGGGAAGAATCCAATGTACAAAGTTCTGTATCTTATTGATCTGCCATGTTCATGTCTTGCCACGCGAGTTCTCTTTCTTTTTTTTGTTACGGGGGGGGGGGGGGGGGGGTTTGTTTGTAAGGTGGAAAATATTTTTGAAAAATTCTTAATAAAAACATATTTTGTTTTTAAAAAAAGGAAAGTTTACACTCAAATCGTGGGTCACCCAATGGCACAATCTTAGTTCCGTTTGGTTGCATTTTCAAATTGCAAAGATTATAGATCCTAGGCCCACACTGGGGATGCCCCTCCGCGCCTCATCTGGCATTCCAGTGTAATACTGAGGGAGCTCCAAGGGTGAAGGTGTCATTCTCCAGATCCAATCCTGGTGGTCCTGTCAGCTAGTGCTGCTGCAAGCAAAGTTTGAAAATTCCACATCACTATATGAAGGGGGTTTCTCCTGGCTTAATACTGCTCCTGTAATAAATACCGTCAAAAACAGACTAACGTTTACCATTCATCCAAGTGCAGTTTGTGGGATCTCACTGTATATTACTGCATTTCCCCACGTTAACAATAAAGGCATACAAGTTGTAATTGTCTTTTTTTCTCCTTCCCTCTATTTGCACAACACTGATAGTGTATTGACAGAAAGTTTCCCAGAGTGTGCTGGATTTTCAACCGGCACCATGTGGCTTTGGAATTCATCAACCCATTCTTAATTTGGGTTAACATTCAACACTTGTCTCATTGACTGACGAGACTGCTGGGGAGGGACGATGGGAAAGAGATTACTGTCCAATGGGGGATGGTGTGTTGAAGTGTGATATTAGCCTTCACTCCAGTTGAATTGCCAGCCAACGCTCATCATCGCAGGCTAACACAAGAACATCAACTGGTCAGTTAAATAACGGGAAGGTGCTCAGAGAAAGATACAGCCCAAATTGAGTCAGCAAATTGAAGTCACCAAAAAAATGGAAACGTTGCCTTTCACGGTGTTCAACA
The DNA here is from genome assembly GCF_047496885.1 of Scyliorhinus torazame. Taxonomy (NCBI): domain Eukaryota; kingdom Metazoa; phylum Chordata; class Chondrichthyes; order Carcharhiniformes; family Scyliorhinidae; genus Scyliorhinus; species Scyliorhinus torazame. Next base: position 197,876,297 of record NC_092719.1, on the reverse strand, counting down.
GCGCAAACACGTGAACCGTGACCCCACAAGAAATCACACATAGCTGCTAATTATCAAACTAGCTGTCATGTCACACACTACTGTTCAATGCACTGCTCACATTTTCCACATTCCCGACCGCTGACAGGAGCTTGCCAGGAAGCTACTTAGAAACTGCTCTGTGATAAAAGTTCAATATGCATGTTTTACACATTTGAAATGTAACACGGACAGCAAATGCAGGGAGTGCCGGAGAGGTGTAACTGATAGCAACCCACAAGTCCCAACACAAGGGGGATATATCAATGCACACCAGTGGTGAGTTATTAATTTCTTCTTACACAGCCCCTCCAGGATCAAGGATGATTTGATTCAATGGGTCCGTGGACAGCTGCTAAGTCCAACATGCGATCCATAAAGACCAACGTGCGATCCATAGACTCTGCTGCATGTGGGGCAGGTGGTATTCGAAAGGGGAGGTGGATGGGTTGTTTGGGAGTTTGTGCGCTCCCTGCGATCGCGCACCTTCACCTCCGGACATGGTTGAAGCTTCTCGACATGTCAGTACCTTCTTGAACATGCCTTCACCATTTTGGCCAGTCACAAGCCAGGAGCCCCCCTGAGTTGTGGCGATGTTTGATCTCTTCAAGGATGCTTTGCAGGAAAGCCCTAAAGCATTCTGCTGTCCTCCTGCGACTCCCCCATTGCGACTGAGATCAGGGTAGAGCAATCACTTTGGGGATTCAGTGACAAGCACACAAACAACATGATCCACCCAGCAGAGCTGGTTTGGAGAGATTAGCCATTACCTACTAACACATGTTTATATATATATATATCCCAATCTCCGTGACATCCTTGAGTGTGATAGATTAAGGGAGCTAGTCTGGACAAACAAAAGTAAATCTATTGAGGAGCATCCATGATGGGAAAGTAAAGTGCAAATAGCAATCTCACAATTACTACTATCTAAACAATGCCATACAAAATCCTACGGCTTTTGCTCACACCCAAATACCAAGACCTTGAAGCACAACAGCAAGGTGGTGAAAGATACAACTAGTCTTTACTCATTTATATTCTTCCTGACAGAAACACACATTGCACAGCACTGTATATTCTTTCATGGGTGTGAGCGCTGCTGGCAAGGGCAGACTGGTTGCCCTGGTGAGTCATTTCTTTAAACTTCTACAGTCCATGTGATGTAGGTACACCCACAATGCTGTTCGGAAGGGAGTTCCAGAATTCTGACGCAGCGACTGTGAAGGGAGGGACGACAATATAATTCCAAGTCAAGGTGGTGTGTGACTTGCAAAGGAACTTGCAGGTGGTAGTGTCTCACGTTCTCCCAGTGTGTGCGTGGGTTTCCTCCGGGTGCTCCGGTTTCCTCCCACAGTCGAAAGATGTGCGGGTTAGGTGGATTGGCCATGCTAAATTGCCCTTAGTGTCCAAAAAGATTGGGTGGGGTTGCTGGGTTATGAGGATAGGGTGGAGGTGCGGGCTGAAGTAGGGTGCTCTTTCCGAGGGCTGATGCCGACTCGATTGGCTGTAAATTCTGTACTCACACGTATTTCTAGGTGATAGTGGTCATGGGTTTGGAAGAGGGCTGTTGAAGGAGCCTTGCTGAGTTGCTGCAGTGCATCTTGTCGATGGTATACTCACACCACAGTGTTTCGGAGGCAGAGCAAGCAAATGCCTTAGGTGATGGAAGTGATACCAATCAAGCGGGCTGATTTGTCCTGGGTGGTGTTGAGCTTCTGGGGTGTTATTGGGGCTGCTCCCATCCAGGCAAGTGGAGAGCATTCCATCACACTCCTGAACAGAAACTGGAGTGGCAGGAAGGGAGTTACTCTGTATAACCCCAATGAAGTTCTCGGGTGTGGTAGTCACCACTGTTGTATTGTATATATCGCATACGAGGGGTATTACGGTAAGGCCCCTGTACTACAGGTATGGGGGTAGATTCCTGCCTGCTGGCTCCGCCCAGTGGGCGGAGTATAAATGTGTGGGCTCTCCGAGCTGCAGCCATTTCAGCAGCAGCTGCGGGAGGCACCACATCTCTGCGTAATAAAGCCTCGATTACCCTCTACTCTCGTCTCGTCGTAATTGATAATGCATCATCGGGTTCAGGACCATGCGGTTTCCCATGACCTCACAGGGCAGCACGGTAGCATAGTGGCTCGCACAATTGCTTCACAGCTCCAGGGTCCCAGGTTCGATTCCCGGCTTGGGTCACTGCCTGTGCAGAGTCTGCACGTTCTCCCCGTGTGCGTGGGTTTTCTCCGGGTGCTCCAGTTTCCTCCCACAGTCGAAAGATGTGCAGGTTAGGTGGATTGGCTATGCTAAATTGCCCTTAGTGTCCAAAATTGCCCTGAGTGTTTGGGGGGGGGTTACTGGGTTATGGGGATAGGGTGGATGTGTGGGCTTGTGTAGGGTGCTCTTTCCAAGAGCCGGTGCAGACTCGATGGGCCGAATGGCCTCCTTCTGCACTGTAAATTCTATGACTCTCCCCGGAATATGGACTTCCCCTTAACAAGGAGAGTCCCAGCCCGTATAAAACCCCTGACCTGGATGCAGGTCGAGGAAGGAGACCCCGAGGGGAGTGGTGGAGTTTTGCATTCGCACTGCAATAGAACCTTGTTCGTTAATTTCTACTCATCATCACCTCTGCGTTCTGCTTACCACGGATTCAACAACTCCTCTTCGATGGCACCTGCTGCTCTACAGACACCAAAGCAGGGGGCAGTCCCCACCCAAATACAATGAAACACTCAACTGATGTACAATCAATATTCTGCCCAGTCAAAATAATGTTAGTCTCGAAATGAAATCCTTTCAGATTTTGCATTATCCCCTACCTACGGTCCCCCCCCCCCCCCCCCCGCAATCATTTTGCGTCGTCCAAAAGATTGGAACTCTCCTCACAGGAGGTTGTTTTTTCGTAACAAAGTTTCCTTTTTGGCGAGCAGGTTTACTCTGCATTGCTGACACTCCTGCCCCATCCCGTGCTAGGCCACAGCACCTCCACGCACTCCCTTGGCTAAACTTGAAACCCCCTCCCGCCCTGACTGGACTGCAACATCCATGTCCCCTCCCCCACCCCCAACCACCACCCCTCCCCCACCAGCAGCCCCACTAGACTTCTGTACTTCAATTAAGGTTTTGACAAACCTCTGAAGTACTCGCACAGTCAAAGCTGGTCAAAATAATGACCAGGTTGCACCTGTTCCAGAGATGAAGCGTCGGTGCTCATTTACCCCGCCAAGCATCCGGAATATTCCAAGCTTTGTGTTACAGCTCATTTCAGAGAAAAGCTGGACAGAAAAAGAATTCTTCTCCCCTCCCCCTCCCAAACAAGGCTCACCGCCTCTTAAAATCTTCCACCAAAGTGGCGGCTTTCACACAGTGACCTTAACCCTTTCAGTGCTCAATCTCCTGCAGGGACTTTAAATTATGCCCGTTGGGACGTCCAAATCGCTTTAGGGCAATTCATTGATCCAGAAAACATTTCATCAACAGCAATAGAACATTACAGCGCAGTACAGGCCCTTCGGCCCTCGATTTTGCGCCGACCTGTGAAACCACTCTAAAGCCCAGCTACACTATTCCCTTATCGTCCAATGTCTCTGATGTGTGGAGCGCTGGCTGCTCTCAGGCAGGATACTGGCAGTGCTCCCGAGCAAAGGGATGCGAGTGGAACAAGAGGAGGGCAGGGAGTTGGCAGTGTTCCTTTATTTGTTAAAATATATTTTATTAAAGTTTTCAAACACAATTTTTCCACTTTACAAATACATAAAAAATAACACAATAACTAATAAGTAACATTATTTAAATAAAATAATGAACTAACAAAGTAACAAAAAATAGTGCTCCCCCCCCTCCCCCTCTGGGCTGCTGCTGCCGATCTATTTTCCCGTAACGTTCCGCGAGATAGTCAAGGAACGGTTGCCACCGCCTGGAGAACCCCTGAACCGATCCTCTCAACGCAAACTTCATCCGTTCCAGTTTTATGAACCCTGCCATGTCGTTTATCCAGGCCTCCACGCTGGGGGGCTTCGCTTCCTTCCACATGAGTAAGATCCTTCGCCGGGCTACCAGGGATTCAAAGGCCAGAATATCGGCCTCTTTCGCCTCCTGCACTCCCGGCTCATCCGCTACCCTAAATATAGCTAACCCCCAGCCTGGCTTGACCCGGACCTTCACCACCTTTGAAATCACCCTTGCCACTCCCCTCCAGTGCTCATCCAGTGCCGGACACGACCAGAACATGTGTGTGGTTCGCCGTGCTTCCCAAGCACCTCCCGCACCTGTCCTCCACCCCGAAGAACCTGCTCAGCCTTGCTCCCGTCATGTGTGCTCTGTGTAGAACCTTGAATTGTATCAGGCTAAGCCTTGCATACGAGGAAGAGGAATTTACCCTACTTACGGCATCAGCCCACAGCCCCTCCTTAATCTCCTCCCCCAGCTCTTCTTCCCATTTTCCCTTCAGCCCCTCTACCAGCGCCTCCCCCTCGTCTCTCATCTCCTGATATATTTCGGACGCTTTGCCCTCCCCGACCCATACCCCCAAAATCAGTCTATCCTGAATCCCGTGTTGGGAGCAGCGGAAATTCCCTCACCTGTTGCCTCGTAAATGCCCTCACTTGCATATATCTAAAGATATTCCCCGGGGGCAGCTCATACTTTTCCTCCAGCGCTCCCAGGCTCGCAAACTCCCCATCAATAAACAATCTCTCAATCTCCTAATTCCAGCCCGATGCCAGCTCTGGAACCCTCCGTCCATTCTTCCTGGGACAAACCTATGGTTATTCCTGATTGGGGACCACACCGAGGCACCCGTCACCCCCCCTGTGTCGCCTCCATTGCCCCCAGATCCTTAAGGTTGCCACCACCACTGGGTTTGTGGTATACCTTTTCGGGGAAAGCGGTAGCGGCTCCGTCACCAGCGCCTTTAGGCTCGTTCCTTTACAGGACGCCATCTCCAGCCTCTTCCACGCCACCCCCTCTCCCTCCCTCATCCACTTACAAACCATCGCCACATTGGCGGCCCAGTAGTACTCGTCCAGATTCGGCAATGCCAGTCCCCCTCTGTCCCTGCTGCGCTGCAGGAACCCCCTCCTTACCCTCGGGGTCTTCCCTGCCCACATGGAACTCATAACACTCCTGTCTATTTTCTTGAAAAAGGCCTTAGTGATCAAAATGGGGAGACATTGAAACACAAAAAGAAACCTTGGGAGGACCATCACCTTGACCGCCTGCACTCTGCCCGCCAGTGAGAGCGACAGCGTATCCAACCTCTTGAAATCCTCCTCCATCTGCTCCACCAGCCGCGTCAGATTGAGTTTGTGTAAAGTTCCCCAGCTCTTGGCTACCTGAATCCCCAAATATCGGAAGCTCCTTTCCACTCTCCTTAACGGCAGGGCGTCTATCCCTCTTCCCGGATCCCCGGGGTGTACTACGAAAAGCTCACTCTTCCCCATATTTAGCCTATATCCCGAAAAATCTCCAAACTCCGTCAATACCTGCATAACCTCTGTCATCCCCTCTACAGGATCCGCCACATATAGCAGGTGGTCATCTGCGTAGAGTGACACTCGATGTTCCTCTCCCCCTCTAACCACCCCCTTCCATTTCTTAGAGTCTCTCAACGCTATGGCCAGTGGATCAATTGCCAGCGCGAACAGTAATGGGGACAGAGGGCACCCCTGCCTTGTTCCCCTATGTAACCGAAAATACTCCGATTCTGCCGATTTGTGACTACACTTGCCACTGGGGCCCCATATAGGAGTTTGACCCAACTGACAAACCCCTCCCCGAACCCAAACCTCCTCAACACCTCCCATAGATACTCCCACTCTACCCTATCAAATGCCTTCTCTGTATCCATCGCTACCTATATCTCTGCCTCCCCCTCCGCTGGGGGCATCATTATCACCCCCAACAGCCGTCGCACGTTGACATTCAGTTGTCTCCCCTTTACAAACCCTGTCTGGTCTTCATGCACCACCCCGGGACACAATCCTCGTCGCCAGCACTTTTACCAGCAACTTGGCGTCTACATTCAGGAGCGAGATAGGCCTATATGACCCGCATTGCAGCGGATCTTTATCCCGCTTCAGGATTAGTGATATCGTCGCCTCCGACATTGTCGGGGGTAGAGTCCCCCCTTCTCTGGCCTCGTTAAAGGTTCTCGCCTGCAGCGGGGCCAACAAGTCCACATATTTCCTGTAAAATTCCACCGGGAACCCGTCTGGTCCCAGGGCCTTCCCTGCCTGCATGTTCCCCAGCCCCTTAGTCACCTCATCCACCTCAATTGGCGCCCCCAGACCTGCCACCTCCTGCTCCTCCACCCTCGGGAACCTCAGTTGGTCCAGAAACTGTTGCATTCCCTCTTTTCCCTCCAGGGGCTGGGACCTATATAGCCTCTCATAAAAGGTCTTAAACACCTCATTTACCTTCCCTGCTCTCTGCTCCGTAGTTCCCGTTTCATCCCTGACTCCCCCAATTTCCCTCGCCGCTATCCTCTTACGAAGCTGGTGGGCCAGCAGCCGGCTCGCCTTTTCCCCATATTCGTATCTCATCCCCTGTGCCTTCCTCCACAATGCCTCTGCCTTCCCTGTGGTCAGCAGGTCAAACTCCGTCTGAAGTCTTCGCCTCTCCCTATATAGTCCTTCGTCCGGGGCCTCCGCATATCTTTTATCCACACAAAATCTCCCCCACTAATCTCTCCCTTTCTTTGCCCTCTTTTTTCTCCTTGTAAGCCCTAATGGAGATCAACTCTCCCCTAACGACTGCCTTCAGCACTTCCCATACTACCCCCACCTGGATCTCACCGTCATCATTGGCCTCCAGGTACCTCTCAATACATCCCCACACCTTTCCACAGACCCCCTCGCAATAGTCCCACATCCAGTCACCAAGGAGGGCGCTGTTCCCTCTCCTCTCCTAGTTCCAGATCCACCCAGTGCGGGGCATGGTCTGAAACGGCTATGGCCGAATACTCTGTTCCTGCCACCTTCGAAATCAGTGCCCTGCTCAAAACAAAGAAATCTATTCGGGAGTATACCTTATGGACATGGGAGAAAAAGGAGAACTCTTGGCCAACGGCCTGGCAAATCTCCACGGATCCACTCCCCCCATTTGCTCCATAAACCCCCTGAGCACCTTGGCCGCTGCCGGCCTTCTTCCGGTCCTGGATCTAGACCAAACTAACTCTGGATGCAGCACAGTATTGAAATCCCCCCCCCCATTACCAGGCTTCCCACCTCCAGGTCTGGGAAACGTCCCAGCATCCGCTTCATAAATCCCGTGTCGTCCCAGTTCGGGGCATATACATTTACCAGCACGACCTCCTTTCCCTGCAATCTACCACTCACTATCACATATCTATCCCCGTTGTCCACCACTATATTCCTAGCCTTGAACGACACCCGTTTCCCCATCAATATCGCCACCCCTCTATTTTTCGCGTCCAACCCTGAGTGGAACACCTGTCCCACCCATCCTTTCCTTAACCTAACCTGATCCGCCACCTTCAGATGCATCTCCTGAAGCATGACCACATCTGCCTTCAGTCCTTTTAAGTGAAGCGGTGAAATCTCACCACTACCGCCCTTGGTGGTTCTCCAGCCTTTGGTCTCCTCACAAGGACCCGGTGAGCCCCTTCCACCTCCAGGGGGCCAGAGGGGGCCTCAGCTCCCATTAGCGAATGGAGCATCGTGCTCACATAAGCCCCAACGTCAGCTCCCTCCACTCCCTCGCAGAGACCCAGAATCCGGAGATTCTTTCTCCTCAACCTGTTCTCCAGGACTTTGAGTCTTTCGATACACCTCTTGCGTAGCGCCTCGTGCGTCTCCATTTTTACTGCTAGGCCCAGAATCTAATCCTCGTTTTCGGATGCCTTCGCCTTCACCCCACGGAGCTCTATCGCCTGGGCCTTTTGTGTTTCTTTTAGCCCTTCGATTGCCAATAACATCGGCGCCAGCACCTCCTTCTTTAATTCCTCCACACACCGTTGGAGGAATTCCTGCTGGTCCGGGCCCCATGTCGGCTGGGCTCCATCCGTCGCCATCTTGCTTCTTCCTGCTCTTCTCTGCCTCTGCTCCAAAGGAGCCTTCGCAATCTGGCCACTACCACCGATCCTTTCCATACACACCCTGGGGGAACTCCTTCCTTCGTCACCCCACACTGGGTTTGGTCAAAAAAAAATTCCGTTGGGGCTCCCGAAAAGAGCCCAAAAGTCCATTAGAACGGGAGCTGCCGAAACGTACGGCTTAGCAGTGCATCGTCGCAACCGGAATTCCTTGGCAGCATTCCTTGCAGCGCACAAATTGGCCGTCACATTTCTCTACACTAGAAACACTGGTCGGGATTTTCGGGTCCTGGAAATACGCGCCAAACATCAACGGAAGGTTTGCTGGGCCCTGCAGAAACTCCCAGCCAATGACTACACTGCTTCATTGCCTGTGAAGTGATTGGAGACATCCTTTGGGGTTGTGAAAGGTGCTAAGCAAATGCAAGTCTTCCTTTATTCACTATCCAACAATCCGTGCTGGAGATTGGATCCTTGCGTGGAGATTTGAGTGAAGAGTGGCTGAATCTGGGGACAGGATACCCTGTTGGCCATGCAATGTGGCATTTCCCTGGGCCACAGAAGGGCTGCCGCAGCCATGAGACATGTCCCAGAAATGCACATGCCTTCAGACGGGGAAGAATAAATAGACACAAAAAAACACATGAATTCAAATCTCCCCTGGCATTACTCATGGTTAGAGGATAGGCTAAAGTCTAGACGCACACCATACATGGAGATGAATCCTTTACCAACTATATTCAAGTTTCAAGTATCCAATTTCAGCTGAAGTGAACTTAATCTTATGAAGCCTTCGCCCTTCCAGAGTTGAATAGGGTTCATGGGGCAATCCAGCAGAAGCCACAGCCAAATGAGCCAACACCGGCAGTGATTATTCGCTTCCGTAGCTTTGGAAGGAAGGAGCGGATTCTGAGTTGGCCAAGAAGAACCGCAATATTAACTGGGACAAAAACAACAGTGTGTATCTACCAAGGTTTCGGGACTGAGTTGGCAATGAGGCACGCGGCCTTCAACAAGGCAAAGGCAGTGCTCTACAACAAAGGAGGGCGATTCGGGGTGGTGTATCCGGCGAGGGCGAGAGCCACGATGGACTCGAAAGACCATTACTTTGACTCGCCGGAGCAGGCAGAGGCCTTCATTAAAGAGAAAGGACTGGGACTGGTCGGAGGAGGGCCAATGGGGACCTGTTATGCGAAAGACGGATGGGTTTGTTGAAGATGTTGTGGTATAGTGTGTTAAGTCTCCGTTTTTCTGGATGTCGGGTGAGTAAGACACGCCGCAACAAGGCTGGTCAACTGGACCGGGGCCTGTGAAAAGGGCGAGAGTTTGCTCTCATTTTAGTTTGGGGGCCGACGTGGTGTTTTTACAGGAAACCCACTTGCTGGTGCTGGTCTAGACCTGGCTCCAGGAGGCCAGGCTGAGCCAGGTTTTTCACTTTGACAGCAGGGCCTTTGGGGGTGGTGATTTTAATCAATAAGAGGATCCACTTCTGTGTGGGGAAGGTCTTGGCTGATCAGGGGGCCGGTACATGATGGTTGCAGGTGCATTGGAGGGAAAGTCGGTGGTCTTTGTAAACATGTACGCTCTGAATTGGGATGATGTGGTTAGACCTGAAGCTGGATCGCTCCAAGCCAAAGTCAATGGCCCCTTCTGGGATGGTGAAGGTGCTTGCTGAGTTCATGGAGGAGACAGGCGGTGCGAAACCGTGGCAGTTTATGCACCCTGGGGGGTAAGGAGTTGTTGGTTATTTTCCCTTGGTACACAAGGTGTACTCGAAGATAGATTACTTTGTCAAGGGAAAGACTCTTCTGTCAGGGGTGAAGGAATATCCAGCTGTAGTTATCCCTGACCATGCTCTGCATTTTGTAAGCCTAGTGTAGGAGTCGGGCCGGAAGCAGAGGTTAGATGTCGGGCGTTTGTCAGATATGGAATTCTGCGTGAGGGTTGCAAGAGCCATAAGGGAATATGTGGCGTTCAATGAGAATGGAATGGTCTCGCACTCTACTCTGTGGGAGGCGTCAAGGGCAGTGGTCAGAGGGGAGATCATACGGCACACACGGACGGAGAAGCTGGGAGGGGAGGCGTTAAGGGCGGTGGTTGGAGGGGAGATCAGAAGGCACACATGGACGGGGAAGCTAGGAAGGAGCACCGGAGGTTAATCGGTGACATCTTGGAAGTAGACCATAGGTATGAGAGTGACCCAACTCTGGGACTCCTGGCCCGCAGGAAAAAGCTGCAAATACAATTTGACCTGCTGTCTATTATTAGGGTGGTGCGCTAGCCGAGACATCGGAGGGGGTTGCGCACGAGTATGGGGAGGAGGCCAGCCGTCTCTTGTCTCACCAGCTAAGGTGGCAGGAGACTGTTAAGGAGATCATTCAGGTTAGGGATTCGGAGGGTAGGCTGGATTCCATCCAGGACAAGGTGAATTGGGCATTGAGCCTTTTACAAGAGGCTTTACAGTTGGGAGCCGCCAGAGGAGGAGTTGGGAATGGCAGAGTTTTTAAGAGGGCCTGGAGTTCCCCAAGGTGGGGAGGAATTGCGGGAAGGGCAGGAAGCACTGTTGGGTTTGGAGGAGGTTCAAACTGGGACCGATGCAGACAGGTAAGGAACCAGGCCCGGATTGGTTCCCGGTGGAATTCTACACAAAGTTTGCGGATCAGCTGGTTTTGTTATTGATGGTGATGGTTAAGGACTCGCTGGCATGGGGCTCCCTCCCGGAGACGCTTGGGCAGGCACCCACCTCTCTTCTCCTGAAAAAGGATAAGGAGCCCACAGAATGTGGAATGTGGATCGTATCACCCAATTTCATTGCTTAATGTAGGTGCAAAGTTTTGGCCAAGGTTCTAGTGCGGAGTCTGGAACCCTGTCTCCCAGAGGTACTTGGGGATTTGTAAAGGGCTGATAATTATTGTTCAATAGGAGGTGACTGCTGAATGTGGTTTTCACCTCACCGGCTGGGCCTTGACCCGAGATAATTGTGTCACTATATGGATAAAGTGTTCGATAGGATCAAGTGGAGGTATAACTTTGCGGTTTGGGAGAAGTTTAGGGTTTGGCCCTCAGTTTGTGTCATGGGTGCATTTGTTGGATGAAGTTCCATCTGCCAGCATTTGTATCAACAGCATAAGTTTGGGATCTTGGCAGTTGCACAGGGGACGAGACAGGGGTGTCCTATGTCTCCCTTTCTTTAGCGACTGAGCCACTGGCCATTACCCAGAGGGCCTCAGACAAGTAGAGTGGGATAGTTAGGGGTGGTGTGGAACACAGGGCAGTCCTTGTGTGCGGTGATCTTCTGTTATACGTGAAGGATCCGGGCCCAGCCATGGGAGACATAATGAGTAGACTGAAAGATTTTGGCTCCTTCTCTGGACACAAGTTACATTTAGAAAAGTGAGAGTATTTTTTGGTCAACACTTCAGGAAGGGGAGCCTATCTGGGCAGGAGGGGGGTTACTACCTTTCCGCCTGGCTGGGACTAGCTTTTGGTATCTGGGGGTCCAGGCGGCTCGCGATTTGGCTCTGCTCCACAAATCGAATTATAGCAGCTGACCTGCGAAGGTGGGACAGGCTCCTATTGTCCTTGGTGGGCAGGGTTCAAATCAGTCAAAATGAACACGTCGCCAATATACCTGTTCCTATTTCAGTGTCTTCTGGTATTTCTACCGAAGTCATTTTTCCGGGGGGTTGAGCAGCTTATATCAGGCTACTTATGGGCTGGAATGTCTGCAAGGATGTGGAGAGGTGTCCTCCAGTTAGGGGGCCTTGCGTTGCCAAATCTGATATTTTATTACTGGGCTGTTAACATGAAGATGTTGGAATGTATATATCCCCTATCCTACCGTCCCCTTCCACATCCAGGAGCAGCAACCACTCCAACAGGGTATACGCCGGCAGCTTGGGAAACTCTCTCCATTCCTTTCCCGCAAAGTCCCTCACTTGGATATACCCGAAACTTGCTTCCCTTCAACAACGCCACCCTCTCCCGCAGCTCTTCCAGACTTGCAAATCTCTCCTCCAGGTATAAATCCCTCTCCTTCACCAGCCCCACCTCTCTCCACCTCCTATATATGCCATCCGTCCTCCCTGGCTTAAACCCATGGTTCTCACCAAGTGGTGTGAGCACCAACATGGAGCCCTGTCCTTTGGCAGCTATATTAGGGGTGGCGGACTTGCCGGAGCTGCAGATGGATGTGGGAGCAGATGTCCTTTTGGAAGGATAACTGGATCATCAGAGGCCAACCGATCACCCAGAGAGCAAGCGAGTGAGCTCTCCCCTCCAGGTGGGGTTCCCACAGCACCAGCCACACTTGTGATTTGCACGTGTATTTTCACACTTGCCATTCATACAGAAAACACATACATAATGGACCATTAACATGTTCTGCATTATATGCAGCCACTTGAAATACAACTTCCACAAATTATCAGGATTGTGTGCAGAGCGGCGAGTGCATGACAAACAACAGCAAATCCTCGTTGGTGCAAACCAGTCCATCCTGGGTTCGACTCCTTGCCTGTGTTAAATTGCTTCCTACGGCAAAAGAGATTCCGGGTGAGGGAGGAAAGGGGAAAGAAAAAAAAAAAAAAATCAGTCAACGGTTCCTGCTCCGCATCACAGGTGCTCCTGTGGATTAGCTTTGGTTGTGACGCTCTCTAGTTGAATATGTTCAAATTCTCTCAAAAAAAGGTTAAAAGAGCAAAGCATCCGAGGGCTGACATTTCATAGGTACAATATCCAGCATACTAGATACAATGGGCTGAGTGGCCGCCTAGTGCACCATAACTGCTCTGCTCTTTCCGAGGATGTGGTGCCTTCAAAAGGAGGTGGTAAGTGGGGATTGGTGGGGGGGGGGGGGGGGAAAAGAGAGAAGAAAATTTAAAACAAAAACAAAAAAGGCTATTGATTCCAGTAACCACCGCATTCTGGTCAGCCAGCTGCGTTACCCAGTGCCTTTTATCCTGGTGCAAATAAGTCAAGGCCTCATGAATCAGTTTTGTAAAGAAATACCATGGGTTCAGGAATCGGTACAGATTAAATGTCACATTACAACAGAGAAGAAAGACCCTCCATGATGAAGTAAGTGGTCACTAATGAGCTCTTTCTTTTGCTCTGGGAGATCCTATTATTTTGCAACCTCGGTGCTCAACCTTCACGTTCGGAGATCACAGCCGAGGACTATCATGGGCATCCGTAGAGAGCCTGTTCGCCAGAGTGAGAGGGTTTTAATGAATGGAAATTCAGCCAGAGATGGACTTGCTTTGCCGATGTTCATAATTTCTACTCTAGAAGGACTTGCACAGCATCTTAAAATGAAAGTAAATACCGCACACTTGAATTCCTGTCACCATTACCCACATTGATTTTAATTCTATGGAAGCTTCTCTTTTGGGTCACTCCACAGCGTATGGCAAGCTCCACAGAGAAGGCCCTGGTTCAAAGAACTCAATCGCTGCCACTCAAAGACAACTGCTGTGAGGAATGCGCATCCCAGAAGTAGGCCTGGTGCAAGGGTATTGCACACCAGAGGCGAATAGGTGAGCCTTCATTCTTGAGCCTGCACTGCATTATCCCCTCCCCCACCCCCATCAAACTTTCAAAGATGAATATTCCACAGTTGTGTGATTACAGATTTATTTTCCACGGAAAAGTAGAACATTAGAATACAGACTGTACATTCTCATTGTTCTATATTTTTCCCCAACACATGTACTGGAAGAAATGCTCATTGAAATGTATAATATGGCTCACATGATGAAATACTGCGTGTGCTCCTACATGTTACTGGGTGATTTTAATCATAATAATCTTTATTATTGTCACAAGTAGGCTTAAATTAACACTGCAATGACGTTTCTGTGAAAAGCTCCTAGTCGCGACATTATGCCGTCTGTTCAGGTAGCCGGAGGAAGAATTCAGAGTGTACAATTCACCTAACAAGCACGTCTTTCGGGACTTGTGGGAGGAAACTGGAGCGCCCGGAGGAAACCCACGCAGACACGGGGAGAACGTGCAGACACCACACAGATAGTGACCCAAGTGGGAATCGAACCCAGGTTCCTGGTGGATGTGAAGCAACAGTGCTAACCATTGTGCTACTGTGTTTACACAATGAATAATTGTGCTCGAGCAGGCTAGATTAAATTGTATTCTTTGATGTTATTTACAGGTTCACAGTTTTGGAATAACCGTACAAATTGGTAAAACTATTGCAGAAACAGAGTGAGGAATATTATATGGAATCTTGGGAAAGATTGCAATGTAAATATATGGAAATCTATATTTATGTCAGTAAATGTGGCTGCATGTCAGTAGATCTAGACATCATTCCCACTGCTGAAGCCTGTTTGTTTACTAATTTAGGTTCATGAATGGTTCATTACCACTCCCCTCCTCCCCCCCTCACCCCCCAACCCCAGATTTCGCCACTCTAGGCAATCGCCTAGTGGTTGCTCACATTTGCCTGGAGGGATTGTTTCATACAGCGGGAGGTACCAGCGCTATCATCAGCCCAGTGACCACAGGGCATGTATATTAGCTTCATTTAGTCTCAATATCAATGAAAACCAGGCTCGGATAGCAGGCCTGGGAGACTTCCGTTAGTGAAGCAATTGGCTGGCCAGAGAATGATACTAAGCCATTTCTATGCGTCAGTGTGTCCGTAATCAGGACAGTGTTTCGCAATACAACTCCAACACACTAATGCACTCAACAATCCCAATGTTCTTAGCAGGTCACAGGGTTGTTAGGAGACACATCACGGAAATGTGAGGGTCTGGTCACGTATATTTACAACTACTAACTATCACCAGTGTAAGGTCCAGATGCTGGGTTGCCAACTCTGCCAGGGGGCATTCCTGGAGGGTTGATCATGAGACACCTGAACATGTGATGTCCGGTATCATGCAACTATTCATCCCATTCTCTTTAAAATAAATGGTTTAGTCTCGACCTCAAACACCACAAATGATGATGGAACTGACATGTGAACAGTTCTCAACTTAAGGGCCTTCCATTTCCCTTTCCCCTGTTTCTTCCAACGTGAATACTTGGAAACCCACTGGTGGAAAAAATCTTTCACTTTTTAGCCACAGTAAGGTTCTCAGTTTTCCCTCCTTCCTTTAATGGCTGCTGCCCTGGTCTGTGTCTCTGCCACTCACGGTCTTCCAGTTGCTGTTTCCAAGCCTTGTGGGAAATATTGGGTCCAAGCCGGCCCCTTTTTCCAAATCTCCAGCTCAACCCCAAACTCTCATTCTCACCTCTCTCTCGCCTCATCTCCATTGTCCCGGACACAAACCGCACACATCTTCCTTTGACGCCACCAAGCCCTAATGCCCCTTGCTGCATTTCCCCCCCAAAAAAAATTCCCTCAGCTCCACCTCCCACCATCTCTCTACCCTCAGCTCCTATATCATTCCCCAGGCTCCATCTCTTGCCTCGACTCCCCGCCCCAGTCACATGTCCCTCTCCACCCCTACCTAATTTCCCAGTCCCCTTGAATAATTCCACCCTCCAAATTTCAGAGGTACTTGACCCCCAATTCAGGCTCACGGTGGGCGGGGGCACGGAGCAACAGCCTGCAAGGAGGTCCAGGAAGGAGGTGGGAAAAGAGTTTACATCAAGTTAATACAACAAAGTCTAACTGCGGACACCAGGCTAACAGTTAGTTAGCAATAGTGCTGCTCAAAAAAACACGGCTGCTATTCATGTGGGTGTATCTGCAACAGGGAATTTAAAATCACAGATCACGCAACCTGCTCACAATAGGACCTCCACCCTAATGACTCCTGGAAACATCCACTCATTCTTGGGAGAGTTGGAGACACTACCCACATTGCTGCAGTTGAAGGCGGAGCAGAAAGCGCCTCCAGTCTTCATCTTCCTTCTGCATTTGTACGAAAATGCTTCATGTTTGTTTATTTAAAAACTCTATCCCCTTTGTTGGGTCTTGTGCCAGTTCACGGGGATGCCCGAGGCATTTTATACAGTACCAAAGCCCTTGTAGCTCTGGAGTGGTTGCAATTAATCATGATCCCCCCCCCACTCCTGAGTCAAGCCAAGTACATCAGGATTAAATGGAAATTCCAGCCTCCAGCTTTGTATACTCAACACTCCTCCAGTGTCTAATTCCCAGCACTAATTCATGTCTTAATCATTCCGTCTGCAGCGCAAAAAAACAAGTTTCAAACAGAAGCCACTCCCAATTGCTGGAAGTATGAGTGAACAGACTGCCTTGACTTATCAGAAGAGAGTGTTTACAACTTGGAACAAAACTGGAACGAAAAAACCCAGCCGCCTCAAGGGGATGAAATTATCTTTTAACAAGGAGTAGGAGAATTTCTGGGCCGCTTCATTATTAATGACCTGCTAATGATGCTGGGCACTGAAGAGAGGGGGAAAAAAAAACACTTCAAAGCCACTGATCCTCACAATTTAAGTAATGACAGAGAAAAGGGGAGGCCCACCTTGCTTTTTCTCCTTGTATAATTGTGATCCCTGAGCTTTTGAGCTTAACCCACACAAAACACTCCTCAACTTCTACCTCGACTATTCCATTCATTGCTTGAAAATACTAGTGGATCTCCCAGAGCCCTACTCTCACCAAGTCAGACAATCTGGCAGGTTGTAATCATGGAAACATTGTAATCACATAATGCATGGTGTGCATTATTACACTGCCAAAGTGCAGCTGTATACAGTTTAGCATGTCCACTTAAAAGCTAAAGGTGTAACTGCGGTAGCTTCCCGGGTCAAGAAAAGGCTACTCATTCTGAGCAAAATGGTCAGGTCGATTAGAGGTCAGAGATGCAACCCGTTAAGTCAATTTGCAAGTACCTTCGGCTCATGAGAACGTTTCTCAGCACGGAGATTGATTTTGTTCCATTTTTCAGAAGCCGTGTAATTTGCACATACACCAATGTTTACACGACAACACCTCTCCCAGAACCTGCACACACCAAAATTATACTTTCCCTCAGTCCAGCAGGCCAAAGTTGACCACTCTAAGGCTAACCTTCCTTTTGCAGTGCCACGTGCAAATCACTATTTTACTGTCCCCGAAACACAAGCACAGCCCCTCTGTCAGACCTCGTTAAAAGAAAACAGGTGGGCGGAGCTGGGTGCATGTGAAATGAAATGAAAATCGCTTATTGTCACAAGTAGGCTTCAAATGAAGTTACTGTGAAAAGCCCCTCGTCGCCACATTCCGGCGCCTGTTCGGGGAGGCTGGTACAGGAATTGAACTGTGCTGCTGGCCTGCCTTGGACTGCTTTAAAAGCCAGCTCTTTAGCCCTGTGCTAAACCAGATGCACTTTCACAGACTTCATTAATGAACACAAAGTATTTATTAATAAGAATCGTTCAGCAGCCATTCGCTAGCTCCCGACATGTCTCTTGCCTCAGAGAGCTCCATCTTCTGGGGTGATTCCCCACTCGGAGTCCCAATTGGTCACCCAAGCCAGGTGACCCTTTTTGCTGTGATGCCCTGGAAGAGACGATCACCACAGTACACGATTTAGTGTTTTGGTATTTTACTGTCACTTCAATCCATGCATTGGAGAACAGGACAACTGACGCTTTAAAAGAATTAACAAATTGTTCACCCAACTGCCCTGTTTAAGTTGGCACATTTATGGACATTATTTTCTCTAGTGTCAAGTCGACACTCATTTTGCCCCCAAACCGTAACCAGCACAAATCTGTGCGTAAAGTTCTCCGGCACTCATTTAAAAAAAAAATTAGAGTACCCAATTCATTTTTTCCAATTAAGGGGCAATTTAGTGTGGCCAATCCACCTACCTTGCACATCTTTGGGTTGTGGGGGCGAAACGCAAGCAGACACGGGGAGAATGTGCAAACTCCACACGGACAGTGACCCAGAGCCGGGATCGAACCTGGGACCTCGACTCCGTAAGGCAGCAATGCTAACCACTGCGCGACCGTGCTGCCTTCTCTGACACTCATTTGCATTAACAATTTTTGGATCCTCTTTGGGTGAAGACACCAGAATGTGCTGCTGGGGTTTAGTGTTGTTATTCAGGGGCAAAACATTAGTGCTGCTGTATGCTGCATTGTACATACAAGCATACAAATTCGGAGGAGTAGGCCACTCGGCCTACTTCGAGCCTGCTATGCCATTCAAGATCATGGCTGATCTGACTATAACCCCAATCCCACATTCCTGCCTACCCCAAAATCCTTTCACCCCTTCCTTATCAGGAATATATTCAAAGATTCTGCCTCCACTGCCTTTTGAGGAAGTGAGTTCCAAGGACTCAAGGCCTCCCTCTATCTGTCTTAAATAGGAGACGCCTTATTTTTGAACAGTGACCCTTAGTTCTAGATTCTCCCAGAAGAGGAAACATTCACCCTGTCAAGACCCCTCGAGATCTTAGATGTTTCAACCAAGTCAACTCATTGCATCCATTTCTCAGACATGGGAGAAAACACAAAAAAAAAACAGCCCATCTGTGATTGAGAGCTACGGACATTCCAGTTACCTCTCTCAGCATTCTTGGCGCCCTATTCGACCACACAGTGAGCAACCCAATTACAATTCCCGCATTATGGTGCCCTTAGGTATTTCACTGTTCATTGCCTGCCCTTATTCTCTGTACAACTGGTGAGCTTACTTTTAATTGCTTGCCATTATTCCCTGTGCATCGGGTTGCACATCATGCCAATCTGTATCAGACATTACACAATTGGGTGCTGCCATGGAGAGGGGATGGTGGTGGAGGGGTGCTGGCATCGAGAATGGGAGGGGGTGGAAGAAAGGGCAGATGAGGCAACTAACCCGAGCTTTCTTCCTTCTATTCCTCATTTGAGCTCATGCAAATTGTCTCAAGTTTATTAAACAATATTCATAACTTTGCTTTTAACCAGGACCTTCAAAAAGATGTGCAAACAGTTGTACTTGCCATACCATCAGGTAGCATCAGCAAAACCCAACATTTACGCCAATGATGTTAATAATCAACAGGGAGCCAGGACCGATTACTACGCAAACACGCCCTCACAGCAGCCCAGCTCTGGACCTTGTGATACAGCTGCACAATACAAAGATCCTTCAAAGCTTGACTGATTAAAACCACCTTAAAACGCTAGATATTTCAACAAATTGCACTGTAGGTCATTGAAAAGCCTGTGATTCACTGGAGACATCACACTTGCATCATAGCGTTTTACAGCACAAAGAGGCCCTTCAACCCGTCATGCCTGTGCTAACCCATCGTGTCTGCCTCGGCCATCAAGCATCCATCTATTCTTATTCCATTTCCCAGCACTTGGTCCGTAGCCTTGTAGGCTTTGCGTCTCACGATACCACACCACAATAATAAAAACAAAAAACGTTAAAATTTATTTAAATTTACAACATCTACATTTTCTAAAAAAAAGCATCAAGATCAAATCCAATGGCCACAATCTTAGTGATCAGGGAAATATTACAACAAGAACAGTTTCCTTCTGACACTTAAAAAGCAGCAACAGAGCCACACCCCATAGTCAAACACAGACTAGAACATAAAGTGCACATCAAAGGTTGCATCTGGTAATGTGAATTCTCTTGCAGTGCAGTAATCATCAAAACTCACAGTCAACTTAAATTGATTTGGTTCATGTGTGGGATAATTTCCATAGCAGCACGGCAGCATGGTGGTTAGCACAATTGCTTCACAGCTCCAGGGTCCCAGGTTCGATTCCCGGCTTGGGTCACTGTCTGTGCGGAGTCTGCACGTTCTCCCCATGTGTGCGTGGGTTTCCTCCGGGTGCTCCGGTTTCCTCCCACGGTCCAAAGATGTGCAGGTTAGGTGGATTGGCCATGATAAATTGCCCTTCGTGTCCACAATTGCCCTTAGTGTTGGGTGGGGTTACTGGGTTATGGGGATAGGGTGGAGGTCCGGCCTTGGGTAGGATGCTCTTTCCAAGAGCCGGTGCTGACTCGATGGGCAGAATGGCCTCCTTCTGCACTGTAAATTCTATGAACTCTATATGCCACAGAGCAGCTGCCTATAGTACACATCATTCACAAACGGAGGAAAAAAGCACCAAATCATTTGCAGTGCAGTCAGACTCAAGTTTTGGCTTACACCCCAGCTCTCTACAATCTTTTTCTCCTAATGCTGCTCTCTTTAGGGTACAGCCCCACACATTCCACTCAGCTATACTCGGTTCAAAATCTGACCGCGTCTGTCCAACCCTGGGAGGATAACACACTGGTCAGCGAGCCTGTCAAAATCCACAATGTGACAGGACAGGGTCACTGAAGAGTGGACAAGGGCCTGAATCCTTGCTCATCTTCCCACACCAAAAAGGGATCACCCCACACTGTCAGCATGGCCGAAGATCCAAATTCATTTCTGTTTTGAAAGGTAATAATGCTCTACTGCAAACAACCACAAACCCTGCACTTGTGCATCAACAATCAAGACAACATTGTGGCAAACTCATCGAAAGAACAAGTTTATTTTTTCCTTTTTGTTTTATAAATTTAGCGTACCCAATTCATTTTTTTCCAATTAAGGGGCAATGTAGCGTGTTCAATCTACCTACCCTGCACATCTATGGGTTGTGGGGGCGAAACCCACGCAAATACGGGGAGAATGTGCAAACTCCACACGGACAGTGACCCGGAGCCGGGATCGAACCTGGGACCTCGGCGCCGTGAGGCAGCAGGGCTAACCCACTGCGCCACCGTGCTGCTCCGAAAGAACAAGTTAATGGAGGTTAATTAAACATGGGCATCCACCCTGGGAATACCGAACCATAGGCGAATGGAAATGTTGAAATGCCTCACAGCTATCAATCCCCTCCAATTATTGTAGATATATGTAAATATTGGACATTATAGATTCTGTTTCAGCCACACAGCAAGAACAGATATTTCAAAATGAATAGTTCACAGGCAAAGTCAGACCTCTAGTTTGGCTCAATTCCGATACTGTTAGCTCTTCGTGGCTGGGGCAGTAATAGAAGGGCTACGTTGGTCAGTAAGCCCTTAGGCTGTGAAAGGAACCTGCTGGGATACCTACTGCTGATTGCGTGGCAACGTCCTCACCTCACTGTAAACCCAGGCTTCTGCATAACACACAATCTACTCTGCGTTGTCCTCCGTACAGTCAAATAACCTGCCAACATTCACAGACAAGGGCAACATGCGAATAAGAGCCCCACTTGGGTGCAATATTGGGACTGATTGCCCCCTATGAGACTGTGCCTCAATAAGAAATCTCATGTTGTTAAGTGAGGGCAGGTGGAGGAAAAGAGGATGAGAACTGGATGAAAAACAATATAGCCCAACATGGATGCACCCTTTCGCTCTCCTCTCCCCCAATTTCAAACTTCCCTCTGCAGTCAGGTTGCAATGTGAGCTGTGAAATTTGCAAGGTGTGCGGGGTGAAAAATGGCATAGTTCACAGTTCAAACTTCCAATCCACTATACTACCACTCAGATGTCAGATGCACTGCCTTAGAATGTGCATAGAACCTTACCACGTGGGGGAAAAGTTATACTGCAGCCCTCCAGGAGTACGATATCCTCCCCCTCCTGCCAGTTCATAGAATTTACCGTGCAGAAGAAGGCCATTGGGCCCATCGAGTCTGCACCGGCCCTTGGAAAGAGCATCCGACTTAAGCCCACGCCTCCATCCTATCCCCGTAACCCCACCTAACCTTTTGGACACGGAGAGGCAATTTAGCGTGGCCAATCCACCCAACCTGCATATCTTTGGATAGTGGGAGGAAACTGGAGCACCCGGAGGAAACCCACGCAGACACGGGATATAGGCAAAATGGGGAGATGAGAGATTGTCGTGCTTGAAGAGGAGCATGGTCAAAATGCACCCCTCCCCCCTCCCCTCCCCACACTTTCCCTTGTTGGAAAATCAGAGAAATGGGAGACGGGAAAAACTGAGGGAAAAGTAGTTCATATGTAAATTGTAAAAATCAAATCACTATCAGCGATAGAGAAAGCAACTGCAAACTAACCAAAAAGTTCATACCCACAAGAAGGATGCAGAAATCTGTCAGTGAAGCGGGAAAGCAAACAGATATCTGAGACCTAACTGCTTCACACAGAGGGTGGCGAATAAATGGAACAGATGTTCAGGGAGTCACTGCAGGAGGACAACGTTGGCAAATTCAAAAGACAACAAGATAGATACTTGGCAGTGAAAAGAATCGAGGGTCTGCAAGAGCAGCAGCCCAGGGTACAGATGGGCCAGATATCCCTTCCAATATGCCCAATCTGTTGTTACGAAAACAAAGTGGGCCCCTGTCATTTAAAGGAAAGGCAAATCCAGCAATGATTCAGAAACTCTAAACCAACAATACCGAGAGAGATTTTAAAAACACAGACTGCGGCATGAGGAAAATATTGCAATAGCATCACCTCCCCCAACCCCTCAGAACAGTGCCACAGTCTAGAGAGCAGAAAGGTGAAGTTGGAAAATAAAAGTTGTGTTTCGGGCAGCACGGCGGCACAGTGGCTAGCACTGCTGCCTCACAGCGCCACGGTCGCAGGTTCGATCCCGGCTCTGGCTCACTGTCTGTGTGGAGTTTGCACATTCTCCCCGTGTCTGCATGGGTTTCACCCCCCACAACCCAAAGATGTGCAGGTTAGGTGGATTGGCCACACTAAATTGCCCCTCAATTGGAAAAAATGAATTGGGTACTCTAAATTCATTTTTTTTTAAAGTAATAAAAGCGGTGCTTCCAAGTAGCTAAGTAGCCGCTGTCACGAATCAGTCAAAAGCAGGTGGCTGACCCAACAAGCCCCTGGCTACACATTTCATGGACCTCAATTCTTGGCATCATTACATGGAGACCACTTCAACAACCTTTCTCTGGAAAAATGTCCTACTTTTTAATTGTTTTTCACCTTTGGAAATACAAAGTAATGTTTGTACGGGGTTTTTTATTTCGGGTTAGGATTTGAGGCCCTTTTTTGTCCACTGTTCCTCCCCGGGGAAGAATGAAGCTGGTGTGTGAGAGCACCTCACACTCTCTTGTGTCGGTGTGCAGAGAGAGCCACCGCTTTACAACCATTTCTCCCAGAGCCACCAGTTCCCTCACCAATATATCTCAGGCCCATTCTCCTGAGAGCTCTGGTTAAATCCCAGCACCCACAAAATAATTTTTTTGCCTCCTCCCCACTCCAACAATCTTTGAATATGGGAGAGCTCCAGTGACCCAAACACCAGCATTGAGAAAGGAACAGCTGCCGTGAATGACAGCAATGAATTGCCCCCCTCCCCACCCCCAGCACCGTCTGCCCCATCTATCCAGCCAGCCTCCTCTCTGCATCTATTCATTCACCTCAAACAAGGACAAAAGAACTGAACTTTTTCTCCCTCCCCCTTTAAAGCATTCAGAAGAACACGCTGGAAAAGGAGGGAATCAAGGAAGAGTTTTTTTTTTAAATGCTCAACTATCACTCTGACAAACTAACAGCAATCTGCTTACCTTGGAAAGTTTCTTTTTGGCATATAAACCCTCAAGACTTGTCCCACGGTGTTCAGCAGCTGCCCCAGAGCAGATCAGCCAGCCTTTAATCCACTCTCCCAGAGCTGTGTTCTGGATGGTATATCATCAGCAAGTTTTAATTCCAGGGACTTTCTGCACCAGTTTAATAATGTGTTTTTCTGTCTATTCAGTTGGCAGGCTCGGTGCCCTGTGTGAGAAGAAAGCTCCCTGTGTGCGGCTGCTAGCAGACTGCTGTTTGCAGACTCTCACTCTCCAGTTCACAGGCACTTAATGAATCTCTTTCACATTGTAAGCAGCGTACTGGGAGATCACATGTACTCTGTACTCCACACACACATCCAGGTTCTGAAAGAATAAGACCTGCCCAGTGGATGACATCACTCCCCCAACACACACCCTGCCGTTTATTAGCCACACATTAAAAGGGCAACGACCAACTTGCACCAACCTTGAGTTCCCCTCTTACTCACTGATCGTATTCAAACAAGCCCCAATCACACGAGTTGTGAAACTCCCAGCTGCTACAAACGATATCTGCACCTCTTACATGGTTAGCAATGATTCAATTTGTTCTTTTACAGATAGGCAGTGAATCCTGCTTCAGAGGCAATCAAGTACTAGGACAGTGAGTGATAACAGAGACACAATCTATGACAGTGATGATATGAACAGGGTCAGCAATGATCAGTCCTGCTGCTGAAAGTCTGTGACAGTCTGTCTCCTTATATGTACAGTTGTAGTGTAGTTTGACATTCTACTGGACGGGGCTCGATGATTCAACATGGTGTGTTGTGCCTGATCTGCAACAGGTCAGGAAGTGCACCCATCCATTCTCTTCAGTGGGATCTCTCGGTATTTCATGGGTCCACTCATTTGCACATCCATCAGGGGATCTCCAGCTCAAATCCCAATTGAACGAGTAATTGTAGAATTGAATCATAGATCTCTTGCAGCACGGAAATAGGCCACTGGGCCTGTTGTGTGCTGGCTCCCTACAAGAGCAATCCAGCTAGTTCCACTCCTCTGCCTTTTCCCGAAACCCCACATTTTTTGGCTCTTCTGACAATTATCCAATTCTCTTTCAAAGGCCTTGATTGCATTTGCCTCCACAACACTGGACAAGGCACAAGTTGCACCACACCTGGAATACTGTAAACAGTTTTGGTTCCCTTATCTCAGGAAGGTTTATACTGGCATTGGAGGCTGGCCAGAGAAAGTTAATCCTGGGTATGGAGGGATTTTCTTATCCAGAGCGGTTGAGGGGCTTAGTTCTGTACTCATTGGAGTTTAGAAGAATGGGAGGTGAACTTATTGGGACATATAGGATTCTCAGGGGGCTTGACAGAGTAGATGCTGAGAGATTGTTTCCCCTAGTGGGAGAGTCTAGGACCAGAACATATAATCTCAGAATAAAGGGTCGCCCATTTAAATCAGAGATGAGGAGGAATTACTTCTCACAGAGGGTGGTGAATCTGTGGAATATTTTGCCACAGAGAGCTGTAAAGGCTGGGTCGTTAAGTATGTTGAAGGCTGAGATAGATTTTTAATCAGTGAGGGAATCAAGGGTTATGGGCAGGAAAGTGGAGTTGAGGTCAGTCGTGATCTCAATGAATGGTGGAGCAGACCTGATGGGCCGAATGGCCTACTTCTGCTCCTACGTCTTATGGTTCACACTCTCAGGCCGTGCATTCCAGATCACAACCAGTCACCGTGGAAACAAAGTTTTTGCTCGTATCTCCATCTCTTTGACTGCTAAGCACCTTAACCCAGTGTCCTCTAATACTTGGCCAGGATTCTCTCACCCCGGGGCCCGGCCGGAGAATCGCCGGGACCGGCACGAATCATGCCACGCCGCCCCGATGCCAGTCCTCCGATTCTCCAGAGTGCGGAGAATCGGCGCCACTGGTGCTGGCGCGGTGCCGGTCGGGAGCCGCTCTATGGCGATTCTCGGCCCGGGATGGGCCCAGCGGCCACGTTGAAAAAGACGGAGCCGGCGCCGTCCACACCTGCTCAGTCCCAGTGGGACCTCGGCATGGAAGCATCTGGGGGTGGCCTGGTGGGGGGGTTGTGAGGAGGGTCCGACCCCGGGGGGGGGGCCTCCGCTGTGGCCTGGCCCACGATGGGGGCCTACCGATCGGAGGGCCGGCCTCTCGGCCTGGGGGCCTCTTTTGTTCCGCGCCGGCCCCTGTAGCCCTACGCCATGTTGCGTCGGGGCCGGCGCAGGGAAGGGAGCCACCACGCATGCGCGGCAATCGCGCCGGTCCCACTGCACATGCGCACGTTGGCGCCGGTGCCACTGCGCATGCGCGGACCCCGCGGCACCCTGGAGCAGCGTGGGTCGCTCCAGTGCCGTGCTGACCCCCTCTAGGGGTCAGAATCGCTGCTCCTGAGGCCATGTTGACGCCGTTGAGAAACGCAACGGCGTTTACGACGGAGTCATCACTTAGCCTCAGGATCAGAGAATCCCGCCCCATGTTCCTTCCGCCAATTCTGTCCAGACCACTCATGATTTTGAACACCTCTATCAAATCTCAATCCTCTCGTCTCCAGGGCAGACAGTCTGCGATTCTCTGTAACTGAAATTCCTCATCCCTATCAACAATTCTTGTGAATCTTTCCTGCACTATCAGTAATCTCTCCTAAAGTGCGGTGCCCACAAATGGACACAATACTTTAGTTGAGGCAATGCCAGTGTTTTCTACTGGTTTATCAAAACTTTAAAAAATATATAATGTGCTTCTATTCATAAAGCCTAGAATCCCAAATAATTTAATAACCACTTTTTCAACCTTCCCTGTCACTTCGAGGATTTGTGCACCTATATCCCTAGGTGTCTTTGCACCTGCACCTCCCCTAGAATTATACCCTTTATTTTATATTGCCTCTCCTCATTCTCCCTACCAAAATGAATCACCTCACACTTCTGTGCATTAAATTTCATCTTCCACATATCTCCCCATGTCATCAGCCTGACTATGTCTTTGTGAAGTCTGTCCTTTTCACAGTTGACAATGATTCCAAGTTTTATGTCATTGCAAATTTTTACACCGGGACATTTAAAAAAATTAATTTACAGGATGTGAGCATCACTTTCACGGTCAGCATTTATTGCCCATTCCGAGTTGCCCTTCAGAAGATGGTGGTGAGCTGCCTCCTTGAGCCGTTGCAGTCCCTGAGGTATAGGCACACTTACAGTGATGTAAGCGAGGGAGTTGCAGGATTTTGATCCAGCGACAGTGAAGGAATGGTGATATAGTTCCATGTCAGAATGGTCTGTGGCTTGGAGGGAAACTTGCATGCATCTGCTGCCGTTGTCCTTCAAGGTGGTAGAGATTATGGGTTTGGAAGGTGCTGTCAAAGGAGCCTTGGTGAATTGTTGCACTGCAACTTGGAGATGACACACACTGCTGCCACTGTGCGGTGGTGGCGGAGGGAATGATGCTTTTTTTTTCCTTTTTCCAATTAAGGGGCAATTTAGCATGGCCAATCCACCTACCCTGCACATCTTTGGGCTGTGGGGGTGAGATCCACACAGACATAGGGAGAATGTGCAAACTCCACACCGTCAGTGACCCGGGGCCGGGATTGAACCCAGGTTGTCGGCGCCATGAGGCAGCAGTGCTAACCACCTGAGGGAATGAATGTTGAAGGGGTGCCAACAAAACAAGCTTCTTGAGTGCTGTTGGAGCTGCACTCATCCAGGCAACTGGAGAGCATTCCATCACACTCTTGGCTTGAGTCTTGTTGATGGTGGACAGGCTTTCAGGAGTCAGGAGGTGAGTTACTCTCTGCAGAATTCCCAGCCTCTAACCTGTTCTTATGGCCACAGTATTTATACATAGTAACATACATAGGGCAGCACGATAGCACAATTGCTTCACAGCTCCAGGGTCCCAGGTTCGATTCCGGCTTGGGTCACTGTCTGTGCGGAGTCTGCACAGCCTCCCCGTGTGTGCGTGGGTTTCCTCCGGGTGCTCCGGTTTCCTCCCACAGTCCAAAGATGTGCAGGTTAGGTGGATTGGCCATGATAAATTACCCTTAGTGTCCAAAATTGGCCTTAGTGTTGGGTGGGGTTACTGGGTTATGGGGATAGTGTGAAGGTGTTGACCTTGGTTAGGGTGCTCTTTCCAAGAGCCGGTGCTGACTCGATGGGCCGAATGGCCTCCTTCTGCACTGTAAATTCTATGATTCTATGAAAATAGAACCAGGAGTAGGCAATTCGAGCCTGCTGCGCCATTCATTATGATCTTTGCTGATCATCAAATTCAATACCCTGATCCCCCCCCCCCCCCCCCCCCCCCCCGGCATATCCCTTGATCCCGTTAGCCCCAAGAACTATATCTAATTCCTTGAAATCACACAACTTTTTGGCCTCAACTACTTTCTGTGGTAGTGAATCCCACAGATTCACCACTCTCTGGGTGAAGACATTTCTCCTCACCTCAGTCTTAAAAGGTTTGCCCCACATCCTCAAACTATGCCCCCCTAGTTCTGGATTCCCCACCATTGGGAACATTCTTTCTGAATTCATTCACATTATACTCCATCTGCCATGCATATGCCCACTTACTCAGCCTGTCCAAATCATGTTGCAACATCCCAGTGTCCTCCTCACCAGCTCACCCTCCCACCCAACTTCTGCAAATTTGGAGATATTACATTTAGTTCACTTGTCCAAATCATTAATATATAATGTGGGGTCCTATCACAGATCCCTGCAGTACCCCACTGGTCACTGCCTGTCAATCAAAAAAAGACTCATTTATTCTATGGCTAGTCCAGCTTAGTTTGTGGTCAGTGGTAACTCCCAGGATGTTGATGGTGGGGGATTCACCAGTTGCAATGCCATTGAATGTCATGGATAAGGTTAGACCATAAGAACAGAAGACTACAAGACCTAGGAGCTGAAGTAGGCGATTCAACCCATCGCGACTGCTCCGGCATTCAATGAAATCATGACAGACCTGATGTGAAAATCCTCAATTCCACTTTTCCACTTTATCCCCATAACCCTTGATTCTCTCAATGATTAAAAATCTGCTTATCTCAGTCTTGAACATACTTAACAACTCAGCCTCTATTACCCTTTGTAGATTCTCTCTTGTTGGAGGAGTTCATTGCCCAGCAAATGTGTGGCATGACTGTTTCCATTTCGACAAGCTTTCCCACCACTGAGGTTAAACCAATTGGCCTGTACTTGCTGGGTGAATCCTTGCATGTTCTGTGTGTCTGGATGTGTCTGCAAATGAGAGTGCCGCTTTTAACAAACCAACAAACCAAAATAATAACAATAAATGCTGGAAATGGAGCAGGTTAGGCAGCATTTGTGAAGAAAGAAGCAGAGATAATAATAATAATCTTTATTAGTGTCACAAGTAGGCTTACATCAATAATCTTTATTGTCACAAGTAGGCTTACATTAACACTGCAATGAAGTTACTGTGAAAAGCCTCTTCGGATACACAGAGGAGAATTCAGAATGTCCAATTCACCTAACAGCACGTCTTTCAGGACATGTGGGAGGAAACTGGAGCACTTGGAGGAAACCCACGCAGACACAGGGAGAACGGGCTATACAGTCTGGGTTTTCACAGAGTTGGGAGGACGCCAGAACCATTTAAAAATGGTGGGTGGGACTGATTCCGAGATTCCCACTACCATTCCTGACACCCACAATTTTCACTGGCATAGGATAAGGTGTGGGTAGCAAGTACACATCCTACACTCGTTTTCTGGATGGTTCCATTCTGAGGAGTAGGGATCTGAAATTTCATGGAGTCGGGCCAGCCTCTCCATGACTCGTGGTTTATGGCCCCACAGAACCATAGTATGGAGTCAGGAACCCTTCCAAAGATGTTTAAAAAGCCTGGGTTAAGGTGTGTATGTATCTGCTTCAGTATTTTAAAAAAATCCTGGTTCAATGACAGACAGATATTGTGGCTGAAAAGGATGCAATTACAATGTCGTAAAAGTGAGATTGCCATTCTTTCAAACCATGTTTACAAGGAGAGGCGTCATGGGATTTTGTTCTGATTTTTGGGGATTCCCTGGGGAGTAGATAACTTAAGACATTGTGTGTAAACTCAAGTAAGTAGGTCGTGGGATTTGAATGGAGTAAAGATGATGCAAGCAATGGGAGGAGCCAGGTCTGTAGTAGGTAGGGTATTAGTTTCTCTTTTGGAAGCTGTGAGTTAAACAGCAGCTTTTGCAGCAGGCTATCAGATTCAGCATTAATCTGACAGACAGGGAACTGCAGGTTGTTTACTGAAAGGATCTCTCTCTCTCTGCAAGCAGTCTTTCAAAGCACTTTCTATCCAGAGAACAGCAAGTAATCCTGTGTTTGCTAACTTTATTTAAATGTGGCTTTTGAAGCTCTGTCCCCGACCGGTGAATTCCCGACGGCGTGGCTCTAACGTGGTCCCACCATCCGTGATTCTTGTGTGGTGGCTGCGGACTCACTCCGGAGCCGCCACATTTGGGGGAGGGCAGATCGGTGGGCAGGGGGGCTTCATTCGGGGCTGGGGGCAATGTGTGCAGGCGGTCCGGGGCACGCGAGTGGCCGTGCGGGGCACTAGTTTGCCGCACCAGGTCCACGGACTGAGTCTGCTATGGAGCACGGCGTAGCTGCTGGAGCTGCGAGCTCTACGACAGCTGCCGGCTAGCCCCCTGCAAAACGGGGAATCTGTGGCCTTTTGATGCCAGTTTTCCTGGCGGTATGGGGACATAGTCCCAAAAATGGAGAATCCAGCCCCTGGTTTTCCATGGAGGTTCATTATGAATGCTTGGTTGAGTTCCAAGACACACAATTGCATTATCTTTGCAGGAGTCTGTTTGGACAAACTGAAGTGAAATTTTTACTTTGCGTGATTGACATCTTAATTGTGTCATAATAAATTATTCTTTCTGTGATCTCTTGTGTCAAAGCCTGTTTATTTGAACAAGCTTAAGAGGTGTGAAGTGGGTAAAGCTTATTTAACTAATACTATAATGGCCTGCTCTAATTGATTGACTCTTTTATAGGTTGGAGGAACAGCAGTTTATTCCCAAGTGAATTTCTGAGTTATTGTTGTTTTTCCTCAGCATTTCAACATTTGCCATTGGTATTATATGGTGCAAACTGGGTGAGCGAGCATGGATGAACCATGGATAGTATGGGGAGTGGGTGACAACCAAACATTTACAATGCAACTGGGATAAAGACCCAGAGAACTGTGATGGGGCCTTCTATCCAGCCCACCTTGGCACTCAGTCTCTCTGGCTGCCTATGATCTGCTTCCAGGGTCAGCAGCCTGGCTCTCTCCTACATTCACCTTGCTACAGCGAAGATTGTGCACAACAGGGCCCTTTAAACCAAGGCTAATCTGCTAAGCTGACAAATTTCCCAATTCTAGCTATCTGGCTCAGGAGCAAAACTCTGACCCTTAACCAAACCAGGAGAGGAACTATCTGTGGGAATTGTGCCATCACATTCCCACGCTCTTTGTAGCCAAGTAGTCAAGCAGCACAACCTACTAGATTAAGGCTAGATTTAGATTCCTTGACAAATATAATTCAAAATTAAATGCTCTATTTAAATATTGGAACATTACCTTAAATTATACCAGAGCTGGTTAGCTCCCATTAATTTACTATTCTTTCTCTGCAGCCCCCTCTGTCAGTCCTGTTAGGATACTGTACCAGACCTCAATTTAGGTTAGGGTACCGGATGAGAAACCCAAAACAAATTGCAATTTATAAAACTGTGAGGAAAGGATACTTCACCCCAGGACTGATTACTCTGACCAATAGGTATCTTTTATCTTAAAACAAACTTTAATTTAAACACAGAATTAATCACATTAATTAATCACAAAGGACTAGCTTTGCAATTAACAGTTATACAGTTCTTAAATAAAAGGAAAAAAACTTTAACACACTGTCTTCACCTGTCACTATATATATTCCAACAAAGCAATGCAATACAGTTCAAAACCCGCTTATAAATAAAGTTAGCAGTCAAGGTTACTTGCTGTTCTGTGTGCAGAGCTTTGGAGAGAAACCCTTTCAAGAACAACCTGAAAACTATTCTGTTTTGTCAGACTCAAATCCTATAGCTCAGCTGCCAAAACCAGACTGAACTGGCTCCTCCCATTAATTTCATCATCGGTGTCCCACTAAGATGTTCCATGACCTGCTTAGCTAGGACTAAACACCATCCCTTATTAATTATCTATACCTCAGAGACCATCCAAAACATTAACAATATTCCATTAGCCATCTCTCTGTAAATAGATAAATAGTTCAAATCAATTATTATTTTAAAAAATAAATAAATTTAGAGTATCCAATTCATTTTTCCAATTAAGGGTCAATTTAGATTGGCCAATCCACCTACCCTGCACATCTTTGGGTTGTGGGGATGAAACCCACACAAACACAGAGAGAATGTGCAAACTCCACACGGAGAGTGACCCAGAGCCGGGATCGAACCTGGGACCTCGGCGCTGTGAGGCTGCAGGACTAACCCACTGTGCCACTGTGCCGCCCGTTCAAATCAATTATTACCTCACCTTTACAACTCCTTAATCACAGGTTCAGTGGACATACCTCCTATATATATATACATTGAACCAGGGTTTTTAATAACATTATTACAACAACATATAGTGCTTAACCAATTCATCACAGTCCTATTATTCTAACCCTATAATGAGGCCTCTGCTTCACTGATTATTGTCTATTTTTCACCATACTTTGAACTCGCTCACTCTCCCATTGCATTAAAAAGAAAAATAATCATGTTGATTTGGATTAATACTGAGGTTTTCTAGTTTGTCATTGGAAATATCTATAACTTTAAGAACAGAGAAAATGGGTGCAGGAGTAGACCATTCAGCCCTTTGAGCCTGCTGCAATATTTAATTAGTAAAGTAACGTCGTCATAGTCCCATATGACCATAGGCTGCTTTCCTCTTTGAGAGCTGACTGTTGATGATTTAACCTGAGGGTCACCACACCTCAGGCAAGGAGCAAGGTTGAGAAGGCAGGGCCTTCATGAATAACCTCAGCCCATACAGGAATTGAACCCACGCTGTTGGCCTTGCTCTGCATCACAAACCCGCCAACAGAGCTAAACCGGCCCCCATTTAACTTAATGGCTAATCTGATCATGACCATAACTTCACTTTCCCATAACCCTTGACTCCTTTGTTGATCAAAAATATTTCTCAGTTTTATGTTGCAGTATGAGGTAATGCTTGATAACATAAATATCAGTAATGTGGAGATGCCGCCGTTGGACTGGGGTGGGCATAATAAGAAGTCTTACAACACCAGGTTAAAGTCCAACAGGTTTGTTTCGAATCACTAGCTTTCGGAGTGCAACTCCTTCCTCGGGTGAATGGTACAGTGATGAAGGAGCAGTGCTCCGAAAGCTAGTGATTCGAAACAAACCTGTTGCATGTTAACCTGGTGTTGTAAGATGTCTTACTATAAATATCAGTGGTCTGAGTTTATGTTGCTGTTCAACACAGTCAATAGGTGCTGGTGACATCTCATTGACCTGAAACTTTAACTCCACCGACACTGCCAGACCTGCTGAGTATTTCCAGCATTTTCTGTTTTACCTCAGGTTTCCAGAATCCCCAGTATTTTGGCCTCTGTACTGATGAATAACCAGTGTCTCCATTAATTTTGATTCTATCTCTTTGCCGAGCCACTAGAATCATAGACTTTACAGTGCCAAAGGAGGCCATTCGGCCCATTAAGTCTGCACCAGCCCTTGGAAAGAGCACCCCACTCAAACACACACCTCCTCCATCCCATCCCCCTTAACCCAGTAACTCCAATTAACCTTTTTGGACACTAAGGACAATTTAGCATAGCCAGTCCACCTAACCTGCACATCTTTGGATTGTGGGAGGAAATCGGAGCACCCGGAGGAAACCCACGCACACAGCGGGAGAACGTGCAGACTCCACACAGACAGTGACGCAAGCCGGGAATCGAACCTGGGACCCTGCAGATGTGAAGCAACTGTGCTAACCACTATGCTACCGTTCTGCCCTAGCGGCTATTCCATGCTGTAGAATTCCTTCTCTGAACCCTTTCATATCTCTTTACCTCTCACCTTTTAATACCTTATGAAAACTGAACCGCTGTCAAAGATTTTGTCCACTCGCCCTAATATTCTTGGTGTAGACACTGTTTTATCGGTCAGGTGCTATGTAAATGCAAGTTATTGTTGATTTAATGCAGACTTAACATCCGTGGACTTAATTTATGTTGTGGTTCATTGCTGCGTGAATATCAGTGGTCTCTATTTAAATTGCAGTGGGGCAGCACGGTGGCACAGTGGTTAGCATTGCTGCCTACGGCGCTGAGGACCTGGGTTCGAATCCCAGCCCTGGGTCACTTTCTGTGTGGAGTTTGCACATTCTCCCCGTATCTGCGTGGGTTTCACCCCCACAAGCCAAAGATGTGCAGGTTAGATGGATTGGCCATGCTAAATTGCCCCTTAATTGGAAAAAAAAACAATTGGGTACTCTAAATATAAATAAATAAATTGCAGTAGAATGCTTCAAGGCAAATATCTTGTGTTCAGTACTACAAAGGCAATCTGGCGCATCCAAGCGTTAAACAGACCTTTTAATCGTTATATGAACGAAAAGGTCAAAGGTCCATTTCACAATATTTTCAGAACCAGATATCAGAACATTCCAAGTCGTTCACCTGCATCTTTTCTAAAAAGAAAATTGGTAAAGGAGCTCTGTTTAAAATCAAAAGAAAGAAAGAGAGGGGAGACAGAGAAAAGCTGAGGGGCAGGATTTCGGCCCTGGGTCACTGTCCGTGTGGAGTTTGCACATACTCCCCGCGTCTGCGTGGGTCTCACCCCTACAACCCAGAGATGTGCAGGTTCGGTGGTTGGCCACGCTAAACTGCCCTTTAATTGGAAAAAAAATAATTTTCAAGC
This sequence comes from Scyliorhinus torazame, assembly GCF_047496885.1. Lineage (NCBI taxonomy): Eukaryota > Metazoa > Chordata > Chondrichthyes > Carcharhiniformes > Scyliorhinidae > Scyliorhinus > Scyliorhinus torazame. The sequence goes on along the minus strand of NC_092719.1, from coordinate 197,841,792 downwards.
CACCCCCACTCCATGCTCGCCCCCAATCTTCCCCAAAGTGATAGAGATAAAGAAAAAGCAAAAAGATGAAGTGAAGTTGCATGTACCCCAGCTGAGGATGTTTAGAAGGTGCTGTTCTACAAGCACGTTGCCAAAGAATGAAGGGAAAGTCAGGAAGAGTTATGCTATACAACATCATTGGCTGAAGCCTAGAAGGAGGAAGCAATTAGAGAAAGACGAGACTTAAATAATAATTGCTTATTGTCACAAATAGGCTTCAATGACGTTACTGTGAAAAGCCCCTAGTCGCCATATTCTGGCACCTGTTCTGAGAGGCCGGTATGGGAATTGAACCCGCACTGCTGGCCCTGTTCTGCATTACAACCCAGCTGTTTAGCCCACTGTGCTAAACCAGCCCACTTGACAGGAGAAGGGAACGAGTGATAAAGGAAGAGGACCTCGAAGAGGAGAGCATGAATGTGCATGAGTGTGTGTGTGACAGAAAATGGAGTAGAAAAGAAAGAACTTGCATTTTTACATCATGCTGTTCGTGTCCTCAAGCTATCCCGCAGGTGTTTTACAGCCAATGAAATGCTTTTGAAATTTAGCCTCTGTTGTAACGCAGGAAAGACCTACAACAACACGAGTCCTCTCTATTGAGGAATAAATCTGCTTCACAAAGACCAGAGGGGGCAAAGGGAGAAAATAAATAAATAAACAATTAATATATTTTTTTTAAAGCAGTGAAGGGTACTGCGAGTTGGCTTTCCTCAAACAACAACCTGTCAATCTTAGCTGGTTTATTCCGGAGCTTCAAGGTGCTTCCCCGCAGAAAATGAGGGGAAATGGAGGAGTGATTCTGCCGAGGAGGCTGAGTCTCACACTCCCCCTGGCAACCAGTGGCACTGCAGTGTTGGTCAAGGCCTGGGAAAGGTCATTTGGCCGCTCTTTGTGGACAGGCAATGGCGAAGAGGCGGGGAGACTTGGAAACAGAACAAATAAAAGCAGAATTGATAAAGGAAAGAGTCAGAACAAGGGGGATGAAAAGAGAGAAAGTTATTGGATTCGAAACATCCAATTAATTCAGAAACCCAACTAACAGTTTAAGGGGCATATGACAGTATCTTAGCGCGCGGCCATTTGGCTTTCTTCACAGGATTTGTTTGACGCTCTGTAAATTATTCCACAGAGTTGCGCAGCCCTTCGCATTGTTAGTCTTACTCTGAATTCCTAAGCTGTCCCATATTCACTCAGCTGTTTCAACAAGTCCCCTTTGCCAGGATCTACTTGCGGCCTCTCATACAATAGCCTGTTCCCTGGCTGCGTTCTGAGTGAAATCAGGTTGTTTTCTAAAAGGAGAAGAAAAGACTAAATCACTGCAGCCTCCAATTGGCTGTGTGTGTTTGTGTGTGTGTGTTTTGCGCTCCAGCAGTACAAAGCCGCTTCTCTCTGAATAGCCGGGACTCTGAGCCTGTCATTCATGGCACGCCGCATTCATTACTGAACACTAACTCATTCATGCAAGAACTGAACTTGGGAGTCTGCAACCCAACCGTCCTATTTAAAGGAGACTGCACGCCAAAATTTGAGCCCTATAACCCAGAGGGAAGGGCGTCCTGCGGATTATCGGCATGTTATTCTGTGGCTTTACCCGCGGACGGGTAGAATGGAACAAATGTTTGGTGAAGGCACGCCTGCTGAGCAGGCTTCAAATCCCAGGGCTGCCCACCACTCTCTGAAATGGGAGCATTGAATGAGCTCTCAGTTGGTGCACTGAATAGCGAGAGACTGACTGTCGAACCCTGTGCAAATTGCACATCCCACTGCTCAATTTCTGCGTGTGGTTACTTGAACAGTCTTCATCCATAGAGTCTGCCTCTTTCCGAATAAGTGATGACGGCGCTGAAAGCCATGAATTACTGCAAAAGAGGGAAAATATAAGGCAAGCAGATAATAATAATCTTTATTATTGTCACAAGTAGGCTTACATTAACACGACAATAAAGTTACTGTGAAAATCCCCGAGTCGCCACATTCCGGCACCTGTTCGGGTACACTGGGGGAGAATTCAGAATGTTCAATTCAGCTAACAAGCACGGCTTTCAGGACTTGTGCGAGGAAACCGGGGCACCCGGAGGAAACCCATGAATACATGGGGAGAACGTGCAGACTGTGCACAGATAGTGACCCAAGCCGGGAATTGAACCTGGGACCCTGGCGCTGTGAAGCAACGGTGCTATCCACTGTGCTACCATGCCGCCCTGAGTAATGTGGTACTGATGAGTACGATGGCGGAGCAGAAACATAAAAAGGATAATAATATACAAAGGTGGACCACAGATAGTTAAAAACCTGCAAATTAAATCGACTGCTCTCTCCTCTTCCAAAGCTGGGAACTCAAATGGAATTACAGTTTTATCAGCGATGTTGTGCTTCTGGTATCAACCCTGAGTTCTCACTTAAACAGATAATGACCCATTGAGGCTCTCACAAATGAGGTAGAACTTTTCCAGGTTCCCAACTGGCAACCGGAAATTCCCACCCAAGGTCAACGGACCTTTACACGGTCCGCGTCCCATCCGTGGCGATCTTGCGGAGGGCGCGGCCAAAAGATTCAGCCCATACTTTGTTCATAAAATTTGTAAATGTACTTCTCAAAACATTTCAGAAAGTACAATAAAATTCAACTTGCCTACAGGCAACAGTGGAATATGCCATCAGAAGCCTTCCGTGCCTCCACCCTCCCCGCCAACTTCAGGAAAACTAAGTCCAACCGGATCTGGAGGCGGCGGCTCATGATGGACTCCGTCAGCCTCCGCGGTGGCATGAGCAGGTTGTGTTATTAGATAGAAGAAAGTTGGCCAACCTAAGGCGTAATGGTTTGCTGGACTGCTTGTTTATAGCTGTTCTGAATGTCTGAACATCTCTCTCCGCTAACCCGTTTGAGGCGGGGTGATAGGGGGCTGTTCCAGTACGGCGAATGCTATTTGTTTGGACCAAGTGATGAAACCTTCTCTAGTGGATGCAGGGCTGCTGTCAGGTACTATTTCTTCGGGGAGGCCATGGGGATCAAAAATCCATCGCAGGGCCTCTATTGTGGTTGCCGAGGTTGTCATCCCCATCTCCTGGACATCCAACCACTTGGAGTGGTCATCAAACAGGAACAGGAACATTCTGCCCAGGAAAGGGCCTGCAAAGTCTACATGTAGCAGCCTTCCATTTACTGTGGGAACTATCTCAATTGGGACTGTTTGGCTCACTTTTACCACCTTTAATCTGTATGTTTCAGGTTCTTCATCTGAATTCCTCGCCACTTTGTTCACTGGAGCCATGACTTGTTTTGGTTTGATTTGGCAGGTTCTGCCTGGCACGGTAATGGGCCTGGATGTGGCCCTTCCTATTGCACTGAAAACAAATAAACTCTCTACAATGGCCACACTTTTTAGTGGTGATTTCCCCACATCGATAGCAATCATCTTGACTTCTGGGCTGTCGACCCATTTCTTTCCTGACCACTGACTATGATCCTGTTCCTGGGATCGTGGCTGAACTTCCTCTGTGCCTGACGACCTGGCTGCGTGCCTTGCAGCCATACTATCCCTCAACTGGTCCACCTCGCCCTCTCACACGCTTTGAAGCTCTGACTCGCCCGTCTCGCCGTATTCTGTTGCCTGAGCTATTTCGATCACCCTGTCTAGGATAATCTTTGTTCCCGCGAAAGCTTCTTTTGCACACTTATGTTTTTTTTTATTAAATATTTTATTGAAAATTTTTGGTCAACCAACACAGTACATTGTGCATCCTTTACACAATATTATAACAACACAAATAACAATGACCTATTTTATAAACAAAAAATGAATAAATAATAAATAACAAAAATGAAAACTAGCCCTAATTGGCAACTGCCTTGTCACAAGTAACACTCTCCAAAAATATAATTTAACAGTCCAATATATAATTATCTGTAGCAACGACCTATACATACTATACAGTATATATTAACAACCCTGAGAGTCCTTCTGGTTCCTCCTCCCTCCCCCCCCCCCCCCCCCCCCGATCCTGGGCTGCTGCTGCTGCCTTCTTTTTCCCATTCCGTCTATCTTTCTGCGAGGTATTCGACGAACGGTTGCCACCGCCTGGTGAACCCTTGAGCCGACCCCCTTAGGACGAACTTAATCCGCTCTAGCTTTATAAACCCCGCCATGTCATTTATCCAGGTCTCCACCCCCGGGGGCTTGGCTTCTTTCCACATTAGCAATATCCTGCGCCGGGCTACTAGGGACGCAAAGGCCAAAACATCGGCCTCTCTCGCCTCCTGCACTCCCGGCTCTTGTGCAACCCCAAATATAGCCAACCCCCAGCTTGGTTCGACCCGGACTCCTACTACGTTTGAAAGCACCTTTGTCACCCCCATCCAAAACCTCTGTAGTGCCGGGCATGCCCAAAACATATGGGTATGATTCGCTGGGCTTCTCGAGCACCTCGCACACCTATCCTCCACCCCAAAAAATTTACTGAGCCGTGCTCCAGTCATATGTGCCCTGTGTAATACCTTAAACTGAATCAGGCTTAGCCTGGCACACGAGGACGACGATTTTACCCTGCTTAGGGCATCTGCCCACAGCCCCTCCTCGATCTCCTCCCCCAGCTCTTCTTCCCATTTCCCTTTTAGTTCATCTACCATAGTCTCCCCTTCGTCCCTCATTTCCCTATATATATCTGACACCTTACCATCCCCCACCCATGTCTTTGAGATCACTCTGTCCTGCACCTCTTGTGTCGGGAGCTGCGGGAATTCCCTCACCTGTTGCCTCGCAAAAGCCCTCAATTGCATATACCTGAATGCATTCCCTTGGGGCAACCCATATTTCTCGGTCAGCGCTCCCAGACTCGCGAACTTCCCATCCACAAACAGATCTTTCAGTTGCGTTATTCCTGCTCTTTGCCACATTCCATATCCCCCATCCATTCCCCCCGGGGCAAAACTATGGTTGTTTCTTATCGGGGACCCCCCCCAAGGCTCCAGTCTTTCCCCTATGCCGTCTCCACTGTCCCCAAATCTTCAGTGTAGCCACCACCACCGGGCTTGTGGTGTAGTTCCTCGGTGAGAACGGCAATGGGGCTGTCACCATAGCCTGTAGGCTAGTCCCCCTACAGGACGCCCTCTCTAATCTCTTCCACGCCGCTCCCTCCTCCTCTCCCATCCACTTACTCACCATTGAAATATTAGCGGCCCAATAATACTCACTTAGGCTTGGTAGTGCCAGCCCCCCCCCCTATCCCTGCTACGCTGTAAGAATCCCTTCCTCACTCTCGGGGTCTTCCCGGCCCACACAAAACCCATGATGCTCTTTTCAATCCTTTTAAAAAAAGCCTTCGTGATCACCACCGGGAGGCACTGAAACACAAAGAGGAATCTCGGGAGGACCACCATCTTAACCGCCTGCACCCATCCTGCAATTGACAGGGATACCATATCCCATCTCTTGAAATCCTCCTCCATCTGTTCCACCAACCGCGTTAAATTTAACCTATGCAATGTGCCCCAATTCTTAGCTATCTGGATCCCCAGGTAACGAAAGTCCCTTGTTACCTTCCTCAGCGGTAGGTCCTCTATTTCTCTACTCTGCTCCCCTGGATGCACCACAAACAACTCACTTTTCCCCATGTTCAATTTATACCCTGAAAAATCCCCAAACTCCCCAAGTATCCGCATTATTTCTGGCATCCCCTCCGCCGGGTCCGCCACGTATAGTAGCAAATCGTCCGCATACAAAGATACCCGGTGCTCTTCTCCTCCCCTAAGTACTCCCCTCCACTTCTTGGAACCCCTCAACGCTATCGCCAGGGGCTCAATCGCCAGTGCAAACAATAATGGGGACAGAGGGCATCCCTGCCTTGTCCCTCTATGGAGCCGAAAATATGCAGATCCCCGTCCATTCGTGACCACGCTCGCCACTGGGGCCCTATACAACAGCTGCACCCATCTAACATACCCCTCTCCAAAACCAAATCTCCTCAACACCTCCCACAAATAATCCCACTCGACTCTATCAAATGCTTTCTCGGCATCCATCGCCACTACTATCTCCGTTTCTCCCTCTGGTGGGGCCATCATCATTACCCCTAACAACCTCCGTATATTCGTGTTCAGCTGTCTCCCCTTCACAAACCCAGTTTGGTCCTCGTGGACCACCCCCGGGACACATTCCTCTATTCTCATTGCCATTACCTTGGCCAGGACCTTGGCATCTACATTTAGGAGGGAAATAGGTCTATAGGACCCGCATTGTAGCGGGTCCTTTTCCTTCTTTAAGAGAAGCGATATCGTTGCTTCAGACATAGTCGGGGGCAGTTGTCCCCTTTCCTTTGCCTCATTAAAGGTCCTCGTCAGTACCGGGGCGAGCAAGTCCACATATTTTCTATAGAATTCGACTGGGAATCCATCCGGTCCCGGGGCCTTTCCCGCCTGCATGCTCCTAATTCCTTTCACCACTTCTTCTACCTCGATCTGTGCTCCCAGTCCCACCCTTTCCTGCTCTTCCACCTTGGGAAATTCCAGCCGATCCAAGAAGCCCATCATTCTCTCCCTCCCATCCGGGGGTTGAGCTTCATATAATTTTTTATAAAATGTCTTGAACACTCCATTCACTCTCTCCGCTCCCCGCTCCATCTCTCCTTCCTCATCCCTCACTCCCCCTATTTCCCTCGCTGCTCCCCTTTTCCTCAATTGGTGTGCCAGCAACCTGCTCGCCTTCTCCCCATATTCGTACTGTACACCCTGTACCTTCCTCCATTGTGCCTCTGCAGTGCCTGTAGTCAGCAAGTCAAATTCTACATGTAGCCTTTGCCTTTCCCTGTACAGTCCCTCCTCCGGTGCTTCCGCATATTGTCTGTCCACCCTCAAAAGTTCTTGCAGCAACCGCTCCCGTTCCTTACTCTCCTGCTTCCCTTTATGTGCCCTTATTGATATCAGCTCCCCTCTAACCACCGCCTTCAACGCCTCCCAGACCACTCCCACCTGGACCTCCCCATTATCATTGAGTTCCAAGTACTTTTCAATGCACCCCCTCACCCTTAGACACACCCCCTCATCTGCCATTAGTCCCATGTCCATTCTCCAGGGTGGGCGCCCTCCTGTTTCCTCCCCTATCTCCAAGTCCACCCAGTGTGGAGCGTGATCCGAAATGGCTATAGCCGTATACTCCGTTCCCCTCACCTTCGGGATCAATGCCCTACCCAGCACAAAAAAGTCTATTCGCGAGTAGACTTTATGGACATAGGAGAAAAACGAGAACTCCTTACTCCTAGGTCTGCTAAATCTCCACGGGTCTACACCTCCCATCTGCTCCATAAAATCTTTAAGTACCTTGGCTGCTGCCGGCCTCCTTCCAGTCCTGGACTTCGACCTATCCAGCCCTGGTTCCAACACCGTATTAAAATCTCCCCCCATTATCAGCTTTCCCATCTCTAGGTCCGGAATGCGTCCTAGCATCTGCCTCATAAAATTGGCATCATCCCAGTTCGGGGCATATACGTTTACCAAAACCACCGTCTCCCCCTGTAGTTTGCCACTCACCATCACGTATCTGCCCCCGTTATCCGCCACTATAGTCTTTGCCTCGAACATTACCCGCTTCCCCACTAATATAGCCACCCCCCTGTTTTTCGCATCTAGCCCCGAATGGAACACCTGCCCCACCCATCCTTTGCGTAGCCTAACCTGGTCTATCAGTTTCAGGTGCGTTTCCTGTAACATAACCACATCTGCCTTAAGTTTCTTAAGGTGTGCGAGTACCCGTGCCCTCTTTATCGGCCCGTTCAGCCCTCTCACGTTCCACGTGATCAGCTGAGTTGGGGGGCTTCCTACCCCCCCCCCCTTGTCGATTAGCCATCACCTTTTTCCAGCTCCTCACCCAGTTCCCACGCAGCTGTATCTCCCCCAGGCGGTGCCCCCCCGCCCATCCTCTCCCATACCAGCTCCCCCCTCTCCCCAGCAGCAGCAACCCAGTAATTCCCCCCTCCCACCCCCCCCCCCCCCGCTAGATCCCCCGCTAGCATAATTACTCCCCCCATGTTGCTCCCAGAAGTCAGCAAACTCTGGCTGACCTCGGCTTCCCCCCGTGACCTCGGCTCGCACCGTGCGACGCCCCCTCCTTCCTGCTTCTCTATTCCCGCCATGATTATCATCGCGCGGGAACCAAGCCCGCGCTTCTCCCTTGGCCCCGCCCCCAATGGCCAACGCCCCATCTCCTCCACCTCCCCCCCTCCCCCCATCACCACCTGTGGGAGAGAGAAAAGTTACCACATCGCAGGATTAGTACATAAAACCCCTCTTTGCCCCCCACATTCGCCCCACCACTTTGTTCGAACGTTCTTTTTAATAACCCGCTCATTCCAGTTTTTCTTCCACAATAAAAGTCCACGCTTCATCCGCCGTCTCAAAGTTGTGGTGCCTCCCTCGATATGTGACCCACAGTCTTGCCGGTTGCAGCATTCCAAATTTTATCTTCTTTTTATGAAGCACCGCCTTGGCCCGATTAAAGCTCGCCCTCCTTCTCGCCACCTCCGCACTCCAGTCTTGATAAACGCGGATCACCGCGTTCTCCCATTTACTGCTCCGAGTTTTCTTCGCCCATCTAAGGACCATTTCTCTATCCTTAAAACGGAGGAATCTCACCACTCTGGCTCTGGGAATTTCTCCTGCTCTCGGTCCTCGCGCCATCACTCGGTATGCTCCCTCCACCTCCAATGGACCCGCCGGGGCCTCCGCTCCCATTAACGAGTGCAGCATCGTGCTCACATATGCCCCGACGTCCGCTCCCTCCACACCTTCAGGAAGACCAAGAATCCTCAGGTTGTTCCTCCTTGCGTTGTTTTCCAGTGCCTCCAACCTTTCCACACATCGTTTCTGATGTGCCTCCTGCGTCTCCGTCTTCACCACCAGGCCCTGTATATCGTCCTCATTCTCGGCTGCCTTTGCCTTCACGACCCGAAGCTCCCGCTCCTGGGTCCTTTGTTCCTCCTTTAGCCCTTCGATCGCCTGTAATATCGGGGCCAACAGCTCTTTCTTCATTTCCTTTTTTATCTCTTCCACACAGCATTTCAAGAACTCTTGTTGTTCAGGGCCCCATGTTAAACTGCCACCTTCCGACGCCATCTTGGTTTTTGCTTGCCTTCCTTGCCGCTGTTCTAAAGGATCCACTGCAATCTGGCCACTCTCTCCTCCTTTTTCCATCCGTATCCAGGGGGGATTCCCTTCTGGTTTACCGCACAGTGTTTTTAGCCGTCAAAATTGCCGTTGGGGCTCCTATCAAGAGCCCAAAAGTCCGTTTCACAGGGAGCTGCCGAAACGTGCGACTCAGCTGGTCATCGCCGCACCCGAAAGTCCCCTTGCACACTTATGTTGTTAATACCGCACACTAAATGGTTGCCCAGCATGTCATCGAACGCTGTGCCGAACTCACAATACTCGGCCATTTGGCAGAGTCTGACAACGAAGGCGGAGATGGTCTCTCCTGGGTCCCTGACAGCCGACTTGAACTTGTATCACTGTAGTATGATTGAGGGTCTGGGGTTGAAATGCTGCCTGACCAATGTCACCAACTGGTCGAACAGCTTTGTGTTGGGAGCCTCCGGGGACATCAAATTCCTGATGAGTTGTAGGTCTGGTGCCCACAAACCGTTAATAGAATAACTATCTGTTTATCCTCCCCTATTTTTCATTTGCTGTAGAACAGTAACAGCTCTGCTCAATATTCTGGCTCCAGTCTTCAGCCCCCTGCTTGAATGGGTCAAGCTGCCCAATCATGGGCATTTTTCACTCAGTGTTTTATGATGTCGACATTTTTCGGTTTCTCTGTTCATTTTGGAGGCTTCTCCCTTTCTCCTCGAATTCTGAACTTGCGATCGATCCGGTTCACACTCATCGCCAATGTGGTGGCTCGAGGCAATACTCGGGAGACCTCCAGTATAACTGAACAAGGGTTTATTGGTGGCAAGTAAAAGTTAAACTATACATTGGCATAGAATCACTAAACAGGTCTTCACTCTCTGGTTCCCGGTCCATTCTGCCCGGGAGTCGCTCCCAGGGCCCCGTGCTTTTCCCCCATTGGTTGGGGTTCAGGCGCACCATGGACCCTGGTGATGGACACTGAGCTGGTCATGTGGACCGAGAGGACTTGCGTCTCAAAGGATCCGTTCTACAACAGTTCCAGTATGTGGGTATTGCTGGCAAGTCAAACATTTGTAGCCCATCCCTAATTGCCTATGAAAAGGTAGTGATCCTTTTGCTTGAACTGCAGAAGTCTATGTGATATAGATACTGCCAACATGCTGTTAGGGAGGGAGTTCCTGGAGTTTGACCCAACGACAGTGAAGAATAGTGGGCAGAATTCTCCCATGGCCTCACTGCCGGGTTCGATGTTGGGCTGGGGAGGGAAAATCCGGCAGGAGTCCAAAAATCGGTTTCACGTCGGTGTAATTTTCCCGTGGGATCGTCCATTGGTGCCTGCCATGGCGGATTGGGAAGCCTGCTGGTGGCCGGCATGGAACCAGATTTGCAACCCGCTAATGGGATGCAGATGAAGACCCAACCGGAACCTTCTCCCCAATTCCGAACACATCGGGAACAACATGGCGTGCCGAAGTCAGGAATCACTTGCACAAGTCTCGAGGTTGCTTTCGGAGTTCAGGATGGAGGCTGCCAGCAACTTCAGACCGCAGAACATCACTGCAATGGGTGGTGGGAGAATCTATCAGGTGGATCTTTCTGCTTCAGTGTCATCAAGCTGCATCTTCCAGTCTGAGTGCTCCTGGAGATCCATCTTCTTTCTCAGGGGGTCCATCTTCTTTCTTCAATAGTGGGCCAGTGACACCTTTTCAATATGGTGGCCAGATATGATGCCCGCACTCACGCCATGATGCCTGCCTCTCTATGGAATATAATGTTAAACCCCAGGGTGCATAATTAATTATTTCGGGGTCGGGATATATGGTGTAGTTTCATGTCGGCCTCCGCAGCGGGGATTGATCTTTGGGGATTCAGTGATGATAATGCCATTGAATGTCAAAGGGAGATGGTTGGATTCTCTCTTGTTGGAGATGGTTATTGCCTGGCACTTATGTAGTGTGAATATTACTTGCACACTTGTCAGCCCAAGCCTTGATATTGTCCCGGTCTTGTTGCATTTGGACAAGAGCTTCTTCAGTATCTGAGGAGTCGCGAATGGTGCCGAACATTCATATCATCCCTACAGTGCAGAAGGAGGCCATTCGGCCCATCAAGTCTGCACAAACCCATCAAAAGAGCACTCTACCTAGGCCCACTATCCTGCCCTATCCCCGTTAACCCACACATTGATCATGTTCAATCCACCTAACCTGCATATCGTTGGACATGGTGCAATCGTCAGCGAACCATCAGCGAATATTCCCACTTCTGACCCTATGATGGAAGAGAGGTCATTGATGAAGCAGCTGAAGATGGTTGGGCCGAGGGCACTGCCCTGAAGAACTCCTGCAGTGATGTCCTGACTCCTGGGATTGAGATGATTGACCTCCAACAAGAGCAATCCTCTTCCTTTGTACCAGGTATGACTCCATCCAACAGAGAGTTTTCTCCAGTTCCCATTGACTTCAGTTTCGTTAGCACTCCGTGATGCCACACTTGGTCAAATATTCCCTCAATGCCAAGGGCAGTCACTCTCTCCTCACCTCTTGTGTTTTGGATTGTCAGCAGGCTCCACTGCCGCCCCCCCCCCCCATGACATTTTAGCTGGGGTTGGGTGACCACAGCTCCCCATAAAGTCCACTCCCTAGAGTCATTAACCCACACAAGGTGACTATTCAGCCCATCAATTCCAGGTCAGCTCTCTGTCAAGCAATCCAGTCAGTCCCATTCTATCCCTGTACTCCTGCAAGTTTATTCTCCTGAGTGACCATCCAATTTCCATTTGAAATTATTAATCATCTGCACTACAATACCTTCGTAGGTAACAGGTTCCAGGCCATTATCACTCCCTGTGTTATTCCATTTTTCCTCACATCGCCCTGCATCTGTTGTCCAAAACATTAAAACCTACATCCCATAATCCTTGGTTAGAATAGTGCCAATGCAATCTTTTACATCTTGGGGCCTTAGTTTAATATCTCATCTGAAAGACGGCATCTTCAACAGTGCAAATTTCCCTCAGTACTGTGTTGGAGTAGCCTTGTATGTGTTCAAGTGCCTGGAATGGGATTTGAACTTGCAACCTTAGAAGTGAGAGTCCCAACAGTGAGCTGTGGCTGACACCGAAGAGAGGTGCAACAGTTTGATCAGCAGCTAAGAGACTAAGATCTGGGTCAGTACGTTAAGTAACGGCTTCTTTTCAGAATGACTCAAATAAAGAGACAACCTCATGGAATGATGACCGTTCTTCCCCTCCACATGCGCTGATGGGCGGGCAATCTCTACCGTTCATTTCAGATATGCACCATCTAAGGATGCTAGCTTCTCGGTTTGCGTGACTCAGTATCTGTTATAACCTGCCTGCTTACCACTGGTTCGGGACTAATGGCAATCCTTTTTTGGGAATATGAGCTTACCCAATGAGGGGGGCGGAGAAATCATTAGCAGATTCCCTGCATAAATAAAGCTGGCCAGTTTGGAACCAGCTAGAGAGGAATGAGCAGCAAGGGTGTTGTTGCTGCTGTTGTATATATATATTATTGTAAATAAATGTTATTTCTTTCTATCCTTCAACTCGTGCTGGATTCTTTGTGGTCCTCACAAAAGTATCACAACGCACATGCCATTCGCCAATTCATTCGCCTCTGAGAAGGCATTTCAGGCAAATCTCTCTTCCCCACTTGCACTCCAGCTCCATTGAATCTCAGTGACATATCTATGGGTATCAGAAAAATAGCTCCCAGGTGAGAATGGCCCATCAACGCTCACAGACTATGGTCACAGATGAAGAGAAGCTGCTTTAGTGGTGGACCGAAACACTGCCAGCATTGTGGAACCATATCCCAGCGTAAGTCATATAATAACATTGTGTACACGATGATGAGAGACATGGATAGAGTGGATAGCCAGAGACTTTTCCCCAGGGCGGAAATGGCTGTCACGAGGGGACATAATTTTAGGGTGATTGGAGGAAGGTATAGGGGAGATGTCAGAGGTAGGTTCTTTACACAGAGAGTGGTGAGTGTGCGGAATGCACTGCCAGCAGAGGTGGTGGAGTCAGAGTCATTAGGGACATTTAAGCGACTCTTAGACAGGCACATGGACAGCAGTAAATTGAAGGGGTGTAGGTTAGGTTGATCTTAGATTAGGATAAATGGTCGGCACAACATCGTGGGCCGAAGGGCCTGTACTGTGCTGTACTGTTCTATGTTTTATGTTCTCTAACCATATCCCTCAACAGGGGGCACGGGAACAAAACTGGCTTAGGTGCTGCGGGTTAGAATACACTATCATTATAAATTGTCACACTTACGTTCAGTATTTCTGTGGCAAAAAAGCTGAGTTATTAAAATGGCAAAACACACTGTCAGTAATCCAACATATAGGATAGGTAATAGCACAAGGTGCTGGCCGAAGTTTAGTGTCAGGGCAAGTTGACGGGGGGGGGGGGGGGCACATTAAAAACCAGAAAAACTGGCTGTGCTAAATCGCAGAGGCCTAGTACTTCAAAGCAAAGAGGGCAGTGAAAGTGTGACTTACAAGCTGGGAAAAGAGGGGAGTGGAATTGAAGCGGTTTCCCTTCAACCCTCAACTCCCCCACCCCCCCCCCCCACCCCCCACACACACACACACACACACACACTCTCCTCACAAACATCAATCCTTTAAAAAAAAATTTAGAGTACCCAATTCATTTTTTCCAATTAAGGGGCAAGTTAGCGTGTTCAATCCACCTACCCTGCACATCTTTGGGTTGTGGGGGTGAAACCCATGCAAACACGGGGAGAATGTGCAAACTCCACACGGACAGTGACCCAGAGCCGGGATCGAACCTGGGACCTCGGCGCCGTGAGGCAGCAGGGCGAACCCACTGTGCCACTGTGCTGCCCACAAACATCAATCCTAACATGGTTCCTGATCATTTTACCGTAAAAATGTGCTGAGCTGGGGCCTATTGAGCTTGACACTGAGTTAGTAAAAGCAGAAAGGGCTGCAAGATGCGAATGCATAGGGGGCTCAATGCAGCAATGTCAAGTCACCTGTCTCTGCCCTGGTGCCTTTTAAATGTATCAGCAGTTCAGTACTGAGGCTAGGAAGCAATGAAAAGCCCAGTATAGGGGGTGGGATTCTCTTAGCCCGGGGCCGGGCTGGAGAATCCCTGCGACCGGGCCACGCCGCCCTGACACCGGCACGCGATTCTCCGCAGAGCGACGGCATGTTTGGCACAATGCCGGTCACGGGCCGCTCTACGTGGCCGGCCCGCCGATTCTCGGCCCGGGATGGGCCGAGCGGCCGTAGTGAAAACGCTGAGTCCCGCCGCCGCCGTCCACACCTGCTCGCAGCCGGCGGGAACTCTGCGTGGAAGGGTCGTGTGGCGGCCTGTGTGGGGGGAGGGGGCTCCGACCCCGGGGTGGGGTGGGGCTGGGGGGCCTCCGAAGTGGCCTGGCCCACGATCGGGGCCCACTGATTGGCTGGCCAGCCTCTCTGTCCACCGGCCTCTTTTCTTCCGCGCCGGTCCCTGTACCCCTACGCCATGTTGCGTCGGGGCCGGGGTGTTGAAGGAGGCCACAGCACATGTGTGCGTTGGCGTCGGCGCCACTGCGCGGATCCCGTGGCACCCACTTCACACCGGGATTAACAGCTGGAGTGGCGTGAACCGCTCCAACGCTGGCCCTCTATAGGGGCTAGAATTACTCCTGGCAGCGGCTCGTTCACGCCATCGTAAAACCTGATGCCGTTTATGACGGCGTGGACACTCTGCCGCGGGATGGGAGAATCCCGCCCAAGATCTTGCAGTGATGATCTGTCCATTTGTGCAAATCAGGATTGCAGAAAGAATTAAAGATGGCGAGGAATGTTTTACAGGTCTGGACACAAGAGATTCAAAGAAAAACAAAGAAATACACTTGCATTGACTTAATATTGCATTGCAAATGCACTTTGAAAACACTGTTCTCCCAGTGAGCCAGAGAAGACACAGCCAGAGTGAGACAGCAAAGAGTGAGTTTGGGAATTTGAAGCTAGGTGGGAATTGAATCCAATCCAATCGGTAAGACTGGTCCTTTTAAATTTCAGAAGTTTTAATTAATTTAAATTAATCTAGAATTGTGCAGTGTAGGTTAACAAGGGCTGCCCCACCCACTCACATAACTGGTTGGCAGTTAAGTGTCAGTCAACTTAATCTACTTTGATCTAAAAGCAGATGGGGGAGGGGAGTCAACTGAGGCCAATTTAAAAGAGCAACTTGTAACTCACTCCCAGTGAGCCAGAGAAGACACAGCCAGAGTGAGACAGCAAAGAGTGAGTTTGGGAATTTGAAGCCAGGTGGGAATTCGAAACTGGGTGGGGAGGAGGTGCTTTTTATCCCTGGTAAGTGACTGGTAAGTAGTTTTTCTTTTCATTGTCTAATTTATTTATTTTTTTCTTTCATTTTTGGAATTATAGTTGCATAGGTTTACCTAAGGTTTAAGACATGGCAGGAAAATGAAATGAAATGAAAATGAAAATTAATGAAATGAGATCCCAGGCCCATGGCATGCTCCTCGTGTGCGATGTGGGAGCTCAGGGACACGTCCACTGTGTGTCCAGTTGCAGCTCCTGTTAGACTGCTTGATGGCTCTGGAGCTGCGGATGGACTCATTTTGGAGCATCCACGATGCTGAGGACGTCGTGGACAGCACGTTTAGCGAGTTGGTCACACCGCAGGGGAAAGTTACTGAGGGAGATAGAAAATGGGTGACCAAAAGACAGAGCAAGAGTAGGAAGGCAGTGCAGGTGTCTCCTGCAGTCATCTCCCTGCAAAACAGATATACCGCTTTGGATACGGTTGAGGGAGATGGCTCACCAGGGTAAGGCAGCAGCAGCCGGGTTCATGGCACCGTGGCTGGCTCTGCTGTGCAGCTGGGCAGGAAGAAGAATGGCAGGGCTATAGTGATAGGGGACTCAATCGTAAGGGGAATAGGCAGGCGGTTCTGCGGACGCAATCGAGACTCCAGGATGGTATGTTGCCTCCCTGGTGCAAGGGTTAAGAGTGTCTCGCAGCGGGATGCGGTCCTACAAGCTGAATTCAGGGTGTTAGGAGTTAAACTAAAAAGTAGGAGCTCAAAGGTAGTAATCACAGAGTTGCTACCAGTGCCACGAGCTAGTCAGGGTAGAAATGTCAGGATAGATAAGATGAATGCGTGGCTCGAGAGATGGTGCAAGAGGGAGGGATTCAAATTCCTGGGGCATTGGAACCGGTTCTGGGGGAGGTGGGACCAGTACAAACCGGGCGGTCTGCACCTGGGCAGGACTGGAACCGATGTCTTAGGGGGGGTGTTTGCTAGAGCTGTTGGGGAGGATTCAAACTAATGTGGCAGGGGGATGGGAACCGATGCAGGAAGTTGGAAGGTAGTAAAACAGGGACAGAAACAAAAGGCAGTAAGGGGGAAAATGTAAGGCAGAGAAGCCATAGTCAAGAATCAAAAAGGCGACAGTACAAGGTACAGTGACTGAGGGGAGCTCAGTGAATAGGCCCAGTAATACTAAAAGGAATAAAACGGGAAGTAAAAACATTAATGGTAAGCGACGCGGCAGGTTGTTACATGAAGATATGGGTTCAACGACAAGGCAAATTAAGAGAAAAGTTAAGAGGAAATATAACTTAGGAGAGGTTACTGATCGAGGTGTTAAGATTCAAAACAGAGGTAAAAAAGCCAATATAAGTGTACTTTACCTGAATGCTCGTAGTATTCGGAATAAGGTAAATGAGTTGATGGTGCAAAACATCATGAATGACTATGATTGAGTGGCTCTTACTGAAAAATTGTTAAAGGATGGTCACGACTGGGAGTTAAATATCCGAGGGTATGAAACTATTCGGAAGGACAGAGTGGATGGTAAGGGAGGTGGTGTAGCTCTGTTATTTAAGGATGACATCCGGGCAATAGTAAGGGATGACATCGGTGCTATGGAGGATAAGGTTGAATCTATTTGGGTGGAAATTGTCATGATATTCAAACATACATCATAACACATACATAATGATAGACAGACCAACGGACCAATTACCACACATAACACGACAGCCAATCACAGACAAGAGCAGACACAATATAAGACAAGAAACACAACACTTCCTGGGCAGTCCATCTGGAGACAGCACAGGGCCAGGACCTCATATCAAGACACTCACACTGTCACAACGTGCTGAGTACCAAGTCTGATGTATAAATAGTTAGATGGAATAAAACTGCGTTGTACCAATCACAACCATGTTGGTTCGTCTGTACCTCAGAGCACCCAACACCTCATGATACCAGGAGTGAATCGATACCTACCGGCAAATCTGCCATCCAGAGCCATGGACACCCGCAACAAACCGCAGCCGTTGCAAGTCGCTGGGAACCTGGGCACAAATTGGAAGCTCTTCAAGCAGCGCTTCGAACTCTTCATGCAAGCCAATGAAAAACAGGGCGCCTCGGACGAAACAAAGATTGCCATGCTCCTCACTAACGCAGGTCAGCACACCATCGATGTATACAACTCCTTGGTGTTCACGGAAGGCGAGAACAAAGCTAAGTATGACACGGTCCTCCTCAAGCTCGACAAGCACTTCAACGTTGAGGTCAACGAAAGCTTTGAGAGGTATGTCTTTCAGCAGCGCCTGCAAGGTAAGGATGAGCTCTTTCAGTCCTTCCTGACGCACCGCCGCATACTTGCGCAGTCCTGCGGTTACAACACCACCTCAGAGTCCATGATCCGGGACCAGATCGTTTTTGGCGTTGCCTCCAGTGGCCTACGCCAGCAGCTTCTAAAAATTAAAGGCCTGACCTTAGCATCTGCAGTTGAAGCCTGTGTCCTGCATGAGACTGCGACTAGCCGATATGCCCAATTTCAGGCGACCGAATCGGCACGGAGGGGGTCCCACGCGATCGAATCGGCAAGCCAGGCCACCCACGAGGCCGAACGCGTCCAGGCAATCGAGTTTCTCCCGGCCCGCGGCCCGGATGAGGGCGGCCGTTTCGCGCGCTTTTTAAGGCCTCCTACGTTTGTGCGCACCAAAACCTACGGCAACACTGAGGGACGTGCTGCGCAGGTGCGCCCGACGAAAGACAGAACTGCGCATGCGCAGTGGCGTAACGAACGCCATGACGTCATGACGTGCGGCAACTGTGGAGCTGCACATTTAAAAGTGCAATGTCCTGCAAAAACCCGACAATGCCTACGCTGTGGCAAGATGGGCCACTACACTGCCTACTGTCGAGCGGCTCAACCTGTTGATCTTCCACATCTCCGACAACCTCGCAGGAACGTGCGGACCATCCAGCCTCCACATCACGACATCCAAACCGACGACACAGATGACCAAGGTGCCTTCCAGGTTGCGGTCATTGATGCGAACCAGGTCAACACCATCAATCCGGGCGATGAATGGAGTGCCACCCTGACGGTCAACCGATCGCCGATCACTTTCCGCCTGGACACTGGCGCCTCCGCCAACCTCATAGCATGGTCAGCCTTCTACACCATAAAGGTCAGACCACCAATTCCAGCCATCCCGGTGCAAGATGGTCGACTACAATGGGAACGTTATCCCGGCCATGGGATCCTGCCAGCTCCAGGTGACACACAACACACACACGGCCACACTCTCGTTCGAGATAGTTGGCTCATCGAAGGACTCCCTGCTGGGTGCACAGGCATGCAAGGCTCTCCACCTTGTGCAACGAATCCTCTCTCTCTCTACAGACGGCACATCTGACTTCCCGGATGCAGAGTTCAACGCACAGCTCCAATCGCTCCTCGCCCACAACCAGGAGGCATTCGAAGGCATGGGAACACTGTCATGCACCTACCGAATTCGCCTCAAACCGGACGCCATTCCGGTCGTTCACGCACCTCGCAGGGTTCCTGCGCCACTTAAAGACCGCCACAAGCAGCAGCTGCAAGATCTCCAGGACCAAGGGGTCCTATCCAGGGTCACGTAGCCCACGCCATAGGTCAGCTCCATGGAGTGTGTCAAGAAGCCCTCTGGCGAGCTCCGCATCTGTATTGACCCCAAAGACCTCAATAATAATATTATGAGGGAACATTATCCCATACCCAAACGGGAGGAGATCACCAGTGAAATGGCCCAGGCGAAGATATTCACGAAACTGGATGCTTCTAAAGGATTTTGGCAGATCCAACTGGACCCGTCCAGCTGAAAGCTATGTACCTTCAACACCCCTTTCGGCAGGTTCTGCTACAACCGGATGCCATTTGGCATCATCTCGGCATCCGAGGTCTTCCATAGAATCATGGAGCAGATGATGGAAGGCATCGAAGGGGTGCGCGTATATGTGGACGATGTCATCATCTGGTCCACCACACCGCAGGAGCACATATATCGTCTCCAACGTGTTTTTGCCCGCATACGGGAAAACGGTCTGCGCCTCAACCGAGCCAAGTGTTCCTTTGGCCAGACCGAGGTGAAGTTCCTGGGGGACCATATCTCCCGGTCAGGGGTTCATCCGGATGCAGACAAGGTGAGCGCCATCACAGCCATGCCGCAGCCGACCGACAAGAAGGCTGTCCTACGCTTCCTTGGCTTGGTCAACGTCCTGGGGAAGTTCATTCCCAACCTTGCCTCCCACACGACGACTCTGCGCCACCTCGTCAGAAAATCCACAGAGTTCCAGTGGCAACACACGCACCAACTGGAATGGGAGGAGCTCAAACGCAAACTCACTACGGCACCAGTGTTGCCGTTTTTTGACACGTCTCGTGCCACCAAAATCTCAACTGCTGCCAGCCAATCCGGCATTGGAACAGTGCTCCTGCAGAGGGATGACACGGCATCATGGGCCCCAGTGGCCTATGCATCGCGGGCCATGACCCCCACAGAGCAGCCCTACGCGCAAATCGAAAAAGAATGCCTGGGCTTGCTAACCGGTTTAGACAAGTTCCACGATTACGTCTATGGTCTTCCACGGTTCATGGTCGAAACTGACCACCGCCCCCTGGTCAGCATAATAAACAAGGACCTGAACGAGATGACCCCTCGCCTCCAGCGCATCCTACTTAAACTCAGGAGGTACGACTTCCAACTGGTCTACACTCCAGGGAAGGACCTCATCGTGGCGGATGCCCTATCCAGAGCAGAGAGCACGCCGCCAGATGCGGAGGGGTTCGTATGTCAGGTCGAGGCACAGGTGGCTTTCGCATCGGCCAATCTGCCAGCTACTGATGCACGTCTGGCCCACATTCGCCGTGAGACTGCGGCTGACCCCCTTCTACAACGCCTGATGCGCCACATGACGGTAGGGTGGCTCAAGGGGCAGTGCCCACAATTCTACAATGTACGAGACGACCTAGCCATCATTGATGGTGTCCTTCTGAAGCTGGACCGGATTGTGATTCCGCACACCATGCGCCAGCTGGTTCTCGACCAACTACATGAAGGCCACTTGGGGGTCGAGAAGTGCAGACGGAGGGCTCGAGGGGCGGTATACTGGCCGGGCATCAGTGACGATATTGCCAACATGCTGCTCAACTGTACAACCTGCCAAAGGTTTCAGCCGGCGCAACCTCCTGAGACGCTTCTGCCCCATGAGCTGGTGACGTCCCCCTGGGCGAAGGTGGGTGTCGACCTATTTCACGCGCTCGGCATGGACTATGTCATCATAGTTGACTACTTCTCAAACTACCCAGAAGTCATACGCCTGCACGATTTGACGTTGTCTGCTGTCATCAGGGCCTGCAAAGGCACCTTTGCTCGCCACGGCATTCCGATGACTGTCATGTCGGACAATGGGCCCTGTTTTGCCAGCCATGAATGGTCGTCCTTTGCTGCTTCGTATGGCTTCACACACGTGACGTCCAGCCCTCTGCATCCCCAGTCCAATGGAAAGGCGGAGAAGGGCGTTCACATTGCCAAGCGGCTCCTCTGCAAGGCTGCTGCTGCCGGGTCAGACTTCTACCTCGCCTGCTGGCCTATCGCTCGGCCCCACTAGCCACTGGTCTCTCACCAGCACAGCTGCTGATGGGCCGCGCCCTCAGAACCACTGTGCCTTCCATCCTGGCACCAACAATAGACCATGCTCCGGTACTGCATAGGATGCAACTGCAGCGTGATCGCCAGAAGAGATCGTACGACATACGGGCAACTGATCTCCCCTCCCTGGCCCCTGGAGACAACATCCGCATCCACCTACCAGACGGTGGCTGGTCAGCACCTACCGAAGTTCTCCGACGCGTGGCTCCCCGCTCGTTCCTGGTACGCATGCCGGATGGATTCGTGCATAGGCGCAATCGCCGAGCCCTTCGCTTACTTCCACACTCGCAACGGGACCCTACACTGACGCCGTGTCCTCCACTGGTTCCTGATAGCGACTTCGTGGAGCTGCCATATACCATGCCCCTTCTGTCGCTGCCCGTGGCCAGGCTCGCACCTCAGCCGGTGGTTCTCGACCCACCCTTGAGGCGGTCAACCCGAATTCGTCGCCCACCTACTAGACTGGACTTATGAGACTGTTCACACGTAAAACTTTTGCAACTTTGTAGCTCTTTCCTCTCCGCCAGGAGCTCTACGGTCGGGGCCTCGGAGTATTTACGGTCTACCTCCAGTATGGAGTCGACCAGCTGCTGCCTAGCCACCCTTTCCTCCCTATCTCTTCGCGCTTTGAAAGCGATGATCTCCCCTCTTAGTACGGCCTTTAGTGCTTCCCAGAACATGGAGGGTGAAACCTCCCCCTTCTGGTTGTTCTCTGTGTACTCTGCTATGGCCCGTGATAACCTTTCGTTGAAGGCCTTGTCCGCTAGTAGGGCGACGTCCAACTTCCATGTGGGGCGTTGGGCCCTGCCCGTCTCCAGCCTCACGTCCATGTAGTGTGGAGCGTGGTCTAATATCACAATTGCGGAGTATTCCACCGTGTCTATCCCCGGCAGCACCGTTTTCACTACCACAAAAAAGTCAATTCTGGTGTATACGTTGTGTACTGGGGAGAAGAAGGAGAATTCCTTCTCCCCGGGTGGGCGAACCTCCAGGGGTCCACCGCTCCCATCTGCTCCATAAAGTGACTGAGTTCCCTTGACATGCTTGAGGTTTTCCCCGTTTTGGGGTTTGATCTGTCTGTCTTTGGATCCAGTACACAGTTGAAGTCCGCCGGGACCCCCCCCCCCCCCCCCCTCACTACCCCCCCCCCCCCCTCCCCCCCCCTCAATGATTAGTCGATGCGTTGCTATGTCGGGGATTTCTGCCATGGTCTTCTTGATGAAGCTCGTGTCGTCCCAGTTGGGTGCGTACACGTTAACTAATACTACTGATGCCCCATCCAGGGTCCCGGTGAACATGACATACCGTCCCCCTGGATCCGTAACCGTCTTTGTCGCCGTAAACATCGTCCTCTGGCCCTTGTCCAAGAGCAGGAATGGTAGGTTTGTCCCACCCAGCCCTTTCTTACTAGCAGTCGGTCCTGCTCTCTCAGGTGTGTCTCTTGGAGGAAGACTATGTCGGCCCTCATATTTCTTAGGTGGGTGAGGACTCTGGATCTCTTCACTGGGCCGTTGAGTCCCCATACATTCCAGGTGACTATCCTGGTGGGGGGCTTCTGCCCCTCGCTCCTGTGCGATTAACCATACTTACCTGGTGGACGCGCCCCTGCCCTCTGGGGTTTCCCTTTGTTAGGGAGCCGTCCAGGATGGCCGCTGTCTCTGCTCTCTCCATGCGGTCGGGTCCCTGCGCTCCAGGCTTTCCCTTTGTCCCGGGGGCACCCGACATGGCCACCCACTGTGTGTCTGCCATGCGGGTAGTCCCCTGCACTCTGGGGTCTCCCTTCGCCCAGAGACCGTACTGGGTGGGTGCTTGCAGGGATTCCTTGTTTCGAGCCCTTGGTTATGGCACTTTGTAGCCCAATTCCTTTTCTAGCCTTGTTTGTCCCTCCTTCCATGTGTCGGCCCTCCCCGGTCTCTCCCTCCCTGTGTCCCCCCCCCTCCCGGTCTCTCCCCTTTCCCCCCTCCCCCTTGTACCCCTCCTTTGTCCCTCTTTCCCCTGTTCCTATCCCAGTTTGCTCTCCCGTCTCCGTTGAGTGGACCACCCCACCCCCCAGCCTGGCGCCTTCCCCCCTGTTGGGGGCGCGCTGCAGCCCTGCTTTGTTGCATGCCCCCGGTGCTAGCTTTCCCGCTAGTACGGTGGCCCCCCTCTCGGGAGTTACTGTCTCGCTTCTCCCCTGCCCGGCCTCTACGGTTTTCTGCCCACTCTTCCCCCATCCTACCCTGCACTCCTCTTGCTTGCTCTCCCTTCTCCGCTACTCTCGTTCCCTCGTGCTGGGGCCTGGCCTCCCACCTGAAGCGGTCCCTTGTGTCATTATATACACCAGTATATCATGGTGCAGATACACACACACTGATGGACACACAACAAGACCAATCAACACACACAACACCGCAGCCAATCACCAGTTAGAGCACACTCACTATAAAGACAGGGGGCATCAGAGTTCCCGCTCATTCGGGATGCAGCCTCCTAGAAGGACAGAGCTTACAGCTTACAGCACAGATCTTCACCATGTGCTGAGTGCATAGACTGGTTAGGACAGGCATAGGTCTTTAGTTTAATCTAACATCGTGTTAACCCACAGTGAAAGTATGTTCAACAATTTCTAACTAAATAAAATAGTGTTGTACTATTTTAAGTGTTGGTGACCTGTATGTGTTCCACGGATCCAGAGCACCCAACACATCACCTCGGGCAGTGGTTTGTTCTTTGTTCAGGGTGCATTCGTCGTGGCGTGGGCGGGGGTGCCTGGCATTGCCTCACCCCTCCCCTCCCCCCCCCGTCAGCGTGTTGTTGCCCCTTGCCAGGGGCCCCTCATTTCTACCTTCGCTGGTGGTTTTCCAGCCCGTGTTCCTCAACAAACTTGTTTGCTTCGGCAGGGGCTGCAAAGAAGTATTCTCTTTCTTGGTATGTGACCCAGCGTTTCGCTGGGTGCAGCATACCAAAACGCACGTTGCTCTTGTGAAGAGCTGCTTTCGCTCTATTAAACTCGGCCCATCTCCTGGCTAGGTCTGCCCCAATGTCCTCGTAAATATAATGGCATGTCCTTCTCATTTGCAGGTTCTGTTTTTCCTGGCCCAGCGTAGGATTGTTTCCCTATCTTGGTACCGGTGCAGTTTAGCTATAACTGCTCTCGGGTGTTCCCCTGCTTTGGGCTTCAGGCGCAGCGGCCGGTGTGCTCTGTCCATTTCTGGTGGGCTGGTTTCCTTCCCCACTAAGTTGCCCAGCATCTCGGCCACGTATGCCGTGGGGTTTCTACCCTCGATCCCCTCTGGTAAGCCCACTATCCTGACATTTTGCCTCCTCGAGTAGTTTTCCTGGTCGTCCACTCTGCCCTTCAGGCTTCCCTGCGTTGTGCCCAGTCTCGCCACCTCCCTCTCCAGTGCCCAGGGCCGTGATCCAGTCGCTCACGTCAGTCGCTGCCTTCTCCAGCTCCTTAATGGTCGCCTCTTGGGCTTCCAGTTTCTTCCCTTGGGCGTCCAATTTCTCCTCTGCTCTGCCCAGGGCCTGCTGCACCTCCGTCAGGGCCTTGGCCATTGCTGCCTGCACTGTGGCCTCCATGTGGCCTACAGATAGTAAAAGTTTCTACAAATACATAAAACAAAAAGGAGTGGCTAAGGTAAATATTGGTCCTTTAGAGGATGAGAGGGGAGATTTAATAATGGGAGATGAGGAAATGGCTGAGGAACTGAACAGGTTTTTTGGGTCGGTCTTCACAGTGGAAGACACAAATAACATGCCAGTGACTGATGGAAATGAGGCTATGACAGGTGAGGACCTTGAGAGGATTGTTATCACCAAGGAGGTAGTGATGGACAAGCTAATGGGGCTAAAGGTAGACAAGTCTCCTGGACCGGATGGAATGCATCCCAGAGTGCTAAAAGAGATTGCTAGGGAAATTGCAAATGCACTGATAATTTACCAAAATTCACTAGATTCTGGGGTGGTCCCGGCGGATTGGAAATTAGCAAACGTGACACCACTGTTTAAAAAAGGAGGTAGGCAGAAAGCGGGTAATTATAGGCCAGTGAACTTAACTTCGGTAGTAGGGAAGATGCTGGAATCTATCATCAAGGAAGAAATAGCGAGGCATCTGGATGGAAATTGTCCCATTGGACAGACGCAGCATGGGTTCATAAAGGGCAGGTCGTGCCTAACTAATTTAGTGGAATTTTTTGAGGACATTAACAGTGCGGTAGATAACGGGGAGCCAATGGATGTGGTATATCTGGATTTCCAGAAAGCCTTTGACAAGGTGCCACACAAAAGATTGTTGCATAAGATAAAGATGCATGGCATTAAGGGGAAAGTAGTAGCATGGATAGAGGATTGGTTAATTAATAGAAAGCAAAGAGTGGGGATTAATGGGTGTATCTCTGGTTGGCAATCAGTAGCTAGTGGTGTCCCTCAGGGATCAGTGTTGGGCCCACAACTGTTCACAATTTACATAGATGATTTGGAGTTGGGGACGAAGGGCAATGTGTCCAAGTTTGCAGACGACACTAAGATAAGTGGTAAAGCAAAAAGTGCAGAGGATACTGGAAGTCTGCAGAGGGATTTGGATAGGCTACGTGAATGGGCTAGGGTCTGGCAGATGGAATACAATGTTGACAAATGTGAGGTTATCCATTTTGGTAGGAATAACAGCAAAAGGGATTATTATTTAAATGATAAAATATTAAAACATGCTGCTGTGCAGAGAGACCTGGGTGTGCTAGTGCATGAGTCGCAGAAAGTTGGTTTTCAGGTGCAACAGGTGATTAAGAAGGCAAATGGAATTTTGTCCTTCATTGCTAGAGGGATGGAGTTTAAGACTAGGGAGGTTCTGCTGCAATTGTATAAGGTGTTAGTGAGGCCACACCTGGAGTATTGTGTTCAGTTTTGGTCTCCTTACTTGAGAAAGGACGTACTGGCACTGGAGGGTGTGCAGAGGAGATTCACTAGGTTAATCCCAGAGCTGAAGGGGTTGGAGTACGAGGAGGGGTTGAGTAGACTGGGACTGTACTCGTTGGAATTTAGAAGGATGAGGGGGGATCTTATGGAAACATATAAGATTATGAAGGGAATAGATAGGATAGTCCAAAGATGTGCAGGTTAGGTGGATTGGCCATGATAAATTGCCCTTAGTGCCCAAAATTGCCCTTAGTGTTGGGTGGGGTTACTGGGTTATGGGGATAGGGTGGAGGTGTTGACCTTGGGTAGGGTGCTCTTTCCAAGAGCCGGTGTAGACTCGATGGGCCAAATGGCCTCCTTCTGCACTGTAAATTCTATGAAAAAAGATTCGGGCAGGTTGTTTCCACTGGCGGGTGAAAGCAGAACTAGGGGGCATAGCCTCAAAATAAGGGGAAGTAGATTTAGGACTGAGTTTAGGAGGAACTTCTTCACCCAAAGGGTTGTGAATCTATGGAATTCCTTGCCCAGTGAAGCAGTAGAGGCTCCTTCATTAAATGTTTTTAAGATAAAGATAGACAGTTTTTTGAAGAATAAAGGGATTAAGGGTTATGGTGTTCGGGCCGGAAAGTGGAGCTGAGTCCACAAAAGATCAGCCATGATCTCATTGAATGGTGGAGCAGGCTCGAGGGGCCAGATGGCCTACTCCTGCTCCTAGTTCTTATGTTCTTATGTTCTTATGTCTGCCCTTGCCTCTGCCTTGTTTACCTGCTGATGTTCCCTCAGCGCATCGGCAAAGGCTGCCTTCCAGTTCCAGCTCCCCCCTGGCCCCGGGGGAGACTGCACCTGTCTGCCCAGCTCTTTTTGATGCTGCGATACTTCCGTTCTGCTGCTTTGTTCGCTGATTGGCTCGTCTGAACTGGCTCGCCCATTGCCCCGTCTGCCTTTGATGCCCCTTCTCCCTCTGCTTTGGCTCCCTTCTGGCATTTTGTCCCCTCCCCACCCCCCCCTTTATTTATTTATTTTCTCCCCCCCCTTCCCTTTTTCTTCTCCCCTCCCTTCTTCCCTTTACCACTTTATTTTTCCTCTTTTATAAAATTCTTCTCAGGGGAACTTGTTTTGGGTGAGAACAAACAAAGTGCAAAAATAATTTTTTAAAAAGTTTTAAAAGTTTAAAAGTTTTCTTTTCAGTTTTGTTTTTGCAAAAGTTCTTTTTTCCTTCCTTTTCCCCCACTCGCCCGGGTCGAGCGAGAGAGAGAGAGAGTGGCTTCTGGTCCGGAGTCCCTCTTTGTTCCTGCCTCGTGATGGTCGCCGCCGGGGGTGTGTGGGAGGGGTGGGGGGGGGGGGGGGGGGGGGGGGGGGGGGGTCGGTCGGTCGTTCCCCGCTTTGTTCCCCGCTGCTCGGTCCAGGCCGCCGTACGTCACACCCTGCAGTCTCCTGCTGGGTGCGGCGGGGGGAGGGGGGTGTTGGTCGCTCCTCCGTTCCTTCCTCCCTGCAGGTTCGGCCCCCCCTTCGGTCCTGGCCACCGCTTTGGTCGTGGCAGCCGCTTCGGTCCTGGCCAACGCTTGTCCTGCCCTGCGCTCTGCTGCCGTGCGTGGGCGGGGGGGGGGGGGGTGCCAATCGCTCCTCTCCCGAGGGCCCAGTTCCCCTGCTCCCGATTTGGTGGGAAACTTCAATTTTTTAAAATCCGGAGGCCCCCTGTAAAAGCCCCGACCTCGTGGAACTGCGGGAGACTTTTTGCTGCGACCGCTCCGCTCACGAACGCCACCGGAAGTCCAACAGGATTGAGTCATGATCTCATAGTTCAGGATCCTCTCGGGTGGAGCGATCACAATATGGTGGAATTTAAAATACAGATGGAGGGTGAGAAGGCAAAATCAAACACTAGTGTTTTGTGCTTAAACAAAGGAGATTATAATGGGATGAGAGAAGAACTAGCTAAGGTAGACTGGGAGCAAAGACTTTATGGTGAAACAGTTGAGGAACAGTGGAGAACCTTCCAAGCAATTTTTCACAGTGCT
This sequence comes from Scyliorhinus torazame, assembly GCF_047496885.1. Taxonomy (NCBI): domain Eukaryota; kingdom Metazoa; phylum Chordata; class Chondrichthyes; order Carcharhiniformes; family Scyliorhinidae; genus Scyliorhinus; species Scyliorhinus torazame. Next base: position 197,813,711 of record NC_092719.1, on the reverse strand, counting down.
CAGCAAAGGTTTATACCAACAAAAAGGAAGGACGGAAGAAAGAGGGAAAATCGACCATGGATATCTAAGGAAATAAGGGAGAGTATCAAATTGAAGGAAACAGCATACAAAGTGGCAAACATTAGTGGGAGACTAGAGGACTGGGAAATCTTTAGGGGGTAACAGAAAGCTACTAAAAAAGCTATAAAGAAGAGTAAGATAGATTATGAGAGTAAACTTGCTCAGAATATAAAAACAGATAGTAAATGTTTCTACAAATACATAAAACAAAAAAGAGTGGCTAAGGTAAATATTGGTCCTTTAGAGGATGAGAAGGGAGATTTAATAATGGGAGATGAGGAAATGGCTGAGGAACTGAACAGTTTTTCGGGTCGGTCCTCACAGTGGAAGACACAAATAAATTGCCTGTGACTGATAGAAATGAGGTGAGGACCTTGAGACGATTGTTATCACTAAGGAGGTTGTGATGGGCAAGCTAATGGGGCTAAAGGTAGACAAGTCTCCTGGCCCTGATGGAATGCATCCCAGAGTGCTAAAAGAGATTGCTAGGGAAATTGCAAATGCACTAGTGATAATTTACCAGAATTCACTGGACTCTGGGGTGGTCCCGGTGGATTGGAAATTAGCAAACGTGACACCACTGTTTAAAAAAGGAGGTAGGCAGAAAGCGGGTAATTATAGGCCAGTGAGCTTAACTTCGGTAGTAGGGAAGATGCTGGAATCTATCATCAAGGAAGAAATAGCGAGGCATCTGGATGGAAATTGTCCCATTGGGCAGACGCAGCATGGGTTCATAAAGGGGCGGTCGTGCCGAACTAATTTAGTGGAATTTTTTGAGGACATTACCAGTGCGGTAGATAACGGGGAGCCAATGGATGTGGTATATCTGGATTTCCAGAAAGCCTTTGACAAGGTGCCACACAAAAGGTTGCTGCATAAGATAAAGATGCATGGCATTGAGGGTAAAGTAGTAGCATGGATAGAGGATTGGTTAATTAATAGAAAGGGGATGGGAATAGAAAGAGTGGGGAAATGGGTGTTTCTCTGGTTGGCAATCAGTAGCTCGTGGTGTCCCTCGGGGATCAGTGTTGGGTCCACAATTGTTCACAATTTACTTAGATGATTTGGAGTTGGGGACCAAGGGCAATGTGTCCAAGTTTGCAGACGACACTAAGGTGGGTGGTAAAGCAAAAAGTGCAGAGGATACTGGAAGTCTGCAGAGGGATTTGGATAGGTTAAGTAAATGGGCTCGGGTCTGGCAGATGGAATACAATGTTGACAAATGATAGGTTATTCATTTTGGTAGGAATAACAGCAAAAGGGATTATTATTTAAATGATAAAATAGTAAAACATGCTGCTGTGCAGAGAGACCTGGGTGTGCTAGTGCATGAGTCACAAAAAGTTGGTTTACAGGTGCAACAGGTGATTGAGAAGGCGAATGGAATTTTGTCCTTCATTGCTAGAGGGATGGAGTTTAAGACTAGGGAGGTTATGCTGCAATTGTATAAGGTGTTAGTGAGGCCACACCTGGAGTATTGGGCGAAATTCTCCCCCAACGGCGCGATGTCCGCCGACTGGCGCCAAAATCAGCGCCAATCAGATGGGCATTGCGCCGGGCCGGAGAATTGAGCGGGGGGTCCCGCCAACCGGCGCGGCCCGATTCCCGCCCCCGCCCAATCTCCGGTACCGGAGACTTCGGCGGGGGTGGGGGCGGGATTCACGGCGGCCAACGGCCATTCTCCGACCCGGCGGGGGGTTGGAGAATGACGCCCATTGTGTTCAGTTTTGGTCTCCTTACTTGAGAAAGGACGAACTGGCACTGGAGGGTGTGCAGAGGAGGTTCACTAGATTAATCCCAGAGCTGAAGGGGTTGGATTATGAGGAAAGGTTGAGTAGACTTGGAATGTTCTCGTTGGAATTTAGAAGGATGAGGGGGGATCTTATAGAAACATATAAAATTATGAAGGGAATCGATAGGATAGATGCGGGCAGGTTGTTTCCACTGGCGGGTGAAAGCAGAACTAGGGGGCATAGCCTCAAAATAAGGGGAAGTAGATTTGGGACTGAGTTTAGGAGGAACTTCTTCACCCAAAGGGTTGTGAATCTATGGAATTCCTTGCCCAATAAAGCAGTAGAGGCTCCTTCATTAAATGTTTTTAAGATAAAGATGGATAGTTTTTTGAAGAATAAAGGGATTAAGGGTTATGGTGTTCGGGCCGGAAAGTGGAGCTGAGTCCACAAAAGATCAGCCATGATCTCATTGAATGGCGGAGCAGGCTCGAAGGGCCAGATGGCCTACACCTGCTCCTAGTTCTTATGTTCTTATGATGACCTCAAGGCAGCCGACAAGGTACTTTTTGAAGTGGAGTCACTGTTATAATGTAGGAAACAGAAATTTGTGCAAAACAAGCTCCCTCTACAGGTGTGGATGAGAAACAATAAACTCCCCCCACACACAGCACTATGATAATCACCAGGACATCTGTTTTGCTGATGTCGGTTGAGGGATAAATATTGTTCAGGATATGGGACAGAACCCACTCGTGCTCTTCTTCCAAATAGTATCTTGGGATCTTGTACGTATATCTGAGAGGACAGAAGAGGTCTCGACTTATCTAAAAATGACAGTGCAGCACTCCCTCAGCACTGCACCGAAATGTTAGCCTGGATTATCTCTGTGTTTATATCTCTCGTGTGGCATTTGAGGACATACCTGATCATCAAATCCAAACCGACACTCAACTGGCTCCATCTGTTCCCCGGTCTAATTATCACATTGCTATCGTGCTCGTTTGCAACTTTGGCAGAGTTACAACGGACAAGAGGGAAGAAACCCTGGTGGAAATTCATCGCTCCAGTCTCCCAAAGCCTTGCTGTGCTCCTGGGATTCCTGCTAGAAAGCCAGGACCAACCACAGAACCACCCAGGAGCATAGGAAATGAATGAGAAACTGTACTGGGCTGCGCACAACAGATGACTGACTTCCTGAAGCCTAATCAATTCTCAGTAATCCTGATTGAGTAAGTGATGGATCACATTGCCTTTGAACGTTTGAAGAGATAGTGCTCCTGGAAACAGAACTGTTTAAGAGGCGTGAGGACAATTGATATGCGATGCTCTGCAGCTGATGTTCCCCGGAGGTCACACTACACTGAGAGCAGTGCTTGTGTTCCCCGCAGTAAAACAGACGTCTTGTTTAAGTGCTGGAAACACAAGTCCTGAACTGGTCATGATCTTGTTGAGAACTGGCAGGCAGCTGTAGCAGCACACACACATTTCAGACACCCAGGCTGCATTTTTAAACCCTCCAGTGTTGGGAACACAAACGGGCGGAGGTGGTCCCAGCCGGTGTGTGCCGATTCCTCGGCTCCATCCTTTCCGGGTTTATTTTCCCCAGAAAAAGAATAGGGGGAGCGTTGAGGAGGCAATTGAGCTGCTTAAGGGGCCAATAAAGGCCTATCGTCAGAGACCAACTGGGATTTTCCAGCTGACTCCCAGGTCTCCAGAAGTGGGGGGGGGAGGGATCAGTGTAGTTGCTTGGAGGAGGCTTCCCAGCAGCAGATCTGGGGTCCCGCACTCCAGGCAGGCTTAGAGGCCCTCCCTTCCTGCCAGGGTCCAGCAGCAGCTGCAGGCCATGTAGAGGGGCTCCTCACCACACCATGGTGATCCAACAGTGAAGGATTTTTAAATATTCTGAATTTGAAGAAGTTGCAGAGAGGACGTCTCCATTTAGGAGAGCCCTCTATCTGCTGTGCATCTTGCTGCTGTTTGCTAACTGGAGAACATCCTATTGGCCCTCCTACTTCAAGAGCCTGTCCCGCACCATCTTCAATTGGATGCCGAGCCTGCCTCTGACAATTAATTGGCCAGTTTGGGGAAAAGTACAGGTGAGTGACTGTTGCCCACACAGTGTGGGCTTCTACCACCCACCTGAGCCTGATGGCAGGATCCTGAGCCCACAGGGAACTCTTGCGCCCAGTGTCAACATCAAACATTCAGGTCATATAGAATCACTGAGAGAGGAAACCGGAGCACCCGGAGGAAGTCCACGCAGACACTGGGAGAACGTGCAAATTCCACACAGACAGTCACCCAAGGCCGGAATCGAACCCGGGTCCCTGGCGCTGAGGCAGCAGTGATAACCACTGTGCCACCGCACTCTTCCCCAATGGGACAACTTCAAGGTTTCCAATCTATTTGTAAAACTGAAGTCTCTTATTCCCGGAAACATTCTCGTGAATCTTGGCCAAAGCAGTATTTAACACTGATCCATTATAGCTTCCTTGCTTTTGTGCTCTCTGCCTCGTCATGTGAGAGTACCTTTAAGACATGATGTTTAAGCAATGTACCTTTAAGAAAACAGTGATATCATAGAGTGGGTGGAGCTCAGCTCAGGTCATCCATTTTGGAAGTTTCAGTTTAAAAAAAAGTGCCTGGCTGGTTTTGCTGAGAGCAGCTTCAAAGTGCCTGGCTGTTTTACTGTGAGCTGATTAAAAGGAGAAAGCCAGTTGGAAAAAGCAGTTTGTATGTGTCTGAAAATATATATATCTCCTTTAACCTGATGTGATACTGTTTAAAGGTGTTAAGTCCCTTGGAAGTTTGAAGGAACATTTTATGGAGTTATTTACTGTTGCAATATTTTCTGAGTTACCTTTGAAGTAAGGGGTGTTAAGAGATCCAATGTTTATTTAAGATGTTAAGTTGAGTTCATGGAATAAACAGTGTTTTGTGTTTAAAAACCCACGTGTCCATAATTGTAATCCCACACCTCGGGAAAAAGCCATGTGCTAGGAAAAGCAACAAATCCATTAAAGGGAGAAGTTGATCGCACTCCATGTTACATTTTGGGGTTCTGAAAACGCCTCACCCATAACAATTGGGGGCTCGTCCAGGATAAAAGTCTATCTATTGGATTGGCTTTTGTGAACTTAAAGACAGTGAAGGATTGTTGCTTTTCCGGTGTGGTATTTTAGTTTAAGTGGGGAGAGTGTTGCAAACAATGGCTCTTTCAGAGGCTCAGAAGTTTTTGGGGGTGGACATGATGACATGTGATACCTTACGGACAGAGACGAAAAGCAGACTGTTAGATTTGGCAAATACATTGCAGTTAACATTACCTGACAAAATGTGAAAAGATGAGGTAATTATGGCGGTGGGTAAGCCTTTAAAGTTGCCTGAGATACAGTTTGACTCATTGGAAATGGCAAAAATTCAGTTGCAAATTAAACAAATGGAACATGAGAAAGAATTAAAGCGGCTGGAATACGAGAGTGAGAGAGAGGAAAAAGAAAGAGAAAGAGAGAGAGAGAGGAAAAAGAAAGAGAAAGAGAGAGAGAGAAAAAAGTAAAGGAGAGAAAAGAAAGGAGAAAAGAAAGAATAGCCCTAGCAGAACAAAAAGACAAAGAAAGGGAGATACAGATCAGGGAAAAAAGATAAAGAGAGGGAGTTTGAACTTCAGAAACTGGCCATGAAACATGACAATCAGTTAAAATTGGCAGGCGTAAAGGGAAACGTACAGTTCGATGATAGTGATGAGGATAGTGAGAAAGAGCGTCATAGTCGAAGGCTTGGTGGGAATCTATTTAAATATGTCCAAGCATTGCCAAGGATTGATGAGAAGGAAGTGGAAGCCTTTTTCATTTCACTTGAGAAGGTAGCTAAACAAATGAAATGGCCACAGGACATGTGGGTGTTACTGATTCAAACAAAGCTGGTAGGTGGAGCTAGTGAAGTGTTTGCATCACTACCGGAGGAGGTATCTGAACGTATGAGGAGGTGAAGAAATCCATCTTAAGTGCATATGAGCTAGTGCCTGAAGCTTACAGCCAAAGGTTTAGAAATTTAAGGAAAGAATTTGGTCAAACATACATGGAGTTTGAAAGGCTCAAACAGAGTAATTTTGATAGGTGGATAAGGGCTTTGAAAATAGACCAAACGTATGAAGCTCGCAGAGAAATTATACCTTTGGAGGAGTTTAAAAATTCAATTCTTGATGTAGTGAGAACTCATGTGGAAGAACCGAGGGTTAAAACTGCGAGATTAGCTAGGGAAATGGCAGATGATTATGAATTAGTTCATAAATCAAAGATTGGTTTCCGACATCAGTTTCAGCCGGTGAGGGATAGAAACTGGGGACATGAGAAATACTCAAGTAGTAAAGGTAAAGGTGATCTGATGGGAGACAATAAAGAGAGTATATCTCAGATTAAAAAAGAAATCCAGGAAGGTGGAGAAGAAATGAAAAGTTTCAAATGTTTTCACTGTAATAAACTAGGCCATGTAAAGTCACAGTGTTGGTGGTTGAAGAAGAGCACTGGGAAGGCTGATGTGGTAAAACAGGATAAGACAGTGGGATTTGTTAGAGTGGTAAAGGAAAGCCCAAGGGAAGTGAAGGAAGTGCAAACGATTGTACAGCCTGTTCAAGAAGTAATTGTTAAGAAGGTGCCAGGTGTCTTTAAAGAATTTACTTGTGTGGGTCAAGTTTACTCATGTATCAGGAGGAGCAGGTAAAGAAGTCACAATTTTAAGAGATACAGGGGCTAGTCAATCTTTAATGGTAAGAGATGAGGAATTACAGCACAACTGGCTCGATACAGTCGTTAGACAAAACTAGACACTCATGTCACCCCACAACAGACAGAGGGAGAAACAGAATAAGATCATGAAAACGTGACAGAACGGTGCAGACCCTGCCACACTGCACAAACCCGCAATCACCATGAGAAATCAGGATAAACTTTCCCTGCCATGATCAGGCACGCACCAACATACATGTCCCTCAACCCCAGCAGCACCAACAACCCATCACAGCTTCCTCCCGTAAGAAACTATAGAGAGTCGTGAACACAGCCCAGTCCATTACTCGAGCCCCCCTCCCATCCATTGACTCTGTCTACACCTCCCGCCGTCTTAGGAAAGCGGGCAGCTTAATCAATGACCCCTCCCACCTGGGTTATTCTCGCTTCCAACCTCTTCCTCTCTCCTTTTTCTCCTTTGGGAGGCCCTGAAGACTTGGCCATACACAGCCATACTTGGCAGAAGATACAAAAGTCTGAGAACACGCATTAACAGATTCACAAACAGCTTCTTTCCCACTGTTACCAGACTGCTGAATGACCCTGCAATGGACAACTGATCTCTCTACGCATCTTCTCTATTGTGCAGCACTACACTCCGTATGCTGCACCCGATGTCTATGTCTGTGTATTTACATTGTGTATTTATCGTATGTCCTATGTTTATCATGTACGGAGCGATATGGGCATCACGGTAGCACAGTGGGTAGCACTGTTGCTTCACAGCGCAAGGGTCCCAGGTTCGATTCCCAGCTTGGGAGTGTGGCGACTAGGGGCTTTTCACAGTAACGTCATTGCATTGTTAATGTAAGCCTACTTGTGACAATAAAGATTATTATTATCTGCCCGGATTGTACACAGAACAATACTTTGCACTGTATCTCAGTGCACAAGACAATAAATCTAAATCAAATCAAAATCCAATCTCTTCTCAGACAGCAGACCCATCTGCACCCATGAAGGAGCTCAGAATAGATTCATCATACCCACCCTCACAAAAGCAAAATAAAATACATGGAAAGCCCAGTTCTATGGGGAGTTACGTACATGCCACACAATGCAACTAAACTCCAATACAAACCCAGGCAGAGCCAAAGTTAGTCCAATTGTAAAGATAGCACCGGCAATAAAAACAACATGTTTGGAGTATGGCCAAGTCTTCAGGGCCTCCCAAAGGAGAAAAAGGAGGGAGGAAGGATGAGCAGTACCACAACTAACCCATCTGACAACAAGAGTTCAGGACTTGACCCCGATCCCAGGCCTCCGGGGCTCCCGCCCACCAGCCACCAATGAAGAAGAGAACGGCTCACCAACCCCCCCCCCCACCCCACCACCCACCTTTCCGCCAAGGGGAGAACAGGACATCCACCAAGACGCAGATCTCGGTCCATCCCTCAGCTACCATGTGCCAGAGGGGTTAAACCCAGCCTCCCAAGATGCCCCCTAGAAGCACCTTCGAGGAGAAACATCTCAAGCCCCTGGGGGCAACAGGATAATAGCCACAGCACCGGGCCAGACCTAGCCTAGCCGGGCACCAACCGATATACCTCCAGAACCTCCAGCATGCCCCAAAAACCTGCATCCTTGCCGAGCCCATACCTTTCCAACCCCATCCCGGGCAACACGGTAGTACAAGTGACTAGCACTGTGGCTTCACAGTGCCAGGATCCCAGGTTCGATTCCCTGCTGGGTCACTGTCTGTGCAGAGTCAGCACGTTCTCCCCGTGTCTGCGTGGGTTTCCTCCGTGTGCTCCGGTTTCCTCCCACAGGCCAAAGATGTGCAGGTTAGGTGGATTGGCCAGGATAAATTGCCTTTAGTGACCATAAAAGGATAGGTGGGGTTATTGGGTTACGGGGATAGGGTGGAAGTGAGGGCTTAACTGGTTTGGTGAAGACCCGATGGGCCGAATGGCCTCCTTCTTCACTGTAAGTTCTATGTTCCATGTTCTAACACACCCCTCCACAATCGAAAGTGAATAAATGCTCCAACTCCAGACTGAGAAGATGATACCCAACAATTGGGCACCTTGGGACGGAGGCCAATTCCCTCTCCCCCCCAGCACAACCAGGAACCCACCCCCCCCCCGAAACCAGATCAGGATAACAACCAACACAATGCTCACCCAGATGAAGAGAAGAAAGAAACCCCAAGGAGGGACGCCCTGCCTAGTTCAAAGTGACCGCCATTGCAGAAAAAGTAGCCAGAGCTACCTCCCTTCTCAACCAACCACAGTTATCAGTCCCTCCTCAGCATGCACCAAAACTAATTATCACATTTTGATAGCTCATGGAGAGGTAACGAGAGAGACCCAAAAGGAGGAGAAGAAAAGCTTAACCTCAAGGAGGAGTCAGAAGGAACCCAGTCCTCTCCAGGGTACAAGCTCTGCCCAGGCCAATGGAGCATAAAGCCAGGGATCCTTAAATTTAAATAACATAAAGAAATAAATCCAGAAGTAAAACCCAAAATGGTTTGGGTTTCTACGGGGGGGAGGCTATGCTCAATCTCAGTGAGGACTGAACTAACCGTTCTAACCCTTTCCACCCTCCCCTCACCCTGCCTCAGCTCCACTCATCTTTGCAGGAAGGAGTAAAGTTGTGCACAAATCACACGCCACACAATAATAAACTCGATTTGTCCTCACTAGAACGAAGGAGGTAGAGGGGCGACCTGATAGAGGTCTACAAAATTATGAGGGGCTTAGACAGAGTGGATAGTCAGAGGCTTTTTCCCAGGGTAGAGAGGTCAATTACTAGGGGGCATAGGTTTAAGGTGCAAGGGGCAAGGTTTAGAGGAGATGTACGAGGCAGGTTTTTAACACAGAGGGTAGTGGGTGCCTGGAACTCGCTACCGGAGGAGGTAGTGGAAGCAGGGACGATAGTGACATTTAAGGGACATCTTGACAAATACATGAATAGGATAGGAATAGAGGGATACGGACCCAGGAAGTGTAGAAAATTTTAGTTTAGTCGGGCAGCATGGTCGGCACGGGCTTGGAGGGCTGAAGGGCCTGTTCCTGTGCTGTACTTTTCTTTGTTCTTCGTTCTTATAACTGAATCAAGTTGATTTTGCTAGAACAGGATAAGCAACGACACTGGTCATCACACCCACATTTTGCACTGCCCCACAGGATAAAAGACGGCAACAAATAATCAACAACATGATCAATAGGGAGTAACGTTCAGGGTTATAGAAGAACCGCAGGGTAACTTGCAGGATAAAGACATCTTCCTGGTTGCACAAGAAGACAAAGGATAAGACACTCTCCAGGATCTCTCAAGGATTCCAGCGATGGAAGCAACAAGCACCATCACCTACACCATGCCATTTCTCCGAAGCAGAGGCAATTCACAGTCTAGGTCCCAGCTGGGGGAACGACTCAACCTGCTCAGCCACCTCCATCCTCTCATGACAAGCATCAAGAATAGGACGATATCGGAGCTGCAATCGGAGGGCCCAACTGACCCCTGGCCCCAAAGACAGGGTAAATTCTGCTCCATTGAATCTGATGCACCCAGCATCCAAGTCAAGATTACCAAAGCATGGCAGCCAATTTTCAAACTCAATCAGGAACTCACCTCTCATCAGGGGCCGGGCTCAGGGCACACCCCATCCAGCCCCCATCTCCCAAACCAGGATGGACAACACACCGTGTAGCAGAACCTCGATGAAACAAAGGCGGCACCTAATCAGGGAAAGTGCTCAAACCCTCACATGCACCTTCACCGCTCTTCTAAAAGTGCCCCGCAATGCAATTCCTCACTGTGACTGCACCGCAGAGCTAAGATCCTCATCCAAGACATCTTAGATAGGGAGCCATCATCCGATACACCAGGCATTGTCAAACTCGGGGCAGGTCGCAGGCGGGTGTCGGGAGGGTCGCGGAGCCGTCCGTCGTGGCGCTCCCGAGCATGCAAACATGCGCGCAACAGCCGCGGCAGCCGGCTGTTAAAGACGCTGGGTGCAAGCGGCCTTCAAAATGGCCACGAACATGAAAAAAAAAGGCCGCACTGCGCATGCATGCCCGATCATCGGCACGCATGCGCAGTGCGAACGCTTTTCTTTTAAACGGTCGCAGCTTTTTGTTTTACAAGTTCGGAGGTGGTTTATTCATTTTATTCATTTATTTTATTCATTTAATTTTAATTTTTTTCATTCATTTTATTTTTATTTTTATTTTACAAGTTCGGGGGGGGGGGGGGGGGGGTTTATTTGATAAAATTTTACCGGGAAAAAATGCTGAACTTTGGACAGATGGAGACTTCATACTTTCCAACACTGGAAGGCATCACCTTCATCTGACAGGTTCCATTGGAGGAGCGTGTACGAGGGCCAAAGGGACCCAAAACCATTTCCTCCATTTTTGTCAGCAGCAAACAAGGTAAGAGAAAATGGTGGGTCGCGCAGGTCGGCCATCGTGGGTCACGAAGGTCGGCCAGGTTGGGTCCCAAAGGTTGGCCGGTTGGTAAAAATGGGTCCCCGGAAATAAAGTTTGAAGAACACTGTGATACACACAACACCAGCAAAGCAAGAGCCCACTCACCAGGAACGACGGCACTGCAAGCTGGGCCCCACTCCTGCCCATTCCGACTGCACGAACAAACAAGGATTTTCGCATTTTATCTCGGCTTTTCCTCACAGAAACACAGTATTCAGGAACTTCCAGGGACATTGCATAAGCCATGTAGCCAAGAAAAAGTAAATATGAAATGTGCACCAGGATGAAATGAAGGATTAAATGACGAGCAGATCCGGACCTTGCTAAAACGTGACCACTCCCGTGCTCACACCATGTGATCCCCGGCCAGCAGAGTCGTTGATTGGCTGGTGTCTTAGGACCAGACTAAGCCTGGAGTTTCCGAATTTGCCAGGGAGGGTAGAGTGCAGTCAGAAGAAAAAACATGATTCAGGCAATTCCACGAGGTCGCTTCCAGTGGAGGAAGCTGTGTATGTCAGAAATGTTGGAAGAGTCTCGAGTTTGGTCCCAGAAGTTGTTGTATCAAAAACAGGACCTTTGTCTTATGAAGTATAACGGAGAATTGTCCAGAAGTAATTTAAACCATTTAAGAGGATGAGAGTTGTCCCAGCAGCCAGTGCTGCCACCTGAAACCATGTTGCCAGCAGGGAATGTCGTTGTCTATCCGAGCAGTAAAGTACGGAGCCAGCCTGTGACAGGCGGGTCTGTCGTCCCCATGGAAATGGATGAAGCTGGGTTACCAGTACCTGAGGAGATACTGGGTATTGTGGAGTCTGCAGAAAGCTCTCCAGTGGAGGCACCCGTGACAGAGAAGTTACTTCACTCCACTAGAAATCAGAAATCACCTGAAGGACTCAATTAATGATGGACTAATTGCATTTGTTTCAATATTCTAATTATTGGGGATTATTATCCATGTATGAAAGAACTTCGAGAGGGAGGGGGGTGGTGTTTGTCGCCTTTATGGGGTGATCTGCCAAGAAGGCCATGCGACCCGGGTAACCAATCAGGGACCAGGGTGGGGGATCATGGCAGCACGGTAGCATTGTGGATAGCACAATTGCTTCACAGCTCCAGGGTCCCAGGTTCGATTCCGGCTTGGGTCACAGTCTGTGCAGAGTCTGCACATCCTCCCCGTGTGTGCGTGGGTTTCCTCCGGGTGCTCAGGTTTCCTCCCACAGTCCAAAGGTGTGCAGGTTAGGTGGATTGGCCGTGATAAATTGCCCTTGTTGTCCAAAAATGCCCTTAGTATTGGGTGGGGTTACTGGGTTATGGGGATAGGGTGGATGTGTTGACCTTGGGTAGGGTGCTCTTTCCAAGAGCCGGTGCAGACTCGATGGGCCGGATGGCCTCCTTCTGCACTGTAAATTCTATGAAAACAAACATGGGTTTCTTTATCAGTTCGATCCAGGGAGCTGACTGACAGCTGCGAGGCTGCAAACCTCTTCATCGTAGTTACATGTAAATAAACATGGCAGTTGTTATTTATCTAACTGGTGAACAGGAAGTATTACACTTTGTCCGGTTCTTCCCATCAAAATGGATCATTTGAAACTTCTCTGCATTAAACTGCATCCACCGTACGTCCTCCTGAAGTCTATCGTCCCTTTATTCCATGGCTGAGGAGCCTTATATGTGTCACATTGGTGGTATGTATTAGGGGTAATACGGTACACCATGAATGCCGAGGAGTTATTGGAGGACAGATGCTGGGTCCCGATTGGATCTGCCGCCTACTGGGCTCCACCCAGATAGGCGGGGTATAAGAACCCGGTTTACTCCCCGCAGCTGCATTCTGTGACTGAGCTGCTGGGGAACAAGTCTGAACAAGTCTGCTCAATAAAGCCTCGATTGAAGTTCTCTACGTCTCGCCTCGCGTGTGATCGATGGTGCTACAATTTATTGAGCAGACTTAAAAAGGAATATGGAGCTCCGGATCGCCCCGGAGTGCCTGCGAATCGGCCCCCAAGCAGCTAACGCAACATTGGCATTTAAACACTGGCTGGCGTGCTTTGAGGGGTACCTCCGAACGGCCCCCGGCAGACCAACGGAAGACCAGAAGATGCAGGTCCTGCATTCCAGAGTGAGTCCTGAAATCTACGCACTCATCGAGGACGCGGAAGAATTCCCAGCGGCGATCAACTTGCTGAAACAGACCTACATTAGGCCCGTCAACCAGGTCTATGCACGCTATCAGCTCGCGACGAGACGACAAATCCCCGGGGAATTGCTAGACAAATTCTTCAATGCGCTGACGATCCTGGGAAGAAACTGCGACTGCCCAGCGGTAACTGCGAATAAACATACGGACCTCCTGATCAGAGACACTTACGTAGAAGGTTTGGCATCGTCGCAAACTCACCAGAGACTTTGAGAGAAAGACTCTCTCGGACTCACAGAGGCACGGGCCCTTGCAGCCTCCCTCGACGTGGCCTCCCAAAACGCCCGCGCCTATGCCCCCGACCGCACTACAGCCCCTTGGGCTCCGTGGACCCCCGCCGCGACCGACCCCTCGGCAACCCCCACCCCTCCGCAAGCGTGCGCGGCCAGAACCCCAGACCACCCAGGGGGGCCCTGCTGCTACTTTTGCGGGCAGCCGAAACACCCCCGCCAGCGCTGCCCAGCCCGCTCGGCCACCTGTAAAAGCTGCGGCAAAAAGGGGCACTACGCAGCAGTGTGCCAGTCCCGTGGGGTCGCCGCTATCTCCGGGGAAGAAACAGAACCACGGGCTCAAACCCCCCACGGACCCACGGGCGGCCAACGGGCGCCGCCATTTTGGACCCCGGACACCACGAGGGGGGACTGGCGCCGCCTCGTCCTACCCACGGGCCGCGTGCGATCCATGAGAGCGGCCATTTTGTCCACCCCCGGCCACGTGCGACCCATGGGAGCGGCCATCTTGGTTGACAGGCAAGGACCCCAGCGTGGACGGCTCCACACTGCCTGAAGACAACAATCTGATGCACCAACCATGTTTGGCATCGGTGACCCTCGACCAGTCGCGGCCCCAGACGCCCCAGACGACAACGACAAAGGTGCTGGTGAACGGGCACGAGACGCTGTGTTTGATCGACTCAGGGAGCACGGAGAGTTTTATTCATCCGGACACGGTAAGACGCTGTTCCCTTGTAATTCGGCCCAGCACCCAAAAAATTTTCCTGGCGGCGGTGCCACTCCGTTGCAATCAAAGGGTTCTGCATCGCAAATCTAACGGTGCAGGGGAGAGAGTTCAAGAATTACCGGCTGTATGTCCTCCCCCACCTCTGCGCTCCCACCCTCCTGGGGTTGGACTTCCAATGCAACCTCCAGAGCTTAACATTCAAATTTGGCGGCCCTATACCCCCACTGACTATCTGCGGCCTCGCGACACTCAAGGTCGAACCGCCCTCCCTGTTTGCGAACCTCACCCCGGATTGCAAACCCGTCACCCCTAGGAGCAGACGGTACAGCGCCCAGGACCGGACGTTTATCAGGTCCGAAGTCCAGTGGCTGCTGCAGGAAGGCATAATCCAGGCCAGCAATAGTCCCTGGAGAGCCCAGGTGGTAGTTGTGAAGACAGGGGAGAAGCAGAGGATGGTCGTAGACTACAGTCAGACCATCAACAGGTACACGCAGCTAGATGTGTACCCTCTTCCCCGCATATCCGACATTGTCAATCGGATTGCACAGTACAAGGTCTTCTCCACCGTGGACCTTAAGTCCGCCTACCACCAGCTCCCCATTCGCCCCGGCGACCGCAAGTACACTGCCTTCGAAGCAGACGGGCGGCTATACCACTTCTTAAGGGTTCCATTCGGCGTCACGAACGGAGTCTCGGTCTTCCAACGGGAGATGGACCAAATGGTTGACCAGCACGGTTTACGGGCCACGTTCCCGTACCTCGATAACGTCACCATCTGCGGCCACGACCAGCAGGACCACGACGCCAACCTCCGCAAATTCCTCCAGACCGCTAACCCCCTCAACCTCACCTACAACGAAGAAAAATGCGTGTTTAGCACCGACCGTCTAGCCATCTTGGGCTACGTAGTGCGTAATGGAGTGATAGGCCCCGACCCCGAACGCATGCGCCCCCTCATGGAGTTCCCTCTCCCCCACTGTGCCAAAGCCCTGAAACGCTGCCTGGGCTTCTTTTCTTATTACGTCCAGTGGGTTCCTCAATACGCAGACAAGGCCCGCCCACTATTCCAGTCCACTACTTTTCCCCTGTCGACAGAGGCCCGCCAGGCCTTCAGCCGCATCAAAGTGGATATCGCAAAGGCCACGATGCGTGCCATCGACGAGTCCCTTCCCTTCCAAGTCGAGAGCGACACATCCGACGTAGCTCTGGCGGCCACTCTCAACCAAGCGGGCAGACCCGTGGCTTTTTTCTCCCGGACCCTCCACGCTTCAGAAATTCGCCACTCCTCAGTAGAAAAGGAGGCCCAAGCCATAGTGGAAGCTGTGCGACATTGGAGGCATTACCTGGCCGGTAGGAGATTCACTCTCCTCACTGACCAACGGTCGGTAGCCTTCGTGTTCGATAATGCACAGTGCGGCAAGATAAAAAACGACAAGATCCTGCGGTGGAGGATCGAACTCTCCACCTACAATTATGAGATCTTGTACCGTCCCGGAAAGCTGAATGAGCCGTCCGATGCCCTATCTCGCGGCACATGTGCCAACGCACAAGTGGACCGTCTCCAAGCCCTCCACGAGGACCTCTGCCACCCGGGGGTCACTCGTTTCTACCACTCCATAAAGGCCCGCATCCTCCCGTACTCCGTTGAGGAGGTCCGAACAGTCACCAGGAACTGCCAAATCTGCGCAGAATGCAAACCGCATTTTTTCAGGCCAGATAGAGCGCACCTGATAAAGGCTTCCCGTCCCTTTGAACGCCTCAGTTTGGATTTCAAAGGCCCCCTCCCCTCCACCGATTGCAACACGTACTTTCTTAACGTCGTTGACGAATACTCCCGTTTCCCCTTCGCCATCCCCTGCCCCGACATGACCGCTGCCACGGTCATTAAAGCCCTCTGCACCATCTTTATCCTGTTCGGTTCCCCGCCTACATCCATAGCGATAGGGGGTCCTCCTTCATGAGTGACGAACTGCGTCAATTCCTGCTCAGCAAGGGCATAGCCTCGAGCAGGACGACCAGCTACAACCCCCGGGGGAACGGGCAGGTAGAGAGGGAGAACAGAACGGTCTGGAAGACCGTCCTACTGGCCCTAAGGTCTAGGAGTCTCCCAACTTCCCGCTGGCAGGAAGTCCTCCCGGATGCCCTTCATTCTATCCGGTCCCTGCTGTGTACCACCACGAACCAAACGCCTCACGAGCGCCTCCTTGTCTTCCCTAGCAAGTCCGCTTCTGGAACGTCACTTCCGACCTGGCTGGCAGCCCCGGGACCCATCCTGCTCCGGAAACATGTGCGGGCGCACAAATCAGACCCACTGGTGGAAAAGGTACATCTACTCCACGCAAACCCGCAGTACGCCTACGTGGCGTTCCCAGACGGCCGACAGGACACGGTCTCTCTGCGGGACCTGGCGCCCGCCGGAGCTCCCCACACCCCCCAACACCAATCACCACTCCCTCACTCCCGCCGGTGCACCCCACAGCCACCCCCTTCCCGGGGGGATCGGTTCTCATCCCAGGCCCGCCCAGGAGTAAGGAAACAGAGAGGGACAGCGCGATGCTCCCAGAGTCGACCAGACCCGAGCCAGCACCACCACCACCACCCGGGTTGAGACGATCGGAAAGGGCGACCAGAGCACCATCTCGACTCATCGAGTCGACTTAAGATGTATATAATTCAGTAGCCCAGTAAAGCGGTATTGTTGTAAATAGTTAACGCTGCTAATCGGGTAAAATGTGAATAATTCGGTGGCCCAGTAAAAGCGGCATGGTTGTATATAGTTCAATGGTTAAGGCACCGACCCTGTAAACCCCTCCCACCATACCACCCACCACCCCGCCAGGTTCCTCTTTAACAAGGGGAGAATATGGGGGTATGTATTAGGGGTAATACAGTACACCATGAATGCCGAGGAGCTATTGGAGGACAGATGCTGGGTCCCGATTGGATCTGCCGCCTACTGGGCTCCACCCAGATAGGCGGGGTATACTGAGCTGCTGGGGAACAAGTCTGCTCAATAAAGCCTCGATTGAAGTTCTCTACGTCTCGCCTCGTGTGTGTTCGATGGTGCTACAACGTTTGACAACACACAGCGGGGTAAGATCAAAAACGATAAAATCTTGAGGTGGAGGATCGAGCTCTCCACCTACAATTACGAGATTTTGTATCGCCCCGGTAAGCTCAACGAGCCCCCTGATGCCCTGTCCCGAGGTACATGTGCCAGCGCACAAGTGGACCGACTCCGGACCCTGCACGACGATCTCTGTCACCCGGGAGTCACCCGCTTTTCCCACTTCATTAAGGCCCGCAATCTGCCCTACTCCATCGAGGAAGTCAGGGCTGTCACCAGAGACTGCCAGGTCTGCGCGGAGCGTGAACCGCACTTCTACCGGCCAGACCGTGCGCGCCTGGTGAAGGCCTCCCGCCCCTTTGAACGCCTCAGCGTGGATTTCAAAGGGCCCCTCCCCTCCACAGACCGCAACACGTATTTTCTTAATGTGGTTGACGAGTATTCCCGATTCCCCTTCGCCGTCCCATGCCCCAATATGACATCTGCCACCATCATCAAAGCCCTCAACACTATCTTCGCTCTGTTCGGTTTCCCTGCCTACGTCCACAGCGACCGGGGATCCTCATTTATGAGCGAGGAGCTGAGCCAGTACCTGCTCAACAGGGGCATTGCCTCGAGCAGGACGACCAGCTACAACCCCTGGGGAAATGGGCAGGTGGAGCAGGAGAATGGGACGGTCTGGAGGGCCGTCCAGCTGGCCCTACGGTCCAGAAATCTCCCAGCCTCTCGCTGGCAGGAGGTCCTCCCCGACGCACTTCACGCCATTCGGTCGCTCCTATGCACCGCGATCAACGAAACCCCCCATCAACGTCTCTTTGCCTTCCCCAGGAAGGCCACCTCCGGGTTTTCGCTCCCAGCGTGGCTGGCAGCTCCAGAACCCGTTCTCCTCCGCAAGCACTTGCGGCTCCACAAGGCGGACCCGTTGGTTGAGAGAGTACAGCTACTCCATGCGAACCCGCAGTACGCCGACGTAGCGTACCCCGACGGCCGCCAAGACACAGTCTCCCTCAGGGATCTGGCACCAGCTGGGTCCCCACACCCCTCCCCCCCTCCCCGGCGCCACCCTTCCCTCCCCCACCGCAGCCCCTGCTCCAGGACAATCCGTCCTCCCCTTGCTCCCAACCGGGGATGAAGAGGATTTCGACACACTCCCAGAGTCACCGAAGACCAAGTCGACGCCTTAGTCGCCACCAGCACTGCAGCGTTCGCAACAACAGATCAAGGCACCCGATCATCTAAATTTGTAATCTTCTCTGTAATTTTAAAACCAATCTGTATGTATATAGTTTTCCACCACCCCCACTGGACTCATTTTTAACAGGGGGTGAATGTGGTAGTCACCACTGTTGTATTATATTATATATATGGGTATTACGGTAAGGCCTCTGTAGTACAGGTACAGGGGTAGATCCCTGCCTGCTGGCTCCGCCCAGGAGGCGGAGTATAAATGTGTGTGCTCTCCGAACAGCAGCCATTTCGTAAGCTGCTGTAGGAGGCCACACATCTCTGTGTAATAAAGCCTCGATTACGTTCTACTCTCGTCTCATCGTAATTGATAGTGCATCAACCTGCTGGCCTATATACAGTGCTCCTGATTGTGCTAATTCAGAAAGCTCCATCAATATGCCCAGACCTGTCTAGGAATCATGTGACTTTAGTTAATCCCCAGAGTTCTCCGGCATTCTATCTTCAACCAGCCAGTGTTATAATATTGTACAATTCTCAATTTAATCGTAATATAAACTTCACAGATGTCCCCCATGTGTTCATTGGCCTTTTCCTCTGACCCGTGACACTGATTCTGCAGTAAATCACAAACGCCGGTCCACTTATTCCTGTAATTGGACATTAAATTGATAACTAAAAATGATTAATCAAAGTCAGATGAATTAAGGGATCATTAAACTGATGCAGTCTGGGGGCTAAGCACATCTTCAGCTTCCCTGGAGACACAGATTTGTTACTGAGCTGTCTGTATAGGTGCCGGATTTCCTCTATTAAACTGGCTGAGCTGAGGTGTAAATGGAGGAATTGTTTTTTTATTTAATTTATTTAATTTTTCCAATTAAGGGGCAATTTAGCATGGCCAATCCACCTACCCTGCACAACTTTGGGTTGTGGGGGTGAGGCCCAAGCAGACACGGAGAGAATGTGCAAACTCCACATGGACAGTGACGCGGGATCGAACCTGGGACCTCGGCGCGGTGAGGCAGCAGTGCTAACCACTGCGTCATTGTGCCGCCTCTGGAGGAATTGTTAAAGCAACATCAATTTTCCCTTACATAGTGTTTTCAATGTAGTAGCGAAATGTACCTCACAAGGAAGGGGGAGCAAATAGACCATGAGCAAAGAGTAAGAAACAGAGTCTGTGGTGGCAGTCAGAGACTTAGACAAAGAGGTGGGCTCTTAGATAACTTTAGACGGTGAGGAGAGAATTAAGAAGGAAATTCCAGAGTGCCGAGGTGCAAAGGCTAAAGACTCTCTTTGTCCTCAACAACTGTGTGAGAGGATTCCCGATGTCTGCTCCAGTGGCCCCTTATGGAGTTCTGTGATTCTGCACTCAAAATAGATACAGAAAGGCTCAGTCTGATGAAATGACAGTCATTATCTTTGGTCGCATCTAATAAACGGACAAAGTACAGTATTTGAGAAATGCAGACACACCTAAGACTATAATGATCCACCCAATCAGTTCTGAGAAAGGTCCTTGAGGACCTCCTGGGTCTCCTGTGGAATGACATTGCTTTACAGCCCACATCATTTCACCTCCTGCCACTTTCATGCCTAAGGCTTTAGTGCCACACCTGTGAACCTGGGGTTCTTTTCTCTTCTCTGGTGCTCCAGAATTTCAGCAATAACATTCAGCAGCAGTCTCCTGCGATTCAGTACAGCTTCTCTTTAAGCTGGACAGACTGTCTTTGAGAAGAACAGACCGGTTCTATCAGCAAATGCTGCTTTGCCCCCCCCCCCCCCCCCCCACTGGAGGAGTCTGTGTCATCAGAGCTGGGGTCGGAGTGGGTAGGAGGGTGGCAAGATGAGCTCTCCACCCCCACAGCAGGAGGTGGACAGGGAGAGAATAGAACGAGGCTATTGTGATTGCTGCTCACTAGAAGCCAAAGGTAGGCCAGTGAGATCACAAGGGGTCAAATGGCCTCCTTCTGTGCCGTAACAATTCGGTGCTTCTTTCCTAAAATGGCAGGGGAGGCGCAGAGGGAAACTGAAAGGTTATTTCAGAGGGAGGTCAGCCCACTGACTCAATGGGCTATTCCAGGAGACTTTTACTTCAAACCCACATCACAGTGATGCAAAACATGTGTGCCCAATGCCCCCCCGCTTTCCACTTACACCTTCACCACAGTTCTTGCTGGAGTCTGGAAAGTTGCAGGATTATTGTTGCCATGGTAGCAGTATTCTTGGCAGACGGCAACAGCCTCTCTTAAAAAGTCCACACAACATGTAGGCTGTCAGCCTGCCGCACCAGATACAGTACGAGCTGCACCATGACCTCCCGGGAGTCGCATTTCAATCAAAAATGCATTTGCTTCAGTTTAACAGCTTAGATTTGGTGGCCAATGATTCCATTGATGGTGCAATGCCCTGCCTGATAAAGGGACATGAGGAATCATCAGTGTTCCTGCAATTCCAGAACCACACTTGGAAGCTGGAGTTGAAACCCTGCAGAGTGTTACCAGTAATGATTAGCCTATTACGATGGCAATGGGCCCGTTTCCTTTTAAATGTATGAACATGTCGCGCCTTGGAGTGAGAAGGTTGTGAGTTGAGGGGAAAGGCTGCACTGTTTACCAACTCTGTAAAGATTTTGAGCCACAAAACTCCAACCTTGATTCGTGCTCACGGCCTCTCACAAGATGAGGAAGGTTTTAAAAAAACACCATCTGTCTTGCCGGTAGACGTTGCATGAGGTGGTTGCCATGGGAATCAGGCATCAAAGACGAATTATGTAACTTTATTTTGTGCCAGAATGTCAGCTGACATCCAGCTCTGGCTGGTGAAAGATTACCCTGCCCTTTGAACAGTCGGTACATTTTCAGTGGGGGTGACATTTGCATTAGTTTAGCGGCAAGCTTGTTCAAACGCCACGGACCAGGTTAACCATGTGAAGGACTGGCACTCAGGCTGTGGTACATCCCTGCGACGTGGTTCCTTTCAGTCCCTTCCACCAGCTTCAAAATTCCATTTGCTGGGTAGAAATTACGACCAGTTATTTTGTCCAGAGTCTCAGTGGGCATGTGTACTGCACAGTGTCACAATGAGTGCAGACCAGGAAAGTCCCAGCTTGATTCCTGGTCTGTCTCCCACTTCACAGAATCACTGAATCACCCAGTGCAGAAGAGGCCCTACGGCCCATCGAGTCTGCACTGCCCCATGAAAGACACCTGACCTGCCCGCCTAATCCCATTGGCCAGCACTTGGTCCAGAGCCTTGAATGTTATGACGTGCCAAGTGCTCATCCAGGGACTTTTAAAAAAGAAAAATGTTTATTCAAGGTTTTCAATAAATTTTTACAAAACACTCCAAAAAGGAAAGAAAATATACATAAGAAAAATAAAAAGGGGGGGGGGCCTTACGCCATCCTCTCCAACAACTTAAACCACTAAACATTAAACTATCTAACAAACTGAGAACAAAAATGGGGCAAACGCCCCTTACAATGATAAAAACAAGCCAAAAACCACTTCCCCCCCCTGGGTTGCTGCTGCTCTTGACCTCCACCTAGCGTTCCACAAGAAAGTCTAGGAACGGTTGCCACCGCCTGAAGAACCCCTGCACAGACCCTCGCAAGGCAAACTTTATCCTCTCCATCTTGATGAACCCTGCCATGTCATTGATCCAAGCCTCCACGCTTGGGGGTTTCGCATCCCTCCACATTAGTAGGACCCACCTCCGGGCTACCACGGACGCAAAAGCCAGAACTCCGGCCTCTTTCGGCTCCTGTACTCCCGGCTCATTTGATACCCCGAATATTGTTGTCCCCCAGCTCGGTTTTACCCGAGTGTCCAAGACTTTGGACATAGCCTTTGCGAAGCCCCTCCAGAACCCCTCTAGCGCTGGGCACGCCCAGAACATATGGGGGTGATTTGCTGGGCTCCCCGAACACCTCACGTCCTCCACCCCAAAAAACCTGCACATCCTCGCCCCTGTCATATGTGCCCTGTGAACTACTTTGAACTGGATCAGACTAAGTCTGGCGCAAGACGAGGAGGAGTTAACCATACCCAGGGCCTCCGCCCACAAGCCCTCATCCAGTTCCTCACCCAGCTCCTCCTCCCACTTGCCCTTCAGCTCCTCCACTGAGGCTTCCTCCGCCTCCTGATAGATCGCCGAGACCTTGCCCTCTCCCACCCATACACCCGAGGTCACCCTGTCCTGAATCCTCCATGCGGGAAGCAGCGGAAATTCCCTTACCTGCCTTCTCACAAACGCCCTCACCTGCATGTACCTAAAAGCGTTTCCGGGGGGTAACCCAAATTTCTCCTCCAGCGCCCCCAGGCTAGCAAAAGCCCCGTCGATAAATAGGTCCCCCATCCTTTTAATTCCCGCCCGATGCCAGCTTAGGAATCCGCCATCTATCCTGCCCGGTGCAAACCTATGATTATTCCGTATTGGGGACTAAATTGAGGCCCCCAACTCACCCCTGTGAAGTCTCCACTGCCCCCAGATCCTCAGTGTCGCCGCCATCACCGGGCTCGTGGTGTACCGTGTCGGCATTAGCGGCAAAGGTGCCGTCACCAGCGCTCCCAAGCTAGTGCCCACGCATGACGCCACCTCTAATCTTTTCCACGCCACCCCCTCTCCCTCCATTACCCAATTCCGAATCATTGTCACATTGGCTGCCCAGTAATAACTACACAGGTTCGGCAGCACCGGTCCACTCCTGTCCCGACTACGCTCCAGAAACAGCCTCTTGACCCTCAGGGTCTTACTTGCCCATACAAACCCCATAATGCTCCTGCTTACTCGCTTAAAAAAGGCCTTGGGGATGAGGATGGGCAGGCACTGGAACACAAACAGGAACCTAGGGAGGACTGTCATTTTAACGGACTGCACCCTGCCCGCCAGGGAGAGTGGCAACACGTCCCATCTCCTAAAGTCTTCCTCCATCTGGTCTACCAACCGCGCCAAATTAAGTTTATGCAGGCCCCCCCAACTCCTGGCCACCTGAATACCCAAATATCGGAAACTCCTCTCCGCCCTCTTAAGCGGCAGCTCCTCCAGCCCCCTTTCCTGGCCGCTCGCATGCACCACAAAGAGCTCACTCTTCCCCACGTTAAACTTGTAGCCTGAGAAGTCCCCAAACTCCCTAACGATCCGCATGACCTCTACCATCCCCTCCACTGGATCTGCGATGTACAAAAGCAGGTCATCAGCATACAACGAGACCCGATGTTCCTCCCCTCCCCGGACCAACCCCCTCCAGTGTCTAGATTCCCTCAATGCCATGGCCAGCGGCTCAATTGCCAAAGCAAGCAACAGAGGGGACAGGGGGCACCCCTGTCTCGTCCCCCGGTACAACTTAAAATATTCTGATCTCCGCCGGTTCGTAAATACGCTCGCCGCCGGGGCCTGGTATAACAATTTGACCCACCCTACGAACCCCTCCCCGAACCCAAACCTGCCTAGCACTTCCCATAGGTACTCCCACTCCATCCGATCAAAGGCCTTCTCCGCGTCCATTGCCGTCACTACTTCTGCCTCCCCACCCTCCGAGGGCATCATAATCACATTCAGGAGCCTCTGCATGTTTGCATTTAACTGCCTGCCCTTCACGAACCTCGTCTGGTCCTCGTGTATCACTCCTGGGACACAATCCTCAATCCTTGTGGCTCGGACCTTTGCCAGCAACTTGGCATCTACATTAAGGAGCGAGATCGGCCTATACGAGCCACAGTGCAGCGGGTCCTTGTCCCGCTTGAGGATCAGCGCCCGAGACATTGTCGGGGGGGAGAATCCCTACCTCCCTCGCCTCGTTGAAAGTTCTCACCAGCAGCAGACCCAGCAGATCCACAAACATCCTGTAGAATTCGACTGGGAACCCATCAGACCCCGGGGCCTTGCCCGCCTGCATGCTCCCCAACCCCGTAACCAGCTCCTCTATCCCACTCGGGGCTCCCAGGCCTTCCACTTGCCCCTCCTCCACGCTCGGGAACCTCAATTGGTCCAGGAACCGCCGCATCTCCCCCCCACCCCCCCCCCCCCCCCCCCCCCCCCCCGGGGTTCTGACTTACACAGGTTCCCATAGAAATCCCTGAATACCTCGTTTATTTTAGCCGAACTCCTCAGCGTGTTCCCTCCTCTGTCCCTGATTCCTCCAATTTCCCTCGCCGCCTCCCTCTTGCGTAGCTGATGCGCCAGCATCCGGCTCGCCTTCTCCCCATATTCGGATACTGCTCCGTGCGCTTTCCTCCACTGGGTCTCAGCTTTCCCCGTGGTCAACAAGTCAAATTCCGTTTGGAGGCTCCGTCGCTCCTTCAGCAGCCCCTCCTCAGGTGAATCCGCATACCTCCTATCCACCCTTAATATCTCCCCCACCAACCTCTCCCTCTGCGTCCTCTCTCTCTTTTCCCTGTGAGCCCTAATTGAGATTAACTCTCCCCTAACCACCGCCTTCAGAGCCTCCCAAACCACACCAACCGGTACTTCCCCATTATCATTGGCCTCTATGTATCTCTGAATGCACCTCCGGACCCGCCCACAAACCTCCTCATCTGCCAACAGTCCCACGTCCAAGCGCCACAACGGGGGCTGGTCCCTTTCCTCCCCCAATTCCAACTCCACCCAGTGCTGGACGTGGTCCGAAATCGCTATGGCCGAATATTCCGTTCCCTCCACTCTTGGAATCAGTGCCCTGCTCACCACAAAGAAATCTATCCATGAATAGGCCTTACGCACGTGGGAGAAAAAAGAGACTCTCTGGCTGCCATCCTAGCAAACCTCCACAGATCCACTCCCCCCATCTGAGCCATAAACTCCCTGAGAACCTTGGCCGCAGCTGACCTCTAGCCCGACCTCGAACTGGATCGGTCCAGTGCCGGGTCCAGTACCGTATGAAAGTCGTCCCCCCACCCCATTATCAGGCTCCCTGCTTCCAGATCCGGGATCCGGCTCAGAATGCGCTTCATGAACTCTGCATCGTCCCAATTCGGGGCATACACATTCACCAGCACCACCCGGGTTCCCTGCAGCCTACCACTCACCATCACATATCGAACCCCATTATCTGCCACAATGTTCAGCGCCTCGAACGACACCCGCTTACTCACCAGGATTGCAACCCCTCTATTCTTCGCATCCAGCCCCGAATGAAAGACCTGCCCCACCCATCCCGTTCTCAGCCTGATCTAATCCACCACTTTCAAATGCGTCTCCTGCAACATAGCAATGTCTGCCTTCAGTCCCTTTAAGTGCGTGAACACCCGGGCCCTCTTGACCGGCCCATTCAGGCCCCTCACGTTCCATGTGATCAGCCGTCCACCCCCCTGCCGACTAGCCATCTCCTTTCTTAGGCCAGCCCGCCAGGCGGAGGACCCCCGCCCCGACTCTCCTTCTTGCCTCCAGCTCCCCTTTGGTCAATGCAGCAGCAACCCAGTACCCCCCCCCCCCCCACCCCGGCTAGAAAACAGTCTAGCCCCCTTGCTCCCCCCATTGCACTCCCGTAAGTCAGCTGACTCCTGCTGACCCAGCCGCTCCCGCCTCTGTCAACGATCCCCCGTTTAGATTCCCCGTCAAAGTCCCCCCTTCCCCCTTCAAGTCGATACGGACACCCCTTCGGCACCGACCCTCCCATTGGGCCACGCCCCCCCCCCCCCTCTTTAGCGTGGGAAAAAAGCCCGCGATTTTCTACCTGGGCCGGCCCCGCTCCCTGTGGCGCAGGTAGAAACTGTCCCCAATTCCCAACGACCTAGGGCCTCCTGCCCCCCCTCCCCCCTTCGAACGCGAGGAGCGGCCCCTCCAAAACAATACCCATGCCCTGGTATCACAAACATCACATCTAATCCCCCCTTCCCACTCCCCAGCTTTCCCAAAACCCACAGCAAACCATTAGTTCGAGTCCAATTTTTTGTTCTGAATAAAGGTCCACGCCTCCTCCGGCGTATCGAAATAATGGTGGCGGTCCTGAAAAGTGACACACAGTCGCGCTGGCTGCAACAGCCCGAACTTCATCCACTTGGCCCGGTTGAATCCTGCCCTCTTCTTGGCCAGCTCTGCACTCCAGTCTTGGTAGATGCGGATCTCAGTATTCTCCCACCTGCTGCTCTGTTCTTTCTTCGCCCATCGCAGGATGCACTCTCTGTCCGTGAAGCGGTGAAACCTCACCACTACGGCCCTTGGTGGCTAATTAGCCTTAGGCCTCCTTGCCAGGACTCTGTGAGCCCCATCCAGCTCCAGGGGCCTCGGGAAGGCTCCCGCGCCCATTAGCGTATTCAGCATCGTGGCTACATATGCCCGGATGTCGGACCCCCTCCACACCTTCAGGGAGACCCAGAATCCGGAGATTCTTCCTCCTCGACCTGTTCTCCAGGTCCTCAAACTTTTCCTGCCACTTTTTATGCAGCGCCGCATGCGCCTCCACTTTCACCGCCAGGCCCAGGATCACGTCCTCGTTTTCAGAGGCTTTTTGCTGCACCTCTCTAATCGCCGTCCCTTGAGCCTCTCAATCGACGCTTTCATTGGGGCCAGCATCTCTGCTTTCAGCTCCGCAAAGCAGCTTTTCAGGAACTCCTGCTGCTCCCGCGACCATTGCACCCACGCTGCCTGATCTCCGCCCGCCGCCATCTTACTTTTTCGCGCCCGTTCTCCTCTCTTCTCCAAGATCACTTTTTTGACCGCTCCACTCCTGGTTCACTCCATGCAATGCTGGGGGAACCTTACTGCTGCCTTCCCACACCGGGAATCGTCATCCAAGTGCCACTGGGGCT
The DNA here is from genome assembly GCF_047496885.1 of Scyliorhinus torazame. Taxonomy (NCBI): domain Eukaryota; kingdom Metazoa; phylum Chordata; class Chondrichthyes; order Carcharhiniformes; family Scyliorhinidae; genus Scyliorhinus; species Scyliorhinus torazame. The sequence continues at coordinate 197,786,533 of NC_092719.1, read as the reverse complement.
CCTCAAGAGGGCCCAAAAGTCCGTTCTTGGCTGGAGCTGCCGAACGTACGACCGACCCAGGCATAGCCGCAACCGGGAGTCATCCAGGTACTTTTTAAAGGATGTGAAGCAACCCGCCTCTATCACCCTACAAGACAGTGCATTCCAAACCATCCCCACCCTCTGGGTAAAAATGTTTTTCCTCAAATCCCCCCTAATCCTCCTGTCCCTCATCTTGAACTTGTGTCCCCTCGTAACTGACGCTTCAACTAAGGGGAACAGCTGCTCCCTATCCACCCTGTCCATGCCCCTCATAATTTTGTACACCTCGATCAGGTCGCCCCTCAATCTTCTCTGCTCCAGCTCAAACAACTCAAGCCTATTCAACCTCTTTTCATAACTTAGATGTTCCATCCCAGGCAACATCCTGGTAAATCGCCACTGCATCCCTTCTTTTGCGATCACATCCTTCCTACAATGTGGCAACCAGAATTGCACACAGTACTCCAGCTGTGGCCTCACCCAAGGTTCTATACAACTCCAGCATGGCCTCCCTGCTTTTGTAATCCATGCCTTGATTGATAAAGGCATGAGTCCCATATGGCTTTTTCAGCACCCTACTTTCCTGCTTCTGCCTTCAGAGATCTATGGACAAACACGCCAAGGTCCCTTTGTTCCTCAGAACTTCCCAGTGTCACGCTGTTCATTAATTATTTCCTTGTCAAATTACTCCTTCCAACTTGTATCACCTCACACTTTTCAGGGTTAAATTCCATCTGCCATTTTTCTGCCCATTTAACCATCCCGTTTATATCTTCCTGTAACGCAAGACACTCAACCTCGCTGTTAACCACCTGGCCAAACTTTGTGTCTTCCGCAAACTTCCTGATCCTACCCCCCACATAGTCATCTATGTTGTTTATATAAATGACAGACAATAGGGGACCCAGCACAGATCCCTGTGGTGTACCACTGGACACTGGTTTCCAGCCAGTAAAGCTGATGTTTGTCTCCTACAGCTATGCCAATTTAGAATCCAGCGTATCAAGTTGCCCTGTAACCCATGTGCATTTGCCTTCTTTATAAGTCTCCCATGTGAGAGACTTAATTAGTCTCAGTCAGGACAATAGCCAGGTTTCATGCCATTGTCCTCCACTGCCGAGTGCGAAGAAAGGGAAAAACGCGCTAGGATTCTCCGGATCACTCCCCAGTGAGCTCCGACCGGCAGCAAATGGGTGAGGTTATCATTGAGCGTGACCGTGATGCCCACATGGTTCAATAGCACAGCAACACCACCTCCGGGATCAGATGTGAACAGTGGGCAAAATACTGAAACTGGACCTCAGCATGTGTCAGTGCCCAAAGGACAGGAGAAGTAAACACAGAACATAGACGATACAGTGCGGAAGGAGGCCATTCGGCCCATCGGGTCTGCACCGACCCACCCAAGCCCTCACTTCCACCCTATCCCCGTAACCCAATAACCCCTCCTCACCTTTTTTGGTCACTAAGGGCAATTTATCATGGCCAATCCACCTAAACCTGCACGTCTTTGGACTGTGGGATGAAACCCGAGCACCCGGAGGAAACCCACGCACACACGGGGAGAACGTGCAGACTCTACACAGACAGTGACCCAAGCCGGGAATCGAAACTGGGACCCTGGCGCTGTGTAGCCACAGTGCTAGCCACTTGTTCTACCGTGCTGCCCAAGCATGGTAAAGGGAAACACTGCAGCGTTTTGGTTGATTTGACCTTCATCGAGGATTGATGCCCGGAGGCTAGGCTAGGGGGGTGTTGGAGAAGGTTAAGCCTTGAGAGGATGAAAATGTGGTGGTTGAAGGAGCAAGAGGTAGAGGCAGAGAAGGCAGTGTTGGAACTAAGTGGTACGTCCATAAAGCGGGGTTGGGGGAGTTACTGATCCTCGGAGGAGACACCAGTCACGGAGCGGAAATAAATCTCAGTCCTCATATCAATCAGTTAAAGTACAGGCCAGACCTGGTACGAGGTGACCCAAGAAATGGCAAAAGGGAAACCTAACTCAAAAAATGCTAAGCTCACAGTAGCGACTGAGGTGCAAGGGGAAGAGAGAAAGATAGGACAAGAACAGATAAATAAATGACAAAATATATTTGGGCTCAACAATTAACAAAAACAAAAGTAAATATGATCAATGACAGATGGCAGTCTTGGCATGAACAGTCAGCCAGAGATTCCCTGTATCAGCTGTCCTTGGGCTTATCCATTGTATATTTCTGTTTGCTCTATTTAACAAACAGACGATAGAGGTTTGAAATGTCCATGAAAATTGAATAGAGCTGTGAGTGTTCGGCGATTAGTCCTGTATCCATCATCCAAGCAAGTTATTCAAGGGAGACTGTTGAATAATGAGAATTTACCTGCTAGTTTGAAACACTTTGGGCTGGATATTTTGGCCACTCCCACTGCAAGATTGCCACAGACGGGGCGGGGACCATGTAAAGGTCCGTTGACATTGGGTTGGAATTTCTGGTCGCCGAGCGGGCGCGGGTAAAAAGTCCCACCCGTATGAGTGGCATTTGTTGTTTTGTTATGACTGTCAACATTTTGTTCTTGATACTGACTGTGCAGCTGCATCACAAACCAAATACCCGAGGTAATCATGTCTCAGACATTTCCTGCGAAGTTACCTGAAAGGGGGGAAGAGAACTGTGCGTTGTCATATTAAAAACAAAACACAATCGCCACTGAACAGGTAACTGGAAGAGTGAGTCACTGAAGATTAGAGTATTAATCGTAGAATCATAGAATCCCTACAGTGCAGAAGGAGGCCATACGGCCCATCGAGTCTGCACCGGCCCTTCGAAAGACCACTCTACCCATGTCCATTCAGCCATCCATCCCGCCCTATCCCTGTAACTCCATAACCTAATCTGCACATCCCGAGACACTAAGGAGCAATTTAACATGGCCAATCTGTCTAAGCCACGCATCTTTGGACTGTGGGAGGAAACCCGAGCACCCAGAGGAAACCCACGCAGCCATGGGGAGAAACGTACAAACGCCACACTGTCACCCAAGGCCAGAATTGAACCTGGGTCCCTGGCGCTGTGAGGGAGCAGTGCTAACCATTGTGCCACCGTGCCGCACATATTATGTGCCATCCATTAACTACTCCTAAACTGCCAAATTCCTAATAACTCAGTGTTTTGATGTGTCTTTGTTTTTGTCAACCTCACATGTTCTTCCTCAATGTAATAACCCCTCGAGACCCTTGGGGACGACCCGATTGACCTCCCCATGGGGCTCCAGGAATACGAGCACCCCCTGAGGGGTGGGGGTCTAACAGCGGGACTTGTTAAAACCCACCAATAAAAGTCGGCCAAGAAGGGAAGCGACATCTTCGGATGGTTCCGAATGGGACTAGTTGTACTCCCCCGCGGCCTGGCTTTTGGCTTGCTGAATTAACTTTTCTATTTGAAACCTTCTCGGGACTCCTGTGATTGTAATACTCAATGGGGGCGATTCAGCAATGCGGGCGGGTCCGGATGCAATGGATGAATCGCGCGAGAGCCCAAAATTGGGCTCTGTGCCAGGTGCTGGGCCGATTGAGACTCACCTGACTCACTTCGTCCGGCGCGACCTGGATCTCGCCCTCACCAGAGCGCCGGTTAGTATTGGTTCACACAAACATAAACCAGGCGTAACGGCGCTTCAATATCCTCTAATATTGCAGGATATTAGAGCCCCCGGATGGATGAGGACAGGGCAGGGTGGTACCCTGGCACTGCCAGCCTGGCATCCTGACAGTGTCAGTGTGGCACTACCAAAGGTGGCCGAGTGGCAATGCCAGGGTGTCAGGGGCATTGCCAACTATTACTGCTAATAGTGGGTTTCTCAATAAAAAAATCCTTATCCAATGTGGTTAGAAGGAAAGGAGACCATGTCAGACAGGTTATGCCAGTTAGATATGCATTGCCCCCTCTATTGTGGCAGTCGGTTTGGGATGGTAAAGGAACAAAGAACAATACAGCCCATGAACAGCCCCTTCAGCCCTCAAGGTCCGTGTCAATCATGATGCCCGTCTAAACTAAAACCTTCTGCACTTTTGGGGTCCGTTTCCCTCTATTCTCATCCCATTCATGTATTTCTCAGGATGTCTCTTAAATGCCGCTATCATATCTGCTTGCACCACCTGTCCAGCGGCAGCATATTCTAGGCACTCACCACCCTCTGTTTAAAAAACTTGCCTCGTACGTCTCCTCTCACCTTTTGCCCTCGCACCTCAGAACGTCATGCTTTCAATGGCACCCAGTAAAGGATGCCATGCTGAGGTTGGTCTTGAACCAACCTTGCCTGATTTGGTGAACTATTTCTGCAACTTTGGTTCTTGAAACCTGGCCAAACATTGTCCACTCAGTGAATAAATATCAGCCAAAAGGATTCATGGGCAGACCACGCATATGGGCAGCACGGTAGCATTGTGGATAACACAATTGCTTCACAGCTCCAGGGTCCCAAGTTCGATTCCCGCTTGGGTCACTGTCTGTGCGGAGTCTGCACGTTCTCCCTGTGTCTGCGTGGGTTTCCTCCGGGTGCTCCGGTTTCCTCCCACAGTCCAAAGATGTGCAGGTTAGGTGGGTTGGCCATGCTAAATTGCCCTGAGTATCCAAAATTGCCCTTAGTGTTGGGTGGGGTTACTGGGTTATGGGGATAGGGTGGAGGTATGCAGTTAGGTAGGATGCTCTTTCAGAGAGCCGGTGCTGACTCGATGGGCTGAATGGCCTCCTTCTGCACTGTAAATTCTATGATCTCTGAATTCCGGATTTTTATTGAATTCAAATTTCACAATTTGCTATGGTGGAATTTGAACATGGGTCTGGTGGGTCTCATGATGCCAGCCCAGTAATAATGCCACCACGCCACTGCCTCCTTTCTGGCAGTCATTCTGCAGCGCTAGCTCAATGCTAGGAACACCTGCAGATTCCTGGCAACACTTTGCAATGGCAGCTACATATGCTTTGAAGTTTTCTAGTCTTTCTGAATGTTTATCCCCTTATTGTGACACCCCCTTTAGTGCTGTCATCATTTAAGCTTGGTACATGTACAATTCACTACTTGTACATTAGAGTGTTCATAAACCTATTCCGAATTTCACTTGCAACTTTACAAGTGAGCTAACAGTTGAAATGTGACCGTAAGGAGCTCCCTCCCATTCTCAGCCCCTAAAATCTATCAATCACCATTCTTGCATGAATTACAGTATCCCAGGCTTTCGTTTCTTAGTTCCTGTTATAGAATCATAGAGCTGCGACATTGCAGAAGGAGGCCATTCAGCCCATTGAGTCTGCGCTGACCCTCCGAAAGAGTGCCCCACCTAGGCCCACTCCCCTGCCCCATCCCCATAACCCCACCTAACCTGCCCATCTTTGGACTGTGGGAGGAAACTGGAGCACCCGGAGGAAGCCCACGCAGACACGGGGAGAATGTGCAAACTCCACACAGTCAGCCAAGGCCAAAATTGAACCTGGGTCCCTGGTGCTGTGAGGCAGCAGTGCTAACCCACTGTGCCACCCTGTTTTGGTTACTTGCTCCAACTGCAGGCACTTTAGTGAAGTATATTTACATCAGGCTGGTGCTGGATTAAAGTCTCCACTTTATTATTTTCATAGTGGCCTCGCTCTCTTGCTTTGTTACGGTTCATCTGTTTCGCTTTGTATTTAGATTAGAGGCAGAAACCACCAAGGAGTCTTGTTGCCACCTACTGGACCTAATAGCATTCAGTGGGAACGCACTGAAGTCTCATTACTGGTGTGCTTGTTACTCACAAACACCACTATCACTGTTAATTATGCACAGGCAGATGGAACAAAGACGAAACTGTTGTCGGAACAGTCAACTTAATTTATTAAGAAGAGGATGCTATGTAGCAGGTTTTATTTTGAAAGTACACGTCAAATGAATCTTTGGTTTTCATTAGGGATGTTTCCTGTAAGCATAATTAATATCCAGGATTAATGAGATAATAATGACAGAGAATGTGGTTAGCACTGTGGCTACACAGCACCAGGGTCCCAGGTTCGATTCCCCCTTGGGTCACTGTCTGTGCAGAGTTTGCACGTTCTTCCCGTGTCTGCGCGGGTTTCCTCCGTGAGCTCCGGTTTCCTCCCACAGTCCAAAGATGTGCAGGTTGGGTGGATTGGCCATGCTAAATTGCCCCTAGGTTTGATGGGGTTGCTGGGTTACGGGGATAGGGTGGAGGTGTGGGCTTAAGTAGGGTGCTTTTTCCAAGAGTCGGTGCAGACTCGATGGGCAGAATGGCCTCCTTCTGCACTGTAAATTCTATGATACTCTATGTTATGATTCTATGACCACCTCACTTCAATACAGCTGCTCATTTTGGGTGGGTTATTCTGATGCCAGTCATAAGGGACATTAGAAAATATGGTGTTGCTTTTGAGTTCCCTCACCTGGTGTTAACAGGGCAGTAATGATAGCCTCTAAATGTTGTAAGGTACCCAGGAAGAGGGAAAAACATACTTGGCCTGATCCTGAGCAATTTAACTGCCACAGATGCATCTGTCCATGACAGTATCGGTAGGAGTGACCACCATGCAGTGCTTGTGGAGACAAAAGTCCCGTCTTCACATTGAGGATGTGCCCCATCATGTTGTGTGGCATTATTACAAGACCGTAGGATGTCGGAGCAGAAGTAGGCCATTCGGCCCATCGAGTCTGCTCCGCCATTCAATGAGATGATGACTGATCTGACATAATCCTCAACTCCACTGTCACGCCTTATCCCCAGAACCCTGGATTCCCTTACTGATTAAAAATCTGTCTATCTCAGCCTTGAACATACTTAATGACCCAGCCGCTACAGCTCTCTGTGGTCAGGAATTCCACGGATTCATTACCCTCCGAGAGAAGAAATTCCTCCACATCTCTGTCTTAAATGGGTGATCCCCTTACTCTGATATTATGACCTTTGCTCCTAGACTTTCCCACAAGAAGAAACATCCTCTAAGTATCTACCCTGTCAAGCCCCCTGAGCTTCCTATATGTCTCAATAAGGTCATCTCTCATTCTTCTCAACTCCAATGTGTACAGGCCCAACCTACACAACCTCTCCTCATAAGAAAATCCCTCCATACCCAGGATCAACCTAATTAACCTTCTCTGGGCTGCCTCCAATGCCAGTATATTTTCTTTACATAAGGGGACTGTTCACAGTTTTCTAGGTGTGGTCTAACTAGTGTCTTGTATAGTTTCAGCAGGACATCCCTATTTTTATAGTCCATTCCCTTCGAAATAAAAGCCAATATTCCATTTGCCTCCCCTATTACCTGCTGAACCTGCATGCGAGCTTTTTGTGATTCATGCACCAGAACCCCCAAATCCCACAGTGCTGGAGCTTTCTGCAGTCTTTCTCCATTTAAATAATATTCAGCTTCTTTATTCTTCCTACCAAAGTGCATAACTTCACGTTTTCCATCTGCCAAGATTTTGCCCACTCATCTAACCTGCCCATATCCCCGTGTGGACTCTGTGTCATCTGCAAACTTGGCAATAGTGCATTCACTTCCCTCATCCAAGTCATTCATATATATCGTGAATAATTGTGGCCTCAGCAAAGTATTTGCTTAACTCCTCTGTCATTTCCTGGTTCCCCATTATTACCGTGCTAAATGGGTTAGAGAGTGGCTGACCTCGACATCAAAGCAACATTTGACTGGGTATGGCACCAAGGAGCCCTAGAAAATCTAGAATGAATGATAAATAGAGGAAAAGCTCTGAACTGATTGAAGTCATTCCTAGCACAAAGGAAAATGGTTGTGGGTATTAGAGGTCAATCATCTCAGTCTCAGCACAACACTGCTCGAGTTCTTCAAGGTAGAGTCCTAGGCCTAACCATCTTCAACTGCTTCATCAATGACCTTCCCTCCATTATAAGGCCAGAAGGGGAGATGTTCACTGATAATTGCACAATATTCAACACTGTTCATAACTCCTCAGATACTGAAGCAGCCCATGCCCAAATGCAGAAAGACCTGGACAATGTTCTGGCTTGAACTGATAAGTGAGAAGTAACATGTGTGGCACATAAATGCCAGGTAATGACCATCTCCAACAAGTGAGAATCCAACCATCTCCCCATGGTACTCAATGGCATTACCATCGCAGATCCCCCTCCCCGCAACATCAATATCCTGGGAGTTACTATTGACCAGAAACTGAATTGGACAAGCCATATAAATGCAGTGGCTACAAGAGCAGTTAAGAGGCTGGTAATTCTGTGGAAAGTAACTCAAATTGCTCCCCAAAGCCAGTCCACCTTCCAGGCACAAGTCGGGAGTATGATGGAATTTTCTCCTGTTGCCTGGACGACTGCGGCTCCAAAAACATTCAAGAATGTCAACACCATCCAGGACAAAAGTTAAAACTGAAACCAGTCATACTGACCAAGCCAGAGGTACAAAGTGCCTGGAAGATGACCATGAAACCATGGTTGATTATCGTAAAACCCATCTGGTTCACTAATGTCCTTTCAAGAAGGAAATCTTTTATCCTGCTCTGGCCTACATGTGACTCCAGATCCACAGCAATGTGGGTGACTCTTAACGGCCCCCTCAAGGACAATCGGGCAATAAATGGGCAATAAATGTTGGCACAGACTGTGACACCCACATCCCATGAATGAATTTACAAAAAAGCCCGGGGTTGAGGGCCGAGGCACGGGGCAGTGCCAGGGGACACTGAGGTGGGAAATGAACTGGTCATTGCCTGGGAATGCTGCCAGGATGTGTAACCCACCTCCATTGGGGGAGGGAGCATCCCCTTACGTGTGGTAGGGAGGAGAAGGGTACATGCTGACAAACGGGCGGTGGGAAGGGGGGTAGGTGATGGTGGGGAGAGTGCCTCCTGGTACCTCTGCTGTGGGATGGTTGCCCTGAAGCATGTAGGGGGTCCTTCACGGGCATAGGTGGGGGGAGGGGGGGGGGGGGGGGGTCGTTGGAGGGAAATTGTTTATCTTGCAGATCAGGGCACCTTTCAAAGATAGCGCCCCAATCTCTGTGTAGCCAATCTTGCCAGCTCTATCAGGCCCCGTCTCACCAGAGCAAACCGAACTCCCCGATTTTTTTTGTCAGAGTGTTTGAAGCTCTGGTCAGAAAACATGGCTGTGTTTCTGGTGAGAAACACATCAGTTTTCAGTCAGTGCCTGACACTTTGCCTTTTTTAAAAAAATTCCGCCCATAATCTTATTCAATGGTGGAGCAGGTTCAAGGGGTTGTTTTGCCAAGTTCTCTTCCTGTTTATTCTGTTCCATGTTTTCTCCAGATACCCAATCAAATCTCTTTGATAATTTTAAAGACCTCAATTCGATTTAAATTAATGTGCTTAAAGAACTTGACAAAATTGTTGTTTTATACATGATGTTGAAGTTTGAGCTCTGAGCACTGTTTGCTTCTACCTTCTGACAAAAGCAATCTTTTATTAGAAAGCTGAACTCCAACCACTTGGATGTTACTGATGTTGTCAGGCTTTATTTACCATATGACAAAAGCAGTCTGCTGTGATCCTTTAAATAAGCACTCTACCCATGTTCACTCACCCCCGCTGCCCCCCCCCCCCCCCCATATCCCCGTCACCCCATAACCTAGCTTGCACACCAAGGGGCAATTTAGCATGGCCAATCCACCTAACCCGCACATCTTTGGACTGTGGGAGGAAACTGGAGCACCCGGAGGAAACCCACAGAGACGTAGGGAGAATGTACAAACTCCACAGAGACAGTCACCCAAGGCCGGAACTGAACCCAGATCCCTGATGCCATGAGGCAGCAGTGCTAACCACTGTGCCACTGTGCCACCCATATTGAAATGTCATTTGTAGGTTAACAGCCCAGCAGCTGATTCCATACAGAATTCAAAGGTACCATGACCAGCATCAATATCTGCCCGTATACTGTTTGCCCATCCATTCACCCCTCTCAAGAATCCCAGTCAAAGGGCAGAATTTAATGCCCACTTCCATGGAGGGTTTGGTGGCATGAGGCATTAATTCAGGAGGGAGGATGGTGCAAAGGAAGCCGACCACCGTCCCGCCACTGCCTTGATTAAATCCATGCCTGTGGACGGCCTTTCCACCCTTAGCCATTTGAGGCCCTTAATTGGGCCCTGAATGGCCAGTTCAGGGCCTCATCCCACAGCCATTAGTTTTCCCCCCATTGCAGGCGGGGGATTCGTCATGCCAGAAGTCCGAAAAGAAAACCTTGTTGGAGTTGCTTGCGGGCATTCAGGGGGGTCCCCCTTTTAAAGGCACTGAGTGGCTGATCGAGGGACCCAGAATTGGGACGGGGGAGGCCACTGAGAGCCTTTTTCTTGCTAATTCCCCTTCCCCATCCCTTCCTGTAACTCCCACCCCACAACCAGCCCCTCCACACCATCACTCACCTGTGCCAGGGTCCATGAGCAACCCTCGGTCTTGGGTGGGTGTAGTACCTGCAGTGGCCACCGCCTCTCTTGTCCTTGATCCCGGGGAAGGCCCACTGCTACCTGATCAACACCTTGATGGATTTCCCGAAAATAGCGAGCCGCTCGCAAGCTCTCCAGCTGTGGGAGAGAGCCACATTACCCCCATTTAAATTCTGCCCAAAGTTTTCATTCACCCATTCTAACCATCCATCTAAATTCCCTCTCTCACCTAGGTAGACACTCCACGCATATACCTGAGCAACCTGTTGGCCTATTTAGCTGATATAGTGTTTCCAGTCTAGAATTTTGCAAACCTATCCTATCTGAGCAACCTATGCTCCCAATCCAGGCATCCTATCGATTTTTGTGCCTAGCTCTTCAAGCAGGTGCTTTAAGTGAGATTGAAGTATGCTTTAATCAAGATAGTAAGAGATAGTAATATTGCACAGGATTCACGGAGAGTGGTGTTGGCCAGAACTGAAGGAAGTTATATTGGCACTGTGTGAAGAGGAGAGGTTGCAGTATATAGTGGTGGATATGGGGAAAGTAATCAGTATGCTGCGGTCAACTTGGTAATACATATTTGATACTCCCAGCCCTTTTAATAGATGGCATAATCAGATTGTCCAATCTTGCTTTGTGACCAAATCACACTTTAATCCCCATCTACACTGAAAAGAACATACCTCAGGTTAAGGATGGGCAATAAAACTGGTGGCCAGCCAGTGACACCCACATCTTGTGAAATAATACAAATGTCCGGGATTAAAGATAACTGGGTAAACACAGAGCTGTTGTGTGTGTGTGGGGGGGGGGGGGGGGGTAGGGTGTAGGAGATTTGGGGGCTGTTCTTGTTTTTGTACTTGTATATAAATTTTAAAATGCTCGATGAAAATATTTACGAGAAAAGATAACCGGGTACGAAATTCAACAAACCCTTTCTGCAGTAACGTTTGGGAAACCAGAGAATTTTGTTTGGCTGCATTTACTGACACCACAACACTAGAGGGAGCACGTTCCTCACATGTTGCAGCCAGTAAGTAACATCACAGTGAGCAAATCTATAAACAAATAAACGGGGGAGAAATAAGAGTGCAGTGGAATTGCATCTAAAAGTTCAAAAAATGAAATAAGAAAGCTATTTAAAAATCAATAATAAACAAACATCGGAATGACTGATCTTGGAGCTGCTGCTGGGAAAGAAGGATCTCAGCTGTGCCTCAGACTTTCAATTTGTAATCTTTTAAGAAGTTTGGGAAATCAATAAAACATATTTTGAATAGAATATCTTTTTATAAATTTAGAGTACCCAATTATTTTTTTCCCCAATGAATGGGCATTTTAGCAGGTTGTGGGGATGAAACCCACTCAGACACGGGGGGGGGGGGAATGTGCAAACTCCACACGGACAGTGACCCAGGGCTGGGATTTGAACCCGGGTCCTCAGCACTGCAGTCCCAGTGCTAACCACTGCGCCACGTGCCACCCCTAGTATAATTTTTAAAGAAAAAAATCTGACACCAGCTTGGTCTCAAAACCACAACACTCAATTTAGGAGTCCCATTACTTACCTGTTGAGTGATTTCAGCTATGTAAGAGCTCCCTGCACACTGTGTTCCCATTTGATCATCCGACTCTATAGTTGCTCAGCTGGGAAATCTGACATATTGAGAAGCTCAGTGTTTGCAAGAGTTTGCAAACTAAGTAAATTCGGCGAAATATACTTTATTCATAAAATGTATAAAAGTACATTACATGACTGTTCAAAGTTGACATTACATAAAATGCAAACTAAATTGGGCGGCATGGTAGCACTGTGGTTGGCACTGTTCTCCACAGCGCCAGGGTACCAGATTCGATTCCTGACTTGGGTCACTGTCTGTGTGGAGTCTGCACGTTCTCCCCATGTCTGTGTGGGTTTCCTCCGGTTTCCTCCCACAAATCCCGAAAGACGTGGGGCGGGATTCACGCCACTCCTTCCCGCCGGAGTTGCCCGCCCCGCCGATTACGGCAGAATCCCGCCCGTGATGTTAGGTGAATTGGACATTTTGAATTCTCCCTCAGTGTACCCGAACAGGCGCCAGAGTGTGGTGACGAGGAGGTTTTCACAGTAACTTCATTGCAGTGTTAATGTAAGCCTACTTGTGACAATAATAAAGATTTTAAAATATCTTTTTAGAAAATGAGTTTCTTCAGATACTGTGTATTACTCCATTTACAGTTACAATTCCTACCTACAAGATATATTCCATGTCAAACTTACAGCGCAGTTTCCCAGCCCCTCAGTGTAGTCTGGCAGTGGTCCTTTCCCGTTGTATCTCTGTGCTTAAGGCCTATTATCAGAGGGATTTTTCAGTCAGCCTCTAAATTCCTGTAGACAGCGGGGGATGGTGTAGCTCCCTTGAGGCAGCCTCCCAGAGGCAGAGCAGGAGGACCAGCTCTCCAGGCAGGATTAAAGGCTCTCTCTGCCTGCCTGGATTCAACTGCAGCCACAAGGTCGCCCACAGTATTGTGAACCTTCCTGCTGCCAGTTCTGTCAGCACTCCTATGCGTTTCTACAGGTGGGAAGAATCACTTCCCAGCCCACTGGACAAAACTAACCAGGCAGTGAACCAGGCAAAACCCTGAACGATTACAGGCCAAACTGGCTCTGATATTGGAATCCCCAACCTGTCAGAGAGGAATGGCTGGTTCCCAAGCTCCCATTGGCTGCGAATGCTGGAGTCAATTTGATCTCAATGAACCTACAGGAGGCTGGGTAGTCACGGGGTCAATGAGCAACCGTGGACTTGAGCTGCTGCTGGGGCTGAACAGGTACCAGGAACAGCAAAGAGATATGGGGTGGATGGTAGGGCCCTCTATTCAATGTGTGAGGGTAAACACAGTGTGGGTGATCCACTATCAATTACGACGAGACGTGAGTAGAGATTAATTGAGGCTTTATTAAGCAGAGATGTGTTGCCTCCTGCAGCTGCTGCCGAAATGGCTGCAGCTCGGTGAGCACACACATTTATACTCCGCCTATTGGGCGGAGCCAGCAGGCAGGGATCTACCCCCGTACCTGTAGTACAGGAGCCTTACCGTATTACCTCTCATATACGTATTATACAAACAGTGGTGACTACCACATTCACCCCCTGTTAAAAAAAGAGTCCAGCGGCAGGGGGGGGGGGGGGGTGGAAAACTATTTACATGGTTTGTGAGAATTTTCAAAACTATTTACATGGTATGTGAGCATTTGTAAAGAGTACAGTTTGATGAAAGTTCACAAATTTAGCCGGTCGGGTGCCTTGATTCTCCGTTGTGAGCGCCGCAGTCCCGGTGGTGATGCAGGCACCGGCTTGGTCGCCGGTGACTCTGGGAGCGTGTAGTCCTCATCTTCATCCCCGGGTGGAACCAATGGGAGGACGGATCGTCCTGGAGCGGGGGCTGTGGTGAGGTGTGCTGGGGGCAATTGGAGGGGGGGGGGGTAACCAGCTGGTGCTAGGTCCCTGAGGGAGATGGGCGTACTGCGGGTTTGCATGTAGCAGTTGTACCCTTTCGACCAACGGGTCCGCCTTGTGGAGCCGCACGTGCTTGCGGAGGAGGACGGGTCCTGGGGCTGCCAGCCACGTTGGGAGCGAAACCCCGGAGGTGGACTTCCTAGGGAAGGTAAGGAGACATTCATGGGGGGTTTCATTAGCCGCAGTGCAAAGTAGCGATCGGATGGAGTGGAGGGCGTCGGGGAGGACAACCTGCCAGCGGGAGACCGGGAGATTTTTAGTCCGTAAGGCCAGCAGGATGGCTTTCCAGACCGTCCCGTTCTCCCCCTTTACCTGCCCGTTTCCCCGGGGGTTGTAGCTGGTCGTCCTGCTCGAGGCAATGCCCTGGCTGAGCAGGAACTGATGCAGCTCATCACTCATAAAGGAGGATCCCCGGTCGCTGTGGACAGAAGTGGGGAAACCAAACAGAGTGAAGATGGTGTTGAAGTCTTTGATGACTGTGGCAGACGTCATATCGGGGCATGGGATGGCAAAGGAGAATCTGGAGTATTCATCGACCACGTTCAGGAAGTACGTGTTTCGGTCGGAGGAGGAGAGGGGCCCTTTAAAATCCATGCTGAGGCGTTCAAAGGGTCGGGAGGCCTTCACCAGGTGCGCTCAGTCTGGCCGCTGGAAGTGCGGTTTGCACTCCGCGCAGACCTGGCAGTCTTTGGTGACCGTCCTGACTTCCGCAATGGAGTAGGGTAGGTTGCGGGCCTTTATGAAGTGAAAGAACCGGGTGACCCCTGGGTGACAGAGACCATTGTGTAGGGCCCGGAGTCGGTCCACCTGTGCGCTGGCACATGCACCTCAGCATCGGGGGGCTCGTTGAGCTTACCGGGGCGATACAAAATCTCGTAATTGTAGGTGGAGAGCTCGATCCTCCACCGCAAGATTTTGTCATTTTTGATCTTGCCCCGCTGCGTATTATTGAACATGAAGGCTACCGACCATTGGTCAGTGAGGAGAGTGAATCTCCTGCCGGCCAGGTAATGCCTCCAATGCCGCACAGCTTCAACGATGGCTTGAGCCTCTTTTTCGACAGAGGAGAACCGAATTTCAGAGGCATGGAGGGTGCGGGAAAAGAATGCCACGGGTCTGCCTGCCTGGTTGAGGGTGACGGCCAGATTGACGCCTGATGCATCGCTCCCCACTTGAAATGGGAGGGTCTCATCGACCACGTGCATCGCGGCCTTGGCGATGTCGGCCTTGATATGGTTGAAGGCCTGGTGGGCCTCAGCCGTCAAGGGGAAAACTGTGGAGTGGGGCGGGCCTTGTCCGCATAGTTAGGGACCCACTGTGCATAGTATGAGAAGAACTCCAGGCATCGTTTGAGGGCCTTGGGGCAGTGGGGGAGGGGGAGTTCCATGAGGGGGCGCATGCGGTCGGGGTCGGGCCCAAGAACTCCATTTTGCACCACATAGCCAAGGATGGCTAAGTGGTTGGTGATGAACAGGCACTTCTCCTTGTTATACGTGAGGTTCAGGAGTTTGGCAGTGTGGAGAAATTTGAAAAGGTTAGCGTCGTGGTCCTGCTGGTCGTGGCCACAGATGGTGACGTTATCGAGGTATGGGATATGGGTACGGAGGTACGGTGGCCTGCAGTCCGTATCGGTCAACCATTCGGTCCATCTCCCATTGGAAGACCGAGACCCCATTAGTGACGCCGAAGGGAACCCTAAGGAAGTGGTAAAGGTGGCCATCTGCTTCGAACGCAGTGTATTGGTGGTCCACCTTTCGGATGGGGAGCTGGTGGTTGGCAGATTTCAGGTCCACTGTAGAGAAGACTCGGTACTGTGCAATCTGATTGACCATATCAGATATGCGTGGGAGGGGGTATGTGTCGAGCTGCGTGTACCGATTGATGGTCTGACTGTAGTCAATGACCATCCTGTGTTTCTCCCCAGTCTTTACAACCACCACTTGGGCTCTCCAGGGGCTGTTGCTGACCGCAATGATGCCTTCCCGCAGTAGCCGCTGGACCTCCGACCTGATGAAGGTCTTGTCCTGGGCACTGTACCATCTGCTCCTGGTGGCGACGGGCTTGCAATCCGGGGTGAGGTTAGCAAACAGGGAGGGTGGGTCGACCTTAAGGGTCGTGAGCCCGCATATGGTGAGGGGTGGTAGGGGTCCGCCGAATTTTAGAGTTAGACTTTGGAGGTTGCACTGGAAGTCCAGGCCAAGTAGCACGGCAGCGCAGAGGGTGGGGAGGACGTGAAATGAAATGAAAATGAATGAAATGAAATGAAAATCGCTTATTGTCACGAGTAGGCTTCAATGAAGTTACTGTGAAAAGCCCCTAGTCGCCACATTCCGACGCCTGTTCGGGGAGGCTGGTACATAGAGCCGGAAGTTGCTGAACTCTACGCCCTGGACGGTGAAGGTGGCGGTGCAGTACCCCCGGATCTCCACGGAGTGGGATCCGGAGGCCAGGGAGATTCTCTGGGTAACGGGGTGTACCGCGAGGGAACAGCGCCTTACCGTAGCGGGGTGAATGAAGCTCTCCGTGCTCCCGGAGTCAAGAAGGCAAGATGTCTTGTGGCCATCGACTTTCACCGTCATTGTCGCGGTTGTGAGGTTGTGTGGCCAGGACTGGTCGAGCGTGATGGAGGTGGTGTTGGTGGGCCCCGGGCAGGCCGGCGGCGGTTGCGGGCGATGAGCGGTCAGATGAGGTGCCCGATGAGCAGGGGTCCTGAGGCGCCGTCCGAAATGGCGCCGAAGATGGCGGCACCCACGGGGCGCACTTGGCGGGCGGCGTTAAAGATGGCGGTGCCCACGGGCCACACAAGGTCTGATGGGGGGAAGATGGCGGCACCCATGGGCCGCACGTGGGATGCGGGGATGAAAGTGGCCACGCCCACGGGTCGCACGTGGTGGGTGCAGGAACAATGGGCCTGGATACAGCGGCAATCGACCGGGCCTGGGACACCGCAGCGAAATGCCCCTTCTTCCCGCAGGCCTTGCAGATTGCACTCCGCACCGGGCAGCGCTGCCGGGGGTGCTTTGTCTGCCCGCAGAAATGGCACTTGGGCCCCCTGGGGTTGGCTGGCTGCCGCGCGGCGCAGGCTTCTGTTCGGCTGGGGGCAGCTGCTGGCGGGGCCACAATGTCCACGAGGGGGGTGCCGTGCGGTCGGGGGCGTACGCCTGTACATTACGGGAGACTACCGTTAGTGAGGTCGCGAGTTTCTTGCTCGCCGCGAGGTCGAGCGTACCCCCTTCTAAGAGGCGCTGGTGGATGTACGCCGACAGTATGCCCGTAACAAAAGCGCCCTGACTAGGAGTTCAGTATGTTCAACGGCCGAAACTGCCTGGCAATCGCAGTTTCTCGCCAGGATGTGCAGGGCACGCCAGAAATCGCCCAATGACTCACCGGGGAGTTGTTGCCGCGTGGACAGGAGGTGCCTGGCGTAGAGTTTGTTGATCGGCCGGATGAGGTTCTCTTTCAGAAGCGCCATGGCATGGCCTCAGTGTAGTTGGGCGCATCCCGGATAAGGGGAAGAATATCAGACCTCAACCGCGTGTACAGGATCTGGAGTTTCTGTGCTTCTGAGGGTTGTTCTGTCGCTGCTCCTATGTCGGCTTCAAAGCAAGCTAGCCAGTGGTCGAAGGCCGACGTGGCGTTGTCTGCTTGAGGATGCAGCTGCAGGCGATCTGGCTTGATGCGTAGGTCCATCGCTGTAAAATCTCTGCTTAATAAATTGATGCACTATCAATTACGACGAGACAAGAGTAGAGAGTAATCAAGGCTATATTAAGCAGAGATGTGTTGCCTCCTGCAGCTGCTGCCGAAATGGCTGCAGCTCAGTGAGCACACACATTTATACTCCGCCTACTGGGCGGAGCCAGCAGGCAGGGATCTACCCCCATACCTGTAGTACAGGAGCCTGACCGTATTACCTCTCATATACGTATTATACAAACAGTGGTGACTACCACAGTGGGTTTTGATTTTTAATGTGGATAGTGGCAGATGGTGGAAAATGTTTGTTCAATTCATTTTTTACGGGATGTGGGCTTCGCTGGCTAGGCCAGCATTTATTACCCATCCCCAATTGTCCTTGAGAAGCCTTCGAGAACTGCTACATTCCATGTGGTGTAGGCACTGTCGTGTTGGGTGTTCCGATACACAAACGAACCACACGGTTGTAGATGGTACAACTCTGTTTTATTGTCCTGTGCAATAATAACTAATAACTGCTGGCTGAGGTTCGTACTTCACCAGTTAACCTGTGGACCCAGCCCTTTCACTATCTTGGTGAGGCACTCAGCACATGGTGTATGTCTGAGTGGCACGCTGTGAGCTCTGAGCTATCTCCTGGTAGAATGAGTGGGAACTGTGGTGTTCCCTGTTTTATAGTGCGTGTGCTCTCACTGGTGATTGGATGCGATGTTGTGTGTGTGTTGGTTGGTCCATCTACCTGTCCATCAGTGTGTGTGTGATTGCACCATGATATGCTGATGTGGATATCATGACATCCCCCCTTTTCACAAGGATATGTGCCTACATGCTAATAAATATTAGTGTGTACTGAGTGCATCTGAGTATGTGTGTGCAATATTTACAACATGTACATGAGGCTAAACTATATACAGAGGAAGGTGTCAGGTGCAACAGAGCAACGAGGTTGTACCAATAACAGAACAAATGCAATCAGCAAACAAGGAGAGAGAACTTCTGGAACGACAAGAAAGAAACACGTTAACAGTCTGTAAAACAATTCATTGAGTCCAATGTGCTAACAGGCTCAGAAGTCAAGTCTCTCAGGTGGGCGACGAATTCGGGTTGACCGCCTCAAGGGTGGGTCAGGATCCACCGGCTGAGAAATGGGCCTGGCCACAGGCGAGAGAGGAATAGGCATAGTGGCAGGAAGCTCAACAAAGTCGACATCAGGGACAACAGGAGGGCGTGGCACCGGTGCATGATCTCGTAGCGAGCGCGGAACCAGACGAAGGGCCTGCCGATTACGTCGGCGAGTGGAGCCATCAGGCATGCAAACCAGGAACGAGCGGGGAGCCATGCGGCGGAGAACCTCGGCGGTTGCCGACCAGCCACCCTCCGGTACGTGAATGCGGACAAAGTCTTCAGGCGCCAGGGCAGGAAGATCAGTTGCCCGAACGTCATGTGCCACCTTCTGCTGAGCACGCTGTTGTTGCACCCTTCACAGTACTGGAGCATGGTCGGGTTCAGGAACATGAATGGACGGCACAGTGGTCCTGAGGGTGCGACCCATCAACAGCTGGGCCAGCGAGAGGCCCGTGGACAGTGGGGCAGAGCGATAGGCCAGCAGGGCTAAACAGAAGTCAGATCCGGCATCAGCAGCCTTGCAGAGGAGCCGCTTCACGATGTGGACGCCCTTTTCCGTCTTGCCATTCGACTGGGGATGCAGAGGGCTGGACGTCACGTGTGTGTGAAGTTGTATGAGGTGGCAAAAGAAGACCATTCTTGGCTCGCAAAACAAGGCCCGTTGTCAGACATGACGGTGAGCGGAATTCCATGGCGAGCGAAGGTTTCTTTGCATGCCCGGATGACAGCTGATGATGTCATGTCGTGCAGGCGTATGACCTCCGGATAATTTGAAAAATAGTCAATCAGAATGGTGCAGTCCTTGCCGAGCGCATGAAAGAGATCCACACCCACCTTCGCCCAGGGGGACGTGACCAACTCATGGGGCTGAAGTGTCTCAGGGGGTTGCGCCGGCTGAAACCTTTGGCAGGTGCGGCAGTTGAGCACCATGTTGGCGATGTCGTCGCTGATGCCCGGCCAGTACACCGCTTCTCGGGCCCTCCACCTGCACTTTTCAACTCCGAGATGGCCTTCGTGCAGTTGTTCGAGGACAAGCCGGTGCATGCTGTGTGGGATCACAATCCGGTCCAACTTCAGGAGGACACCATCAATGATGGCCAAGTCGTCCCGGACATTGTAGAATTGTGGGCACTGCCCCTTGAGCCACCCTTCCGTCATGTGGTGCATTACACGCTGTAGAAGGGGGTCAGCCGCAGTCTCACAGCGAATGTGGGCCAGACGTGCGTCAGTAGTCGGCAGATTGGCCGATGTGAAGGCTACTTGTGCGTCGACCTGACAAACGAACCCCTCCGATTCGGGCGGTGTGTTCACCGCCCTGGACAGAGCATCTGCGATGATGAGGTCCTTCCCCGGGGTGTAGACAAGTTGGAAGTCGTACCTCCGGAGCTTGAGCAGAATGCGCTGGAGGCGAGGGGTCATATCGTTGAGGTCCTTCTGAATGATGCTGACCAGGGGGCGATGGTCGGTCTCCACAGTGAACTGCGGAAGACCATACACATAATCGTGGAATTTGTCGATGCCGGTCAACAAGCCTAGGCACTCCTTTTCAATCTGCGCGTAGCTCTGTTCTGTGGGGGTCATGGCCCGTGAGGCATAGGCAACCGGGGCCCATGATGCGGTGTCACCCATTGCAGGAGTACCGCCCCAATGCCGGACTGGCTGGCGTCAGTCGAGATCTTTGTGTCCCGAGTGGTATCGAAAAACGCCAGTACCGGGGCGGTGGTGAGCTTGACCTTGACCTCCTCCCATTCACTCTGGTGGGCGGGCAGCCACTGGAATTCTGTTGTCTTTCTGACCAGGTGGCGAAAAGCCGTTGTGTGCGAGGCAAGGTTAGGAATAAACTTCCCCAGGAAGTTCACCATCCCGAGAAAGCGCAGCACTGCCTTCTTGTCTGCCGGCTGCTGCATGGCTGCGACTTTGTCGGCATCCGGCCGCACCCCTGACCGGGAGATGTGGTCCCCCAAACACTTTAGCTCAGTCTGGTCAAAAGAGCACTTGGCTCGGTTGAGGCGCAGGCCCTGATCTCATATCCGTGCAAAGACACGCTAGAGACGACTAATGTGCTCCTGTGGTGTGGTGGACCCGATGATAACGTCGTCTACATACATCTGTTCCATGATGCGATGGAACACCTCGGAGGCCGAGATGATGCCAAACGGCATCCTATTGTAGCAATATCTGCCAAATGGAGCGTTGAAAGTGCACAGCTTCCTGCTGGACTGATCCAGTTGAATCTGCCAAAAACCCTTTGAGGCATCAAGCTTGGTGAATATTTTTGCCCGAGCCATTTCGATCGTGATTTCTTCTCTTTTGGGTATGGGGTAGTGTTCCCTCATAATGTTGTTGTTCAGGTCTTTTGGGTCGATGCAGATCCGGAGCTCGCCGGAGGGCTTCTTGACGCATACCATGGAGCTGACCCATGGCGTTGGCTCGTGACCCGGGAAAGCACTCCTAGGTCCTGCAACTGCTGCTTGAGGTTGTCCTTGAGTGGTGCTGGGACTCTACGAGGTGCGTGAATGACCGGGGTGGCATCCGGTTTGAGCCGTATTCTGTATGTGTAAGGCAGTGTGCCCATGCCCTCGAAAACCTCCTCGTTGTGGGCGAGGAGCGAGTGGAGCTGTGCCCTAAAGTCTGCATCTGGGAAATCGGACGTGCCTTCTGGAGACAGAGTGTGTACCTGCTGAACGAGGTGGAGGATCTTGCACGCCTGTGCGCCTAACAGAGAGTCCTTCGAGGATCCAACTATTTCAAAAGACAATGTGGCTTTATGTGAGTTGTGTGTAACCTCGAGCTGGCAGGACCCTGTGGCGGGGATAACGTTTCCGTTATAGTCAACCAGCTGACAGTGGGATGGCAGGATCTGTGGTTTAACCTTCAAGGTCTGGAAGGCTGACCATGCAAGGAGATTGGCGGAGGCACCAGTGTCCAAGCGAAATGTGATCGGTGATCGGTTGACCGTTAGGGTGGCACACCACTCATCGCCCGGGTCAATGCTGTGCATTGGCATCAGCTGGTGGTTCCGACTTAGGGACATCCGGTTCTTGTTTATTACCGCAACGCGGAAGGGTTCCCGGTCGTCGGTATCACAGGTCTGCATGTTGTCAGGATATGACTCAGTGTATGGGGGCTGAATGGCCCACACGTCCCTGCGAGGCTGGCGGAATTGGGGAGCGTTGGCAGGTTGAGCTGCTTGACAGCAGGCAGCGTAGTGGCCCATCTTGCCACAGCGGAGGCATTGTCGCGCTTTGGCCGGACATTGCCGCTTTAAGTGTGTGGATCCACAGTTGCCGCACGTCGTGACGTCATGGCGTTCATTGCACCACCGCGCATGCGCGGTGCAGTCCTGCATAGAGCGCGCCTGTGCATCCCGTCCCTCTGCGTCGACGTCCCCTCTTTTGGTGCGTACAAGCGCGGGAAGCCTCGGAAAGCGCATGAAATGGCCGCCCTCGTCCGGGCCGCGGGCCGGGAGGAACTCGATCGACTGGACCCGCTCGGCCTCGTAGGACCCCTGCCGTGCCGATTCGCCTGCCTGGATTTGGGAGTACTGGCTGGTCGCGTTTTCGTGGAGGATGCAGGTCTCGATGGCATTCGCTAGGGTGAGGCGCTTTATTTTGAGGAGCAGCTGGCGTAGGGTGTCTGAGGTGACCCCAAAAACTATCTGATCCCGAATCATGGAGTCGGAGGTGGCCTCATAGCCGCAGGACTGCGCGAGGATATGGAGGTGTGTCAAATAAGATTGAAAAGGGTCATCCTTACCCTGCAGGCGCTGCTGGAAGAGGTACCTCTCAAAGCTCTCATTAACTTCCACACTGAAGTGTTCCTCGAACTTTAGAAGCACCGTCTTGTATTTCGTCTTGTCCTCGCCTTCCGCGAATGCCAGGGAGTTGTAGATGTGGATGGCCTGTTGCCCCGCCGTGGAGAGGAGGGCGATCTTCCTAGGGTCCGATGCATTCTCCCTGTCTGTGGCTTCGAGGAAGAGCTGGAAGCACTGTTTAAACAGCTTCCAGTTGACGCCAAGATTTCCAGCAATTCGGAGCAGCTGCGGCGGGCTGATGTTTTCCATGGCGCAGGATGGCTGAAGAGGTGCAGGTAGGTCTCACAGTCGCTGGCTAGTTTCCAGTCCTGGTATCATGTCGTGTTGGGTGTTCCGATACACAAACAAACCAACACGGTTGTAGATGGTACAACTCTGTTTTATTGTCCTGTACAATAATAACTAATAACTGCTGGCTGAGGCTCATACTTCACCAGCTAACCTGTGGACCCAGTCCTTTCACTATCTCAGCACATGGTGTATGTCTGCGTGGCACGCTGTGAGCTCTGAGCTATCTCCTGGTAGAATGAGCGGGAACTGTGGTGTTCCCTGTTTTATAGTGCGTGTGCTCTCACTGGTGATTGGCTGCGATGTTGTGTGTGTGTTGGTTGGTCCAATTACCTGTCCATCAGTGTGTGTGTGATTGCACCATGATATGCTGATGTGGATATCATGACCGGCACATCCACGGTGCTGTTAGGGAGGGAGTTCCAGGGTTATTTTTAAAAATAAATTTAGAGTACCCAATTGATTTGTTTCCAATTAAGGGGCAATTTAGCATCTTTGGGTTGGAGGGGGGGGGAATCCCACGCAGACACGAGGAGAATGTACAAACTCCACACGTACAGTGACCCAGGGCCGGGATCGAACCTGGGACCTCGGCGCTGTGAGGCAGCAGTGCTAACCACTGCGTCATTGTGCTGCCCGAGTTCTCGGATTTTTACCCAGACGCAGTGACTTGAGGGGGACGGGGCAGGGTGGGGGGGAACCTCCAGGTGGCGGGGTTCCCATGTGTCTGCTGCCCTTGTCCTTCTAGTGGGTTTGGAAGGTGCTGGCCAAGGAACCCTGGGTGAAATGAAACAGTGAGTGAGCGCCACCTGCACAAAAGGTGCTCAATACTTTCAGAAACATACTTCACCCAGCAGGGGAGGAGGAGGGGAGGGAGGACACAAGACAAGACAGCTGGAGTGCGCAGTCGCCGGAAACTAGCCAGGTGAAATTCACCTGAAACTGCAGCTGGGGTGTGGGGAGCTGCTGCCATCGCCCATAATGGGGAGTCCGGCGCGGAAAGGTTTTTACCGACAAGATATTAACAAGACGATTTGGGAAGTGCCGCTCAGGTACAATGAGCTCACCCCCATTGGATCAGGGGCTTACGGGAGCGTGTGGTAAGTGAGGAGCGGGAATACTGGAGATCCACTGTATCTGAGTGTGTGCTGGCTCAACACAACGTTTAGGATTAAACTCTGGAGACTGCTGGTATAGAGCTAAAAGGACAATTTTCAGAAACCTGTGTCTTCGGGATCGAGAACAATAAAATAAAACTTTTAAATGGGAGGGGAAACAATATTACTGTAATATACTACTACATTAAGCTGCGACAAGATATCTATTGGGTGGTGAGGTGTGTTTGTGTTTTCCAGAATGCAAATCATTCATAATAAACCCGCAGACTTGTCCATCCAGGCAAAAATCAGGGATGGGAGCAATTCCCCGACCAGGTTCACTGTGACCCTCCGGATGATCAGCCCTTGACAGTGTCCCTGTCCCTCGCCCTAAACTTGCATTGGGAGAAAAGCCTGGGGTTGGCTCTCAGTATCTGAGAGTTTACAGCCTGTCTACCTTTTTTTTTAAAATGGGGTATGTTAGCAACAAGATTCATAGAAAAGGTAGAAATATTGATTTTTAAAGCGAGGAGGGAGAGGGAGCTTGGGGATTCCAGTAATTAGGAAAGTTTACCATTGAGACAGGTCTGTCAGTGGAGATAAAGTTGATTTTCTTTTTAATAAACATTTTATTGAATTTTTTTTTGGCATTATAACAGCAACAATATAAACAATGTACATGAGACTATAAACATAGTGCAAATACCACCTCCCTCCCTAACAGGTCTGAGATAAAGTTGATTGAGGCTCATGGTAAACCCACATGGTATCTCAAAGGCGACAGTGTCTAAACAAACTATACATCTGCCTCACCCATTTTAGACTTCGAACTTCATTATCTCAGGGTTATTGGCGAAAATACTGAGGAGGAGCTCTGGTCAAACACATCAGAAATATCAGTGAGTCCTTTTTGTAGTCACTAAGACATCCCAAAGCTATCCCTCGCCCCCCCCCCCCCCACTCGCTCCCTACTCACTACCTCCCCTTGTCCCCCCCCATCGCCCCCGCTCATCCCCCCCCCCCATCGCCCCCTCTCATCCCCCCCCATCGCCCCCTCTCACCCCCCCCATCGCCCCCTCTCATCCCCCCCCCACCCTCTTTGTCCCCCTTCTCCCTGCCCCCAGCCCCCCCTCGCCACCTGCTGCCCCTCACCACCTGACCCCCTTTGCCACCCCCATTCTTTCATGGGATGCTGGTGTCACTGACAAGCCAATATTTGTTGTTGCATTCCTAATTGCTCTAGAACTGAGGGCAATTAAGGGTCAACCGTATTGTTGTGAATCTGCAGTCTCGTGTAGGCCAGACCAGGTAAGGACAGCAGATTTCTTTCCCTGAAGGGCATTGGTGAACCAGATGGGTTTGTACAACTTTTAATTCCAGATTTTTATTGAATTCAAATTTCACCATCTGCCATGCTGGGATTTGGACATGGGGTCCCCAGACCATTACCCTGGGGCTCTGGATTACTAATCCAGTGACAATACCGCTACGCGACCGCTTCCCCTAAATCCCTCAGTTTGAGCCAAGTGTTTTATGAATAACTTTCCTGCACACTCATTTTTGTTTGTAGTTTGGACCAGTTGGGGAAGATCAGAGTTGAAGTCAATGATTATGTCATTGGTCAACAGCAGACCAATTATTCTTAGCTACATCGAAGAACAGAGATGACTGCAGTGCTATTCAGCAGCAGCCAAGCTCACAACAGATATGTCACAGTAACACCAACACTGATATAATTTGGAGTCACAATGTCCCATTATTACTCGTGCAAGCACATGCCAAAAAATAAAAATGTTCCAACATTACTAATAGAAGCAGGCTAATGCTCCTGTCGTGGTTATGTGCTCACAGCACAAGCATCAAGAGTTCAATAAATCTGCTCATTTGTAGCTGGCACCAAAGCAAATAAGCACGAAAGCTTCTGGATTGTTGTGAAGACCTTCAGGGCAAGGGACCTGCCACCTCAACTAGACTGGCTCACATGTAGCAACAATCCCTATGCAATTGACTCTTAATGCCCTCTGAAATGCCTACTGAACCATTACCCAGCAGAGCTTTGCAGAACAACAAGTTACCCATATCCGAGAAGATTTTTTATTAAAGTCAGGGAGAAATTGCACATCATTAAAAGAAGAGGGGTTGCATGCAAATATGTTGACTGATATTGTGCAGGATTTCAACCAGGGCACATAATAATGTACCATATAACCAGCTACCCAGTATGACACATGGTCTAAATTGGCTCCTACATTTTGCATCCAGCATGTTATCTAGAGCATGACAGCAGTATAGTGGTTATATTAGTGGACTAATAATTCAGAGACCTGGGCTAGATTGGACCTAAGTTCAGTTCCCACAACAACAGCTAAAGAAAGTTTAAATTCAATGAATTAAATAAATCTAAAATTAAAGAAGTACTTGTAGAAATATTTTGTTTGGATATTTAAATTTGAAGTACCCAATTTCTTTTTTTTTCCAATTAAGGGGCAATTTAGCCTATCCACCTATCCTGCACATTTGGGTTGTGGGGGTAAGACCCACGCAGACATGGGGAGAATGTGCAAACTCCACATGGGCAGTGACCCGGGTTAAACCCGGTCCTCAGTGCCGTGAGGCAGCAGTGCTAACCACTGGGCCACCATGCCGCCCTAAGTACGTGTAGAAATGATCACAGGAGAAAACTACATTTAATATGCTGAGGATTTTTTTTGCCTCGAGTCTTGAAATGAAAATGAAAATTGCTTATTGTCACAAGTAGGCTTCAAATGAAGTTACCATGAAAAGCCCCTCGTCGCCACATTCCGGCGCCTGTTCGGGGAGGCTGGTACGGGAATTGAACCGTGCTGCTGGCCTGCCTTGGTCTGCTTTGAAAGCCAGCGATTTAGCCCTGTGCTAAACCAGCCCCATTTACTTGCCATTTACAGCAGAGTCAACAACTGACAAGGTGTTTTATGTGATAGCAGAAAATCAGTTCTTTGGTTTGAATTAATATGATTATATCTGTCCAGATGGAAACACATAAGATACATATGGTGCTTTTGCAAAGTGAATGTCGCTTCACTGGAAGCTTTACTTCTGGTTGTTCTTCCTTGTTTTTACTGTGTTGTGTTCCTCAGACCTTTCTTGCATTTTATATTCCAAGTGACAGGTAAAATACACTGGAATTTCTGTGAATGGTACTCTGTAAGGAGCTGTTAAAAATTCTGTCTGTTTCTGCTCCACTGTGTCTGGCCCCACTGTGACATATTCCCACAGCTGAGATCAGGGAATTAGCGCATTAGCGATAACAGGACCAAGGCCACGTCCTTTCATTCCACGGCATGATGTGTGTTTTTTTACGAGTTCAAAGGATGTGGGTTTCGCTGGCAAGGCCAGCATTTATTGCCCATTCCCAATTGCCCTTGACAAGGACGTGCTAAGCTGCTTTCTTGAACTTCTGCAATCCATGTGGTGTGAGGGAGGGAGTTCCAGGATTTTGACCCAGTGACAGTGAAGGAACGGTGATATATTTCCAAGTCAGAATGGTGAGTGGCTTGGAGGGGAAATTCCAGGTGGTGGTGTTCCTATGTGCCTGCTGCCCTTATCCTTCTAGATGGTAATGGTTGGAGGTTTGGAAGGTGCCATGAGGAAGCCTCAGTGAGTTACTGCAGTCCATCTTGTAGATGGTACACACGGATGCTACTGTGCGTCAGTGGTGGAAGGAGTGAATGTTTGTGGAAGGGGGAGGAATCAGCGGGCTGCTTTGTCCTGGATGGTGTCAAGCTTCTTGAGTGTTGCTGGAGCTGCACTCATCTAGGCAAGTGGACAGTAATCCATCACACTCCTGACCTGTGCCTTGTAGATGGTGGACAGGCTTTGGGGAATCAGAAGATGAGTTACTCTCTGCAGGATTCCTAGCTTCTGTACTGCTCTTGTAGCCACAGTATTTATATGGCTAGTGGAGTTCAGTTTCTGGTCAATGGTAACCCCCAGAATGTTGATAGTATGAGTCTGAGCGATGGTAATGCCATTGAATCTCAAAGGGTGATGGTTAGATCCTCTCTTATCGGAGATGGTCATTGCCTGGCCATTGTGTGGTGTGAATATTACTTGCCCCTTATCAGCCCAAGCCTGGACACTGTCCAGATCGTGCTGCTATTTGGACAATGGACTGCTTTAGTTTCTGAGGAGTCGTGAATGATACTTGATATTGTTCAATCATCAGTGAACATCCCCACTTATGAAATTATGATGGAGGAAAGGGTATTGATGAAGCAGCTGAAAATGTTTGAGCCTAGGACACTACCCTGAGGAACTCCTGCAGCGATGTTCTGGAGCTGTGATGACTAACCTCCAACAACCACAGCCATCTTCCTTTGTACTAGGTATGATTCCAACCAGCAGAGAATTATCCCCCGATTCCCATTGACTCCAGATTTGCGAAGGCTCCTTGATGCTTTTGAAAAAAAAAATCATTTACAGAATGTGGGCGTCGCTGGCCAGACCATCATTTATTGGCCATCCCTAGTTGCCCTTGAGAAGGTGATGTTGAGTTGCCTTGAACTGCTGCAGTCCCTGAGGTATAGGTACACCCACCGTGCTGTTAGGGAGGGAGTTCCAGGATTTTGACCCAGTGACAGTGAAGGAACGGCGATATATTTCAAAGTCAGGATGATGTGTGACTTGGTGGGGAACCTTCAGGTGGTGGTTTTCCCATGTGTCTGCTTCCCTTGTCCTTCTCGGTGGCAGAGATAGCAGGTTTGGAAGGTGTTGCCTAAGGAACATTGGTGAGTTCCTGCAGTGCGACTTTTAGATGGTACACGGCTGCCAATGTTCATCGATGATGGAGGGTTTGGCCATTTGTGGAAGGGGTAGCAATCAAGTGACAGCTTTAACCTGGATGGTGTTGAGCTTCTTGAGTTTTGTTGGAGCTGCACTCATCCAGGCCCGTGAAGATTATGCCATTACACTCCTGATTTGAGTCTTGTCGATGGAAGATTGATTTGGGGAGTCAGGAGGTCATTTACTCGCTGCTTGATTCCTAGCCTTTGACCTGCTCTTGTAGCCACAGTATTAATATGGCTAGTTCAATTTCTCGTCACTGATAGCGCCCATGATGTTAAAGTGGGGGATTCAGTGATGGTAATGTCAAGTGAAAATGGTTCGATCCTCTCCTTGTAGGAGATGGCCATTGCTACACTCAGTAAAATGCTGCCTTGATGTCGAGGTCAGTCACTACTCTCACCTCACCGCTGGAGTTCAGCGCTTTTGTCCATGTTTGAACCAAGGCTGTAATGAGGTAAGGAGCTGAGTAGCCCTGGCAGAACCCAACCTGAGCATCGGTGAGGAGGTTATTGCTAAGCGAGTGCTGCTTGATTGCACCGTTGATGAACCATCAATTTACTGATGGTCGAGAGCAGACTGGTAGGGCGTTCATTGGCCAGGTTGGATTTGTCCTGCTTTTTGTGTACAGGACATACCTGGGCAGGTATGAACAGATCTAGTAACTCAAAACTTGCCAACCATCTGATTCATTGATTGTGGGATTATTTAACTCTGTCTATTACTTGTTGCTTATGCTGTTTGGCATGCAAATCATCCTACGTGTAGCTTCACCAGGTTGCACGTCATTTTCGGTATGCATGGTGATGCTCTCTGCATGCCCTCCTGCACTCTTTGTTGAACCAGAGTTGATCCGCTGGCTTGGTGGTAATGGTAGAATGGGGGATATGCTGGGACATGAGGTTACAGATTGTGGCTGAGTACAATTCTGCCAATGGCACACTGTGCCTCATGATTGCCCTGTTTTGAGTTACGAGATCTGTTCAAAATCTATCCCATTTGGCAGGGTGGTAGTGCCACACACCACGGTAAAAGATATCGTCAATGTGAAGACGGGACTTTGTCCCCACAAGGACTGTGCGGTGGTCTACCCTCCCAGGGACAGATGTATCTGCGGCAGGCAGATTGGTGAGGATGTGGTTGAGTATGTTTTTCTTTCCCCTCTTGTCAGTTCCCTCACCGCCTGCTGCAGGCCCAGCCTAGCAACGATGTCCTTTAGGACTCAGCCAGCTGATTCAGTAGTGGCGCTACCGAGCCACTCTTGGTGTTGGGCATTGAAGGCCCCCACCCAGAGTAGATTCTGCATCTGTGTTACCCTCAGTGCTTCCTCCAAATGGTATTCAATATGGAGGAGCACTAACCATCAGTAGGTTGGGGGGGGGGGGGGGGGGGGGGGGGTGTAAATCAGCAGCTGGTTTCCTTGCTCATGTGTGACCTGGTGACGGGAGACATAATGGGGTCTTGTTGCAGCTCCCGTTGCAGGGCCAGTCGGCAAGCCTGATATTCTGCTTCTTGTTTCTACTCCATTCAGTTCAGCTATTGATCTGAAGACGGGCGAGAAAGTGGCTGTGAAGAAATTGCACCGGCCTTTCCAATCTTTGACACATGCCAAGCGAGCATACCGAGAGCTACGGCTGCTCAAACACAACAAACAGGAAAACGTGAGTTAAGATCAACCAGCTTTAGCAAATGAACCCTGAGCATATTGATTAAGATTAAGTTATTTATTCTATTTTTCCATCTGTTTTTTTTTTTTGCAGGTGATTTGTCTCCTCAATGTTTTTTCACCAGAAGATTATTTACACACATTCCAGAGCTTGTGAGTACATGCAGAACAGTTAAAGAAAAATGTCCTTTTTGTGGTGTTGTGGGTTGCATGTTTCGTCTTGCAATGCTCCGTAACCATCAGTAAAATGGTGGGGCATTTATTCCTGTCCTCAGTTTTACTGCCTTCCCTACACCTATTGCTAAATTGCAAATCTCCACTGCGTTGCTATGGGGAGTCTCAAAGTACAGATTTTATCGTTCCGACAGGCAGGTGATCAGAACTGACTGGAGACATTATCCATTACCCCTGTGCACTGCCTAATGGCTGTTTTTCGAGCTGCAAGGCCAGCTGCCTTCCTACCAAAACCTCCCCATTCTGTTCCTCCGCTACAACAGATTGTGAACAGCTTTGGTGTCCCATTTAACCCTGCGCTGAACTTCAAGTTCCATATTCTGTCCATCACCATCTATTTACACCTTTGGTGCATTCTCCACCTCCGCCTGCTCCCTCACTGCTGTTGTCTCCCTCATTAATGCCTTTGCCACCTCCAGGCTCACCACCTTGTCAACCTGTCACTGGCCTAGTAATCGGAGGCCCAGGCTAATTCTCACGGCAGCTAGTAGAATTTAAATTCAATGAAAAAAAAATAATCTGGAATTTGAAGCTAGTCCCAGTAATGGTGACCATGACAACTATCAACGATTGTCGTAAAAACCCATCTGGTTCACTAATGTCCTTTGGGAAGGAAATCTGCCGTCCTTACCTGGTCTGACCTAATATGTGACTCCAGATTCACAGCAACGTGGTTGACTCTGAACTGCCCTCTCAAATGGTCAGGCAAGCCACTCAGTTTAAGAACAATTAGGGGTGTGCAACAAATGCGTGCCTTGCCAACGATGCCCGCATCCCATGAAAGAATAAAGAATAAATAACAATCTTCAGTTCTTTCTTCACCAGCCTTCCGCACTCAATACTAAATAAACTTCATCTTTTCTGATGTTCAGCCGTTCAGATTCTCAGATTCTTCTGCTAATCAACAACCTCCTCTGGCTCCCCTTTCCCCAAAGCATTGGATGTGAAACTCTCATTTTTCTTGACAAATTCACGGCGGCCCCAGCCCCTTCAGGCGTCACCCCACCCCACCCTATTACTGCATCCTCCTCCAGTCATAACTCCCACTGTAAACTTTCAGTGGCTGAGCTTTCAGTTGTCTTAGAATCTTGGAATCCCAACAGTGCAGAAGGAGGCCGCTCGGCCCATTGAGTCTGCACCGACCCTCCGAATGAACTACCCATTTACCCCCCCCCCCTCGCCCTAACCCTGTATCCCCATAACCTGACCTGCACATCCATGGACACTCAGGGGCAATTTAGCATGGCCAATCCACCTAACTTGCACATCTTTGGACTTGTGGGAGGAAACCGGAGCACTCTGAGGGAACCCACGCAGGCACGGGGAGAACGTTCTGACTCCGCTCAGACAGTGACCCAAGACCAGAATTGAACCCGGGTCCCTGGCACAGTGAGGCAGCATTGCTAACCATTGTGCCACCATGCCGCCTTGGCTTCACGTCTTACCCCAGCTGGCGACCCTTCTCATCACTTCGTGCATGCCTCCTTTATGCCTTCAGTCATCACACATCATCTCTTCCCCTCACGCTCCAAACCTGTTTATGGCAATGTCTGATGCCTTTGTGAAGTTTTACTATAGAAAAGATATTATGTGAGTGTAGTTGGTAGTGTATGGTGTGCCAGAAGACCTAGTGGAGGGCAATGAGGAAAATTAACCCAGCCTTTCAGTCTCTGCTTTCCTCACTCTTTCCTTCTCCATCTGCCTTTCATTCTCTCTCTCACACATTCTCATGCTTCCTTTAAGGGAATTGGTACATAATCAAGTTATTGTTTTTAGTTTTGGAATATAGATTAAGAATTAGGTAACATGATCCCAAGTCCCTCCACCCTCTTTCTCCCCCCCCCCCCCCCCCCCCCACAAAGCAGGAATGTGGTGATTACATAAGTAGCAGGAGAATGTTTACTCATGGTGGATTAAGAGCGACTCTGTTCCCACATTCTTTCCTGCAGCTTTGCCGCAACATGTTTAGAAAGAGCTGATGTGAGGGGAAGCCAAAGACACAATCTGAACAGACTTGCGTAATTCTGATTTTATGATCGTGATAATTAGCATAAATTAATATTTCCTTTCCCATCAACTTACTTACGCTCACCTTATACGTAACTGCAGTGTCATGGTGGCTAAGGGAGGCCACTAAGGCCACTGTTTATTGTGTGAGCGGTGTCGGTAGGCTATTTGACCTTTGGAACATCAAACCTCAATCCAATCCCACCCACACCTATTCACCTTGCTTTGTGATCGATCACAAGTGGGACCCTCGGCCAATTAGTTAGTTATTTCTCTCCCGTCCACTCTCCGGGACCTCCAACACCCTCTGTTTACTTAACAGGAATCAGGAACTAACCCTAATGTTGCCCAGAGGCTACATTCACTGACTTATAGAGTTCATAGAATTTACAGTGCAGAAGGAGGCCATTCGGCCCATCAAGTCTGCACCGGCTCTTGGAAAGAGCACCCTACCCAAGGCCAACACCGCCACCCTATCCCCATAACCCAGTAACCCCACCCAACACTAAGGGCAATTTTGGACACTAAGGGCAATTTATCATGGCCAATCCACCTAACCTGCACATCTTTGGACTGTGGGAGGAAACCGGAGCACCCGGAGGAAACCCACGCACACACGGGGAGGATGTGCAGACTCCGCACAGACAGTGACCCAAGCTGGAATCGAACCATGGACCCTGGAGCTGTGAAGCAATTGTGCTATCCACAAGGCTACCGTGCTGCCCCTTACTAGCAGCAGTTTCTTACTAGCAGCAGTAGAGCAGGGAAACAATTTGGTAATTACTTTTGGCACTTTTTTTCTTGACAAACCAGGTTTGATGTTGACAATAAAGGAAAAACACCCTCAAGCAGACACATTACGAAATAGCCAATTTAAGTATAGGCTTTCTGGTCATGTGTCCAATGCAACCGCACTACAGGCTCAATCTAAACCTGGGCAATAGAAACACAGTTTAAATGCTAAAGAAAAAAATATGTGGAGAGACAGGAAAAGCTAGAATTGTTCTACTTCAGAGCAGAGAAGGTTAAAGCCAGATTTAATACAGATGTTCAAACCTATAAGGATTTTGATAGAGTAAAAAATGAGAAACTGTTTCCACTGGTTGGTAAGCAGGGGTTATTGGTTTGAGATCATTGGCAAAGAACCAGAGAGGGGATGAGGATCATTAATTCTGCACAATGAGTGTGGTCTGAATGCACTGGCTGAAAATGTGGTAGAAATAGTTTCAAAAGTACCTTTCAAAGAGAGTTTGGATATATATATATATATTTTTTTTAAATGCATTTTTTCAAACTTGTATCAAAGTAGGCTACAGCAAATGAACACCCCGGGAAACAGTCTTCCCAACAATCAACTATACAGTTCGTACAGATTTTTCTCCTTTTTCACCCCCCCGCCCCCCCCACCCGCCCCACCCCCCCTGCGACGAATAGCTCCTCAAACACGGTCACGAACATCCCCCACCTTTTCTCAAACTCCCCTGCTGAGCCCCTTAACTCATACTTTATCTTCTCTAACCGCAGGAAGTCATACAGGTCACCCAACCATGCTGCTAGCCCTGGTGGCGATGCCGACCGCCACTCCAGCAAAATTCACCGCCGTGCAATCAGAGAGGTGAAGGCCACGACATCGGCCTTCCTCCTCTCCATGAGCTCCGGCTTCTCTGAAACCCCAAATATCGCCACCAAAGGGTCCGGGTCTGCCTCCTCCTCCACTACCCTGGCTAAGACTGCGAACACTTCCGCCCAGAATCTTCCCAATTTTTCACAACCCCAAAACATGTGCGCATGATTCGCTGGCCCCCGCCCACACCTCTCACGCTCAACTGCTACCCCCTGAAAGAACCCACTCATTTTCGCCCGAGTCATATGCACCCTGTGCACCACCTTAAACTGTATCAGGCTTATCCTTGCACAAGAGGAGTTCCCGTTTACCCTTCGCAGTGCCTCACTCCATACTCCCCAATTGATCTCCATTCCCAACTCCGCTTCCCATTCCTCCTTGATCTTCATCACCCGTTCGCCTCCCTGTTCCCCCAGCCACTTATCCCCAATTCCTCCATGCCCTTCCACACCCGGAAGCAGCAGTCGCTCCAGCAGGGTGTATCCCGGCAATCTAGGGAACCCCTTCCAGACCTTTTGTGCAAAGTCCCTAACCTGTAGATAACTGAACTGACTACCCCTCGGCAGCTCTACCGTCTCCCTTAGCTCCTCCAGACTGGCAAACCCTTCCTCCAAATCCAAATCCCTCACCTTGACCAGCCCCACTTCCCTCCACCTCCTGTATACACTATCCATCCCCCCCCCGGGGCTCAAACCCATGATTCTCGCACAGCGGAGTTAGCACCGACATCCCTTCCACCCTAAAATGCCTCCTCAGCTGATTCCATATCTTCACCGTGGACTGCACTACTGGGCTCTCTGAATACCTACTCGGAGCCATTGGCAATGCTGCCGTCACCATAGCCCTCAAACTAGACCCCTTATAAGATACCTCCTCCATCCTAACCCACTCTACCCCTTCTCCTTCCCACCACCGCTGCACCTTGTCCACAATCGCTGCCCAATAATAATGAAGCAAGTTTGGCAATGCCAACCCCCCCCCTGCTGCCTCTGCCTCTGTAGCAGGGTCCTCCTCACCCTCGGCACCTTCCCTGGGCATGCAAAGTCAGAGATGATTGAGTCCATTTTCCGAAAAAAGGCCTTTGTTATAAAGATCGGGAGAGCCTGAAAGATAAACCAGAACCTCGGCAGAATATTCATTTTCACCACTTGGACCCTCCCCGCCAACGTTAAGTGCAGTGTATCTCACCTCTTAAGATCCTCCCTGGCCTCCTCCACCAGCTTCGCTAAGTTCCACTTATGGAGCCCCGTCCATTCCCTCGCTACCTGAATCCCCAAGTACCTAAACCTATTCCTCGCTACCGTAAATTGCATCCCCCCCCCTAAATTAGCCCGCTGAGCCAGCTCATTCACCGGGAATAGCTCGCTTTTCCCTACATTCAGCTTGTATTCCGAGAACCCTCCAAACCTCCCCAACAGGTCCATAATCCTTCCCATACTCTCCAACGGATCCGAAACATACAGCAAGAGGTCATCGGCATAGAGCGACACCCGATGCTCCCTCTGTCCCCTCATTATCCCCTGCCATTCTGCCGACCCCCTGAGACCCATCGCCAATGGCTCGAAGGACAGCGCAAACAGCAGCGGTGACAGCGGGCACCCCTGCCTCGTACCCCTGTGTAAGTCAAAGTTTTGTGAGCTCATATCATTCATAGATTATCATAGAATTTACAGTGCAGAAGGAGGCCATTCGGCCCATCGAGTCTGCACCGGCTCTTGGAACGAGCACCCTACCCAAGGTCAACACCTCCACCCTATCCCCATAACCCAGTAACCCCACCCAACACTAAGGGCAATTTTGGACACTAAGGGCCAATCCACCTAACCTGCACATCTTTGGACTGTGGGAGGAAACCGGAGCACCCGGAGGAAACCCACGCACACACGGGGAGGATGTGCAGACTCCGCACAGTCAGTGACCCAAGCCGGAATCGAACCTGGGATCCTGGAGCTGTGAAGCAATTGTGCTATTCACAATGCTACCGTGCTGCCCTCGTCGTCACCCTCGCTCTTGGCGCCACATACAGCACCCATGCCACAAATCTCGGCCCAAACCCAAACCTTTGCAAAACTTCGAACAAGTACCGCCACTCCACCCTATCAAATGCTTTCTCCGCGTCCATGGACACCACCACCAGAGCTCTCGAATGATTCATCACCACATTCAACAGTCGTCTTATATTACTCCCGAGCTGCCTGCCCTTCACGAAGCCTGTTTGATCCTCTGCAACCACCCCCGGGACACAATCCTCCATCCTCCCCACCAACAACTTAGTCAATACTTTCACATCTGTGTTCAATGGTGATATGGGTCTATACGACCCACATTCCACCAGATCCTTCCCTTTTTTGGGGATTAGTGTGATTACCGCCTGCTTCATCGTCTCCCGCAACTCCCCCATCTCCAGTGCTTCATTAAACGCCCCCAACAGATGTGGTGCCAGGTCCGCTGCAAATTCCTTACAGAATTCTTCCGGGTACCCATCCGGCCCAGGGGCCTTCCCCAACTTCATACCCCTGATACTATCCAGCACCTCCCTCAGCCCCAGGGGCTCATCCAACGCCTGCCTCTTTGCTTCCTCCACCTGGGGAAATATCAGCTCGTCCAGAAACCGCCCCATGTCCCCCTCCTCTCCTCCTGGGTCTGCCTCATAAAGTCCCTGGTAATGCTCTCTAAATGCCTCATTTATCTTTCCTGGCTCTGACGCCACATACCCAGCCCCATTCCGGATCTTCAATATTTCCCTGGACGCAGCCTGCCTCCGCAGCTGGTGGGCCAGCATGCGGCTCGCCTTCTCCCCATACTTGTATTGCACCCCTCTTGCCCTACGCAGTTGCCCTACCGCCCTCCCCGTTGTCAGCCTGTCAAATTGCCCCTGCAGCTTTTTCCTCCTCGCCAATCCCTCCACAGTGGGCACCCTCGAATATACCCTGTCCACCTCCACTATCTCGCTCACTAGACGGTCATGTTCTGCCCTCCTTTCCTTATTCGCACGAACCGTAAATGAGAGAATTTCTCCCCGGACCACTGCCTTCAGTGCTTCCCAAAAAATGCCCCCCGACACCTCCCCACTCTGATTGAACTCCACATAATCCCTAATCGCCAACCGCACTTTATCACAAAAACCTCCATCCGCCAACAACCCCGAGCCAAACCTCCACCCTGGCCTCTGCTTTCGTCCCGTACTGAACCGAATATCCAGCCAGTGGGGTGCATGGTCCGGGATAACTATCCCCGCATACTCTGCCCCCTCCACCCCAACCCAAATCTCCCGACTCACTAAAAAGTAATCATTCCTCGAATACACCTTACAGACGTGTGAAAAGAAGGAATACTCCCTTCCCCCTAGGTTCTGAAAGGGCCATGGATCCACCATACCCATCCTCTCCATAAAGCCCCCCAGCTTCCTTGCCATTCGTACCCTACCCATCGACCTAGGGCTCGATCTATCCACCCTCGGCCCCAGGACACAGTTAAAATCTCCTCCCATGATCAACTGGTACGTGGCCAAATCCGGGATTGCTGCCAGCAACCCCCTCATAAAACCCACATCATCCCAATTTGGGGCATACTCATTTACCAACACCACCGGTGCCCCTTCCAATACCCCACTCAATCACATATCTCCCACCTGGATCCCTCACCTCCTTCGCACTCACGGATCCCATTGTTTTGCTCATTAAAATCACCACACACCTTTATTTTAAATCAAACCCCGTGTGAAAAACCTGGCCGACTCACCCCTTCCTTAACCTAACCTGGTCCTTCACACGGAGGTGTGTCTCCTGCAAAAAGACCACCCCCGCTTTCAAGCTCCTGAGGTTTAAACTAGTATGGCAGGGGGTGGGCACGGGAGCAATAGGTCAGAAGGTGAGAGCATTGAGGGAGAACTAGGGAATAGGGACAGTGTGGCTCTGAGGCAAAGCAGACGGGGAGAAGTTGCTGAACACAGCGGATCTGGTGGCCTGAAGTGCATATGTTTTAATGCAAGGAGCATTACGGGTAAGGCAGATGAACTTAGAGCTTGGATTAGTACTTGGAACTATGATGTTGTTGCCATTACAGAGACCTGGTTGAGGGAAGGGCAGGATTGGCAGCTAAACGTTCCAGGATTTAGATGTTTCAGGCGGGATAGAGGGGGATGTAAAAGGGGAGGCGGAGTTGCGCTACTTGTTCGGGAGAATATCACAGCTGTACTGCGAGAGGACACCTCAGAGGGCAGTGAGGCTATATGGGTAGAGATCAGGAATAAGAAGGGTGCAGTCACAATGTTGGGGGTATACTACAGGCCTCCCAACAGCCAGCGGGAGATAGAGGAGCAGATAGGTAGACAGATTTTGGAAAAGAGTAAAAACAACAGGGTTGTGGTGATGGGAGACTTCAACTTCCCCAATATTGACTGGGACTCACTTAGTGCCAGGGGCTTAGACGGGGCGGAGTTTGTAAGGAGCATCCAGGAGGGCTTCTTAAAACAATATGTAAACAGTCCAACTAGGGAAGGGGCGGTACTGGACCTGGTATTGGGGAATGAGCCCGGCCAGGTGGTAGATGTTTCAGTAGGGGAGCATTTCGGTAACAGTGACCACAATTCAGTAAGTTTTAAAGTACTGGTGGACAAGGATAAGAGTGGTCCGAGGATGAATGTGCTAAATTGGGGGAAGGCTAATTATAACAATATTAGGCGGGAACTGAAGAACATAGATTGGGGGCGGATGTTTGAGGGCAAATCAACATCTGACATGTGGGAGGCTTTCAAGTGTCAGTTGAAAGGAATACAGGACAGGCATGTTCCTGTGAGGAAGAAAGATAAATACGGCAATTTTCGGGAACCTTGGATGACGAGAGATATTGTAGGCCTCGTCAAAAAGAAAAAGGAGGCATTTGTCAGGGCTAAAAGGCTGGGAACAGACGAAGCCTGTGTGGCATATAAGGAAAGTAGGAAGGAACTTAAGCAAGGAGTCAGGAGGGCTAGAAGGGGTCATGAAAAGTCATTGGCAAATAGGGTTAAGGAAAATCCCAAGGCTTTTTACACGTACATAAAAAGCAAGAGGGTAGCCAGGGAAAGGGTTGGCCCACTGAAGGATAGGC
This sequence comes from Scyliorhinus torazame, assembly GCF_047496885.1. Taxonomy (NCBI): domain Eukaryota; kingdom Metazoa; phylum Chordata; class Chondrichthyes; order Carcharhiniformes; family Scyliorhinidae; genus Scyliorhinus; species Scyliorhinus torazame. The sequence goes on along the minus strand of NC_092719.1, from coordinate 197,747,137 downwards.
AAGGGAATCTATGTGTGGAGCCAGAGGAAATGGGCGAGGTACTAAATGAATACTTTGCATCAGTATTCACCAAAGAGAAGGAATTGGCAGATGTTGAGTCTGGAGAAGGGGGTGTAGATAGCCTGGGTCACATTGAGATCCAAAAAGACGAGGTGTTGGGTGTCTTAAAAAATATTAAGGTAGATAAGTCCCCAGGGCCTGATGGGATCTACCCCAGAATACTGAAGGAGGCTGGAGAGGAAATTGCTGAGGCCTTGACAGAAATCTTTGGATCCTCGGTGTCTTCAGGGGATGTCCCGGAGGACTGGAGAATAGCCAATGTTGTTCCTCTGTTTAAGAAGGGTAGCAAGGATAATCCCGGGAGCTACAGGCCGGTGAGCCTTACTTCAGTGGTAGGGAAATTACTGGAGAGAATTCTTCGAGACAGGATCTACTCCCATTTGGAAGCAAATGGACGTATTAGTGAGAGGCAGCACGGTTTTGTGAAGGGGAGGTCGTGTCTCACTAACTTGATAGAGTCTTTCGAGGAGGTCACTAAGATGATTGATGCAGGTAGGGCAGTAGATGTTGTCTATATGGACTTCAGTAAGGCCTTTGACAAGGTCCCTCATGGTAGACTAGTACAAAAGGTGAAGTCACACGGGATCAGGGGTGAACTGGCAAGGTGGATACAGAACTGGCTAGGCTATAGAAGGCAGAGGGTAGCAATGGAGGGATGCTTTTCTAATTGGAGGGCTGTGACCAGTGGTGTTCCACAGGGATCAGTGTTGGGACCTTTGCTGTTTGTAGTATATATAAATGATTTGGAGGAAAATGTAACTGGTCTGATTAGTAAGTTTGCAGACGACACAAAGGTTGGTGGAATTGCGGATAGCGATGAGGACTGTCTGAGGATACAGCAGGATTTAGATTGTCTGGAGACTTGGGCGGAGAGATGGCAGATGGAGTTTAATCCGGACAAATGTGAGGTAATGCATTTTTGAAGGGCTAATGCAGGTAGGGAATATACAGTGAATGGTAGAACCCTCAAGAGTATTGAAAGTCAAAGAGATCTAGGAGTACAGGTCCACAGGTCATTGAAAGGGGCAACACAGGTGGAGAAGGTAGTCAAGAAGGCATACGGCATGCTTGCCTTCATTGGCCGGGGCATTGAGTATAAGAATTGGCAAGTCATGTTGCAGCTGTATAGAACCTTAGTTAGGCCACACTTGGAGTATAGTGTTCAATTCTGGTCGCCACACGACCAGAAGGATGTGGAGGCTTTAGAGAGGGTGCAGAAGGGATTTACCAGAATGTTGCCTGGTATGGAGGGCATAAGCTATGAGGAGCGATTGAATAAACTCGGTTTGTTCTCACTGGAACGAAGGAGGTTGAGGGGCGACCTGATAGAGGTATACAAAATTATGAGGGGCATAGACAGAGTGGATAGTCAGAGGCTTTTCCCCAGGGTAGAGGGGTCAATTACTAGGGGGCATAGGTTTAAGGTGAGAGGGGCAAGGTTTAGAGTAGATGTACGAGGCAAGTTTTTTACGCAGAGGGTAGTGGGTGCCTGGAACTCACTACCGGAGGAGGTAGTGGAAGCAGGGACGATAGGGACATTTAAGGGGCATCTTGACAAATATATGAATAGGATGGGAATAGAAGGATACGGACCCAGGAAGTGTAGAAGATTGTAGTTTAGTCGGGCAGTATGGTCGGCACGGGCTTGGAGGGCCGAAGGGCCTGTTCCTGTGCTGTACATTTCTTTGTTCTTTGTTCTTTGTAGGTGCGTGAATACCCGCACCTTTTAACCGGCCCATTCAGTCCCCGGATGTTCCACATGACCAACCTTACCGGAGGCTTGTGCCTCCAATCCCCTCTACTGTCCGTCATCTTCCCCACTTAACTCCTGCCCCTTTAATTCCACTCTGTACCTAGTCCATCCCAGATGGCCCCTTTCTTCGCCCTTGACCATGTCATCTCTCACCCCCTGCCGTGTTGCAGAAACCCCCCCACCCCCTCGCTTCCCCCCGGCTCTGGGTCACTGTCCGTGTGGAGTTTGCACATTCTCCCCGTGTTTGCGTGGGTTTCGCCCCCACAATCCAAAAGATGTGCAGGCTAGGTGGATTGAACACGCTAAATTGCCCCTTAATTGGAAAAAATGAATTGTGTACTCTAAATTTAAAAAAGAAAATTGCCATATATGTCAAATTCTGTTTGGTGATGTTCCTGCGAAGCACAGCGGGATGGTTTACATTAATGGTGCTATATAAATGCAAGATTATGCTGTTGTTGGGTATAGATCAAACAATTGAGCATTAATTGGGGACTGAAACTAATATCCACTTGGTGTATTCGGTTGAAATAGATTTTACACCTTGTCATTGGGGGACACATATGTTATGTTTACTAGTGGTAAAACATGAAATCTACATGGAAAGTAATGAGTTACGTTCAGTCATAATTAAAATTTAATTTATGTTTAAACAAGCAAATGGAAGCGTTTCCTTTTTACAAATAACATGTTCAGCCCTTGAACAGACTTCCATAATTTTTTTTAATTATAAAAAAAATATTTTATTGAACATTTTTGGCCAACCATCGCAGTACATTGTGTATCCTTTACACAGTAATATCACAATATAAATAACAATGGCCAGTTTTATAAACAAGAAATAAATAATATATAAACAAAAACAAAACTAAATGGCAACTGCCTTGTCCCAAATAAATATTCTCCAAAAATATGTTTTAACCGTCCAATATACAATTATCTATAACAACAACCTATACATATTATACTTATATACTTACATATTAACATCCCTGAGAATCCCTCTGGTTCCTCCCCCCCCTTCCCCCACTCCCCCCCCCCCCTTCCCCCACTCCCCCCCCCCTCCCCCCCCCGGGTTGCTGCTGCTGTCTTCTTCTTTTCCATTCCCTCTATCTTTCTGTGAGGTATTCGACGAACGGTTGCCACCGCCTGGTGAACCCTTGAGCCGATCCCCTTAGGACGAACTTAATCCGTTCCAGCTTTATAAATCCTGCCATGTCATTTATCCAGGTCTCCACACCCGGGGGCTTGGCTTCCTTCCACATCAACAGTCTCCTGCGCCGGGCTACTAGGGACGCAAAGGCCAAAACATCAGCCTCTTTCACCTCCTGCACTCCCGGCTCTTCTGCAACCCCGAATATAGACAACCCCCAGCTTGGTTCGACCTGGACCCCCACCACCTTCGAAAGCACTTTTGTCACCCCCACCCAAAAACCCTGTAGTGCCGGACATGACCAGAACATGTGGGTGCGATTCGCTGGGCTTCTCGAGCATCTCGCACACCTATCCTCTACTCCAAAAAATTTACTGAGCCGTGCTCCAGTCATATGCGCCCTGTGTAACACCTTAAATTGTATCAGGCTTAGCCTGGCACACGAGGACGATGAGTTTACCCTACTTGGGGCATCAGCCCACAGCCCCTCCTCAATCTCCTCCCCCAGCTCTTCTTCCCATTTCCCTTTCAGCTCGTCTACCATAATCTCCCCCTCGTCCCTCATTTCCCTATATATGTCTGATACCTTACCATCCCCCACCCATGTCTTTGAGATCACTCTGTCCTGCACCTCCTGCGTCGGGAGCTGCGGGAATTCCCTCACCTGTTGCCTCGCAAAAGCCCTCAGTTGCATATACCGGAATGCATTCCCTTGGGGCAACCCATATTTTTCGGCCAGCGCTCCCAGACTTGCAAACGTCCCATCTACAAACAGATCTCTCAATTGTGTTACTCCTGCTCTTTGCCATGTTCCAAATCCCCCATCCATTCTCCCCGGAGCAAACCTATGATTATTTCTTATCGGGGACCACACCGAGGCTCCCGTCTTTCCCCTATGCCGTCTCCATTGCCCCCAAATTTTCAGAGTAGCCACCACCACCGGGCTTGTGGTGTATTTCTTCGGTGAGAACGGCAACGGCGCCGTCACCATGGCTTGTAGGCAAGTCCCCCTACAGGACGCCTTCTCCAATCTCTTCCACGCCGCTCCCTCCTCTTCTCCCATCCACTTACATACCATTGAGATGTTGGCGGCCCAGTAGTACTCACTCAGGCTCGGTAGCGCCAGCCCCCCCTATCCCTACTAAGCTACAAAAATCCCTTCCTCACTCTCAGGGTCTTCCCGGCCCACACAAAACTCATGATACTCTTCTCAATCCTTTTGAAAAAGCCTTCGTGATCACCACCGGGAGGCACTGAAACACAAAGAGGAATCTCGGGAGGACCACCATTTTAACCGCTTGTACCCTCCCTGCCAGTGACAGGGATACCATGTCCCATCTCTTGAAGTCCTCCTCCATCTGTTCCACCAACCGCGTTAAGTTTAACCTATGCAATGTACCCCAATTCTTGGCTATCTGGATCCCCAAGTAGCGAAAGTCCCTTGTTACCTTCCTCAGCGGTAAGTCCTCTATTTCTCTGCTCTGCTCCCCTGGATGCACCACAAACAGCTCACTTTTCCCCATGTTCAGCTTATATCCTGAAAATTCTCCAAACTCCCCAAGTATCCGCATTATCTCTGGCATCCCCTCCGCCGGGTCCGCCACATACACCAATAAATCGTCCGCGTAAAGAGATACCCGGTGTTCCTCTCCTCCCCTGAGTACTCCCCTCCACTTCCTGGAACCCCTCAATGCTATTGCCAGGGGCTCAATCGCCAGTGCAAACAATAATGGGGACAGAGGACATCCCTGCCTCGTCCCTCTATGGAGCCGAAAATACGCAGACCCCCGTCCATTCGTGACCACGCTCGCCATCGGGGCCCTATACAGCAGCTGTACCCATCTAATATACTCATCTCCAAAGCCAAATCTCCTCAACACCTCCCACAAATAATGCTTTCTCGGCATCCATCGCCACCACTATCTCCGTTTCCCCCTCTGGTGGGGGCATCATCATTACCCCTAGCAGCCTCCGTATATTCGTATTCAGCTGTCTCCCCTTCACAAACCCAGTTTGGTCCTCATGGACTACCCCCGGGACACAATCCTCTATCCTCATTGCCATTACCTTGGCCAGAATCTTAGCGTCTACATTTAGGAGGGAAATAGGTCTATAGGACCCGCATTGCAGCGGGTCTTTTTCCTTCTTTAGGAGAAGCGATATCGTTGCCTACGACATAGTCGGGGGCAGCTGTCCCCTTTCCTTCGCCTCATTAAAGGTTCTCATCCGTATCGGGGCAAGCAAGTCCACATATTTCCTATAAAATTCGACTGGAAATCCATCCGGTCCCGGAGCCTTCCCCGCCTGCATACTGCTAATTCCTTTCACTACTTCCTCTATCTCGATCTGTGCTCCCAGTCCCACCCTCTCCTGCTCCTCCATCTTAGGAAATTCCAGCCGGTCCAGGAAGCACATCATTCTCTCCTTCCCATCCGGGGGCCGAGCTTCGTATAATCTTTTTATAGAATGCCTTGAACACTCCATTCACTCTCTCCGCTCCCCACTCTATCTCTCCTTCCTCATCCCTCACTCCCCCTATTTCCCTCGCTGCTCCCCTTTTCCTCAATTGGTGGGCCAGCAACCTGCTCGCCTTCTCCCCGTACTCATACTGTTCACCCTGTGCCTTCCTCCACTGTGCTTCTGCAGTACCCGTTGTCAGCAAGTCAAATTCTACGTGTAACCTTTGCCTTTCCCTGTACAGTCCCTCCTCCGGTGCCTCCGCATATTGCCTGTCCACCCTCAGAAGTTCTTGCAGCAACCGCTCCCGTTCCCTACTCTCCTGCTTTCCTTTATGTGCCCTTATTGATATCAGCTCCCCTCTAACCACTGCCTTCAGCGCCTCCCAGACCACTCCCACCTGGACCTCCCCATTATCATTGAGTTCCAAGTATTTTTCAATGCACCCCCTCACCCTTAGACACACCCCTTCATCTGCCATTAGTCCCATGTCCATTCTCCAGGGTGGACGCCCTTCTGTTTCCTCCCCTATCTCCAAGTCTACCCAATGTGGAGCGTGATCCGAAATGGCTATAGCCGTATACTCCGTCCCCCTCACCTTCGGGATCAACGCCCTTCCCAAGACAAAAAAGTCTATTCGCGAATAAACTTTGTGGACATAGGAGAAAAACGAAAACTCCTTACACCTAGGTCTGCTAAATCTCCACGGGTCTACTCCTCCCATCTGCTCCATAAAATCTTTAAGCACCTTGGCTGCAGCCGGCCTCCTTCCAGTCCTGGATCTCAACCTGTCCAGCCCTGGCTCCAGCACCATATTAAAATCTCCACCCATTACCAACTTTCCCACCTCTAGGTCCGGGATGCGTCCTAGCATGCGACTCATAAAATTGGCATCATCCCAGTTCGGGGCATATACGTTTACCAAGACCACCGCCTCCCCCTGTAATTTGCCACTCACCATCACGTATCTGCCCCCGCTATCCGCCACTATGGTCTTTGCCTCAAACATAACCCGCTTCCCCACTAGTATAGCCACCCCCCTGTTTTTCGCATCTAGCCCCGAATGAAACACCTGCCCCACCCATCCTTTGCGTAGTCTAACCTGGTCTATAAGTTTCAAATGCATCTCTTGTAACATAACCACGTCTGCCTTAAGTTTCTTAAGGTGTGCGAGTACTCGTGCCCTCTTTATCGGCCCGTTCAGCCCTCTCACATTCCACGTGATCAACGGGGTTGGGGGGCTTTTTACCCCCCCCCCCCCATGTCGATTAGCCATCCCCTTTTTCCAGCTCCTCACCCGGTTCCCACGCAGCTGTGTCCCCCCCAGGCGGCGCCCCCCTGCCCACCCCACCCCATTCCGGCTCCCCCCTCTCCCCAGCAGCAGCAACCCAGTAACTCCCCCCTCCCATCCCCCTCCCCCCGCTAGATCCCCCACTAGCGTAGTTACACCCCCCCATGTTGCTCCCAGAAGTCTGCAAACTCTGGCCGACCTCGGCTTCCCCCCGTGACCTCGGCTCGCACCGCGCGACGCCCCCTCCTTCCTGCTTCCCTATTCCCGCCATGATTATCATAGCGCGGGAACAAAGCCCGCGCTTTCCTTTTGGCCCCGCCCCCCATGGCCAACGCCCCATCTCCTCCACCTCCCTTCCTCCCTCCACCACCACCTGTGGAAGAGAGAAAAGTTACCGCATCGCAGGATTAATAACATAAAACTCACCTTTTCCCCCCCTTTTTCCCCCCTCTTCACCCCCCATACTCGCCCCACCACTTTGTTTCAAACGTTCTTTTTTAGTAACCCGCTTATTCCAGTTTTTCTTCCACAATAAAAGTCCACGCCTCATCCGCCGTCTCAAAGTAGTGGTGCCTCCCTTGATATGTGACCCACAGTCTTGCCGGTTGTAGCATTCCACATTTTATCTTCTTTTTGTGAAGCACCGCCTTGGCCCGATTAAAGCTCGCCCTCCTTCTCGCCACCTCCGCACTCCAGTCTTGATAAACGCGGATCACCGCGTTCTCCCACCTACTGCTCCGAGTTTTCTTTGCCCATCTAAGGACCATCTCTTTGTCCTTAAAACGGAGGAATCTCACCACTATGGCTCTAGGAATTTCTCCTGCTCTCGGTCCTCGCGCCATCACTCGGTATGCTCCCTCCACCTCCAGCGGACCCGCCGGGGCCTCCGCTCCCATTAACGAGTGCAGCATCGTGCTCACATATGCCCCGATGTCTGCTCCTTCTGCACCTTCAGGAAGATCAAGAATCCTTAAATTATTCCTCCTCGCGTTATTCTCCAGCACCTCCAATCTTTCCACACATCGTTTATGGTGTGCCTCGTGCATCTCCGTCTTCACCACCAGGCCCTGTATATCGTCCTCGTTCTCGGCAGCCTTTGCCTTCACGACCCGAAGCTCCCGCTCCTGGGTCTTTTGCTCATCCTTTAGCCCTTCGATCGCCTGTAATATCGGGGCCAACAGCTCCTTCTTCATCTCCTTTTTAAGCTCTTCCACGCAGCGTTTCAAAAACTCGTGTTGTTCAGGGCCCCATATTAAACTGCCACCTTCCGACGCCATCTTGGTTTTTGCTTGCCTTCCTTGCCGCTGCTCTAAAGGATCCACCGCAATCCGGCCACTTTCCTCTCCTTTTTCCATCCGTATCCAGGGGGGATTCCCTTCTGGTTTACCGCACAGTGCTTCTAGCCGTTAAAATTGCCGTTGGGGCTCTTATTAAGAGCCCAAAAGTCCGTTCCACAGGGAGCTGCCGAAACGTGCGACTTAGCTGGTCATCGCCGCACCCGGAAGTCACTTCCATAATTTTTATCCAGTGCTTGTAGATCAGATATAAAAAATAGCAAGCACTTGAAGGTTATCATATCTGTCAAAATAATAAAGATTCTGAATAAACCTTACTTCCAAACATAGAATATATGAATGTAAAATGTTTTAAAACTTGGCTGACTGAAGTTGCTAGAGTACGTGTGAATGTTCACCCCTGCGTGTGTAAATTCTCTCCACAGTTACCTGGTGATGCCATTTGTGGAGCGGGACCTCAGTCATATCATGAAAAAACAGAAGCTCTCCGAGAATATGGTGGTGTTTATTCTTTACCAGATTCTACGTGGGCTGAAGGTGAGGAGAAGGAGGGTTGTAAGGGATAGATTCCCGGAGAAGGACAAAGGTAGTTCCAACCTCAAGCATACCTGTAATTATTGCCGCTGGACAGGAAGAAACTTCAGTATTGTCCAAAGCATCTGTGTGCTGGATCGAGCTCATTGCAATCCGAACCTACTTTAGTTCCTTGGGGATAATAATAGCCTCAAACCCAGACAGGGGCCTACTTGTATACCTATGATTAGTGGTTGCTGGTATGTCCAACTGACCGATTTTACTGCTTTTTACCTCTGGTTATTTTGCATCTCTGACCTCGCCTGAAGGGATTTGACACTTTACTCGGTTATGGTTCTATGGGTATGAATCATCCTCCTAAGGCTCATCCACGATTCATGTGCAAGATTGAATGCTGTTGGGTAATATAAGACATTATGCAGGCTCAATCCAATCCTCACCCAACAGGAAGGCAGGGGAAGCAGATTGTCGATCACCTTCCCACCATAATGGCACCAGCAAGGAGGAAGGTGGAGGACGGCCTTCTCACCCAGAGGTCAATTATGTTGCTTAAAAGACCAACTGAGCCTCTTTCAGCTACCGCTGCCATTTTATCAGTGGTGGGTGGGTCCTCCACCACTTGGGGAGATAGCTTGGAAAACCTTGGCTCTTGCTTGTGGGCTCGGGGTGAGGGACCCTCCCAATCGGGCACTCTGTGGCCTATGAACAGTTCCCACAGTGACGATGGCTGCCCCGTGACATTTCTCCCACCCTCACCAACCCATATCCCCCTCACAGGGACCTGCTGACTGGCCCTGTTGAGCCCCAAGCCCACCTAAGTACTTGTCTTGTTGCACGGGTGGCCTCCCTCCCTGCAACCTGGGCTGGGCACAGTCCCGGCAGTGGCCACCACTCTGTGGTGCTACTGAGAATAGCGATCTACCAGCCCTGCGCCTGGGTAGCAGTTCTTGGGGGCGGTCTTTTAAAGGGATGGGAGCGCCGACCACAACTGGATGTTGCTGGATGGACCTAAAATGCAGCGGAAGGGGTTCCCTAAACAGCTGAGGTGGCTGCCAGTCACTGAGGCCTTCACAGACCCGACAAAATTCAGCCTAATCTACGCACACTTTAATCAGTAAGAGAATCGGGGGTTATGGGGATAAGGCAAGAAAGTGAAGTTGAGGATTATCACATCAGCGAAGTGGTGATCTCATTGAATGGCGGAGCAGGCTCGATGGGCTGAATGGCCTGCTTCTGCTCCTACGTCTTATGGTCTTACTTCCGGCAGGGGTAGCCAGATGGCAGTGAAGAGCAGGAAACCATCTGGTATTTCCCTCACTAACCCAGAACCGTGATATTAATTGTGGCGTCCTACCACTGGTCCCGACGGAATAAGTTAAATCATCACAAACCTATGCACCATCCTGGCCTGTTCTTGCTCAGAACGAGGAATGAATCATTGGGAATGTTTACATTTATGGACTTTTCCAGATAATTTCTTTGTTATCTTATGAGACAGTGAAATCAGCCTGAGCTTGGTTTTGAGGCACCTTCAGGACCTGCAATGATTTAATGCGTGTGAAATCCTAAATTCTAAAATTCTCTGAAGTGTGAGGTAGCAACACTGTTACTGATTTCAGGATCACTTGGCAGGACTCTGGATAGACTTTCTGTGCATCCATTTTATTTATGCTGCGCAGCAGTCTCCCAAATAGCCGGAACCAGATGCGTCCGAGCAGGTGCTTGGACAGACTTTTCTTTCCTCTCTGTTATTTTAACACGTTTTTAATTAGTGCAGATGAATCCAAACACATTGAAAATCTCATGCGATGGTGTGATAGTTCCAGAAATATGGGCTAACCGACGGCAACCACGTTTTTATCACTCCGAATCCCCCTGCGATGTCAGTGGAGTTACTGATATGTTCAATTTCAGTCTTTAATAAATAAGAGGGGCTTTACTTGATCCAAATATACTCAATTCAGTGTTTGTGGTTAAAACAGAAGGGTGAATTGTCTGCCCATCTTCCATAAAATCCTTCTCAGTGATTCAGCTTCTATTTGTAACTCTAATTTAATTCCATTATCAATGCTGCGTTGGTCATGGGAACAGATGTCAAACAGGGAGAAAAAAAGCTTGGAATGAAAGGATCGGAAAAGCTTGATGTGAATTTTTAAAAAAGCTGTTTTGACATGTCTGGCAGGGACGGAAGTAAATCTGGCAGCAGGAAAATGTGATTTTTGTCGTGATTTAATCAACTGAAGGAGCACACATGCTAAACACGGCCCGAGGTCTAACAGTCAGGAAGACCAATCCTTCTGCCTTAATTCAGCAAGTTAATTGCCCTGAAATTTCCATCCAGACTGGCCATAAAACCAGTGTCTTGTACATTCATTCAGTATTTCTCGGTAAAATGGCTGTGATACAGGAGGATATCTATGAGCGCTTGTTAACCTGCGCACCTCGTAAACACGAGCAGGATCTTTTAACAGATTGTATTGGATCCCTTTCCATACAGATGATATTTCACACAGAATCTCGTAAATTTTGCGAGACGAAAGGGGAAGGTGGGAGCAATTGGAAAAGGGGAATTAACTGGAATGAAACTTTGTGAAGTGGCCTTATGTGATAAAATTCAAAAACACGAGATATATGTATTCTTTGACCCAAGTTGTGAATGATGTGTTGGGTGTTCTGGATCACATACAGGTCACCAACACTTGAAATAGTGCAACACTATTTTATTGAATAATTAACTGTTTAAACATACTCAGACTGTGGGTTAATACGATACTAGCTTTAACTAAAGACTTTTGCCTTGTCCTAACTAGTCAATGCACTCCGCACATGGTGAATGTCTGTGTTGCACGCTGTGAGCTCTGTCCTCCTAGCTAGCTGCTACTCGAATGAGCGGGAACTCTGATGCCCCCTGTCTTTATAGTGCGTGTGCTCTCACTGGTGATTGGCTGCGGTGTTGTGTGTATTGATTGGTCTCACTGTGTGTCCATCAGTGTGTGTCTGCACCATGATATACTGGTGTATATTATGACAGTGAAGATCCTTTTGGATTCGGTTAGTTGCTGCCTGACGGTGCATATTTTGGATAAGACTGTCGGAAAGGACAGATTCCCAAATGCACACTGGGATTAAAGACTACATTTATACAGCACAATTCGCAGAAGCCTCCTAAATGCCTCCTGTTGAAGCCACAATGTGGCTTCCCTCAATATTATATCAAAGTGCCAACTCGGGTATTGTGAAGGAGGCATGGTGGCACAGTGGTTAGCACTGCTGCCTCACGGCGCCGAGGGCCCGGGTTCGATAATGGCACCGGATCACTGTACGTGTGGAGTTTGCACATTCTCCCCGTGTCTGCGTGGGTCTCGCCCCCACAACCCAAAGATATGCAGGGTAGGTGGATTGGCCACAATAAATTGCTCCTTAATTGGAAAAAAAGAATTGGGTACTTTAAAATTATTTTTTTTAAAGTCAGATATTGTGATGATTGTGTGTATGTTAATTTCAGACTGTATGTCATGAAAAGTGATAATTTGTCATGTATCGATTTTACGATACTATTATGAATAATATATTGTGGTCATTGTATATAGTATATCCAGCTTACAACATATTTACGAATCATATATTGCGATCATCATATACATTGTATTATCTTGTTAATAACATTCTTGTAGTTATGGTGGTTCTCCCAACATCTGGTTAGCATCACAGATGTAATACGGGAGTATCTCCATGCTCCATTTTCGGTGACAAAATGATGGGGCATTTTACAGCCCTTTCCTTCTCAAATATAGGAGTTTTTTTTTACAAATTCACCCCGTGTATTTATTAGTGAAAATGGGTGAAACTGTTAGAAGTCCCCAAGTACATGAGCTCTAATGAGGAGGGTAAGTATACATTATAACTGCTTATTCGGTGGAAGTTTTATCTCTATGTAAGATTTGGAGACCTTCATATGCAATGGCGGAAGTAGAACTCATCTCCACTCAACCAACCCATCTCCCCAAATCGGTGTGTGCTGTGGGGTCCCACATCTATTCAAAATGCAGACACCTGCATTGAAAATGCCAATAGTGGGTCAGTAATTCACGAGTGTCCTTCAATGTCAACTTGTAAGGTTTTTACTTTAAAATTTACTGATATTGTTTCTGATCTCTCACACAGTACATCCATTCTGCTGGGATTGTACACCGGGTAAGGTACTTTCCTTCATAACCCTTTACAGAATGTCCCATTGAGATGCACAATTGCTTCTGTGAGGTGAAATGACTTGTTAACCACAAATAACTTTATCATTTTACATCATCTATTTATGTCATAAGTAAAGGTAAAGTCGCCACAGTCCCAGATGACCATAGGTTGCTTTCCCCTTTGAGGGGGAGAGCTGACTGATGGTGATTTAACCTGAGGATCACCACACCCCAGGCATGGGGCAAGGTTGAGAAGGCAACATACTTAAATAAAGGTTATTTTTAAAGGAGATGTTTCATCTTTATTCAGTTGTTCGTCTGCCTTAATCCTGGCCAAAAGGATGTTTTTGAGTAACTCAATTCAGATGATCCCTTTTAAGCCATTAGAAAATGTTCTCTGCCACTTTTCATCTAAGCCTCTCCAAATTTGCTCCTTAGTTGGGGTTGCTACAAAATGGATGGGTTCATTTCTCGTTTTTAACCATTGCACCAAAACAATGGAAAATTCTGAACAGGAGAATCTAAATCTCGGGCCTACATTTCCAACTAGAGAATATCAGCTCAAATCTCAGTCCAAACTGACTGGAACTCTAACCGGAGAATCCCCAGTTAAATCTCTGCGTTCATTGAAAGGGGCTCCCAACAAGACAATCCAAGGTTTAATCCAAGGTTTAATCCCAGGGGTCATCAGCTCCTAACCTGATACTCTGAGATTCAATACAAGTCAACTGGAAATCCCTACCAGAGTCTAAGTTTAAAACCAATGACCAACTGACTATCACTCTCCATGATAATTGGGAAGGAAATTTTATTTAACAGTGTCATTGCACATAGCAAATTAATGGGCATGATTCAGACAAAATAACTCATTTTGGGCGTTTTGACAGGGTGTTTCCTGCCGGCTTTTGGGTGAGATTCAGACCGGTATTCAACCACACTTATCATTTTTTTTGGAACTTGTGGTGTTTCTCCCCGATCTAGCCCACACTTAGGAATTTACTCAGCAGTGGGGAGCTGAACTCGCTATCGAGAATGGCTCCTCCGAGATCAGGCCGCCATTTTGAAAGGGTGCCACGATCTCTAAATGAGCATGAGGGTGCCTCACCCCCCTCCCCCCACCCATAATGAGCATGAGGGTGCCTCCCCAAACCCCCCCACCACCACCACCCACAGGCAGTGTCACGCCTCACAGACACGGAAATTACCCCAAGTGAGGACACCCCACTATGCGGTCGCTGAGGGCCCCCCCCTTTTCCAGCTCCCTCTTTCAGGTCACCCCCCCTCCACAGTAGCATAGTGGTTAGCACAATTGCTTCACAGCTCCAGGGTTCCAGGTTCGATTCCCGGCTGGGTCACTGTCAGTGCGGAGTCTGCACATTCTCCCCATGTCTGCGTGGGTTTCCTCCGGGTGTTCCCGTTTCCTCCTACAGTCCAAACTTGTGCGGGTTAAGTGGATTGGCCATGCTAAATTGCCCTTAGTGTCCAAAAAGGTTCAGTGGGGGTTGCTGGATTATGGGGATAGGGTAGATATGTGGATTTGGGTGGGGTGCTCTTTGTAAGGGCCGGTGCAGACTCGATGGGCTGAATGGCCCCCTTCAGCACTAAATTCTATGACAATGTTTATGATGCCCCTACATACACCCCTTCACGTCAACGTCCTTTATACCCCCCCTTTCATGGGCATGGCCCCCCTCTGGCCCTGACTCTTGGCAATGCCAACCTGGCACCCAGGTAGTGCCAGCCTGGCACCTTGGTAGTGCCCTTGTAACCCTAGAAGTGCCAACTGTGCAGACAGACAGCACCAGGCTGGCACTGCCAGTGTGCCCAGTTGGCACTGCCAGGGTGCCCAGGTGCCGGGAGGGTGCCAGGGTACTACGCTTCCCTGTCTCGAGCACCTGGGGAGTTGCAATGGCCTCTGAGACCTATAAGTGACCATCACACCTGGTCTCCGCTTGTGGAGACCAGTACTAACTGGCGCCCAGTTGAGGCCATGCCAGTGCAGCCAGTGACTCCCAGACGCCGAGGAATACAGACTCAAATCAGTCATGCATATTTAAATGATAAATATGTTTATCTGGATCACACCCAGTGAGTCATGATCCAGATTGCGGCGGGAGCCTCGAGGTGAAGCCCGATTTGGGCCTCTGCCACGATTCTCCTGGCCGAGCTCGACGCAGTGGAAGGATCACTCCCATTAACCTTTCTATTGAGATAATTAATGCCAGTGTATAAAATTATGAGGGGTCTAGAGAGTGTGGATAGGGAGGCACTATTCCACTTTGTTGAAGAGGACAGATTTAGAGTGAGAGGTAGGAAATTTGGAGGGTATTGGAGGGGAACCATTGTCTCTCAGAGTGTGGGGGGGGATCTTCTGAAACTCATTTCCTGAACGCTGGTACAGAGAGAAACCCTCATAAAATTTAAAAAGTACTTTGGTGTGCACGTGAAGTGTCGTGATGTACAAGGCTACGGACTCCAAACTGGAGCACGGGATTAGGCTGGATGGCTGCTTGACAGCCAGCAGGGACAAGATGGACCGAATGTCCTCCTTCCCGACTATACATTTTGCTGATTCTCTGCTAGATTCTCTGAAAGGTAGTTACGTGAATTGTTTCATTGCAGGACCTCAAACCCAGCAATCTAGCAGTGAACCAGAACTGTGAACTAAAGGTAAGTGCAGATTTACGACACTAACTGTACACACAGAACCGGGAAGTGCTCAGGACATCTGCTACGTTTAGGTCGACCCACAAGATGTTAAAGGGAAGAAATTCTCTACTTTCTAAAGTGTTGAAAACAAATTAGTGTCTGCAGTATCCTTTGTTTTACTGTCCCCAAAACCTAATACCCTTCATCATGTGGAGGAGAGTGTATGGGATTGAACAACCAAACCATGTAAATAATGAAGTGAAAGTTTAAGCTGTTGCAGCCCGAACTGATGGAACAAGGATCCTTTTTCTATGCTGTCTCTAAAGGGTTTTAAGATAGACACAGTGAAGAAATTTGATTTAATATACTGCATTTGCTGCTCACAGTCTCCTCAATTGAGGAGTCCAAACACAGATTGGGTGACCACTTGGTGGGACACGTCCGTTCATACTACCAGCTTCTGGTGGTTTGGCATTTAAATTCTCCACCTTGCTCTCACGCCGACGGGCATGTCCTTATTATTCACTGTTTCGGTGAAGCGCAACGCAAACTTGACGAACTCTGCCTTATCTTTCAATTAGGCACTTTGCAACCTTCTGGACTTGACATTGAGTTCAACAATTTCAGGCGATAACCCTCTTTTTACCTCATTTTTCTCTGAATTTTGCTTTCAGACAGTAGCACACTTGCTGTAGGCACACCTTTTGTTTCCTTGGACCAAAATCACTCCCTTTGGCTCTGTAAAACTAACTTTTATTACAGAATTGTTACAGTGCAGAGGGAGGCCATTCAACTCGTTGTGTCTGCACCAGCTCTCCGATTGAGTAATTCACATAATGCCATTCTCCCTGTAACCCTGCATATTGTTCCTTTTCAAACAATGGTCTAATTCCATTTTGAATGCCTCGATTGAAGCAGTCTCCACCACACTCTCAAGCAGTGTACTCCAGCCCTTAGCTACTTGCTGTGTGACAAAACTCTTCCTCATGTTGCTTTTGTTCTTTTTGTCAGTTACCTCTTTCGCCAATTCCTTTAAATCTGTGCCCCCTTGTCTTGATCCTTTCTCGAATGGGAACACCTCTAGTCAGACCTTTCATGATTTAAACTTGCACATCGTTGGCTCCCCATAACCCTCACCCACCCTTCCACAATCTCTCCAACATAAGCAAATTACTGCTGCCGCTCTGGTTAAAACCCTCCCAATATGTACAAATAAAGAGTCATATGGACTCAAAACGTTAACTCCGCTTCTCGCTCCACAGATGCTGCCAGACATACTGACCTTTTCCAGCGTTGTCTGTTTTTATTTTATGCAGAAAGTACCCCTGGATGATGGTCTGCTGATTATTGCCCTTGTAGGGGAGGCAGTGGAGTGGAATTGTCACTAGACTCGTAATACATAGACTCAGGGTAATGGTCTGGGGACCAGGGTTCAAATCCCACCATGGCAGATGGTGAAATTTGAATTCAATAAATATCTGGAATTAAAAGTCTAATAATGACCATGAAACTATTGTCGATTGCAGTAAAAACCCATCTGGTTCATTAATCTGCCATCCTTACCTGGCCAGGCCTACATGTGACTCCAGGTCCACAGCAATGTAGTGCATTGTTGTTGACTCTTAAATGTTCCGGGATGGGCAATAGATGCTGGTTCAGCCAGTGACACCCACATTTCATGAAATAATTTTAAAATAAATCCACCACCTCAATGTAGTCCAAGTAGGCACCAACGCAGCAGAGGGTCAAGATGGCGCCGGAGCATGGTGACCCTCTGCGAGCTGTCTCAACCAGACCCTTTTCATAGAATCATAGAATTTACAGTGCAGAAGGGGGCCATTCGACCCATCGAGTCTGCACCGACCCTTGGAAAGAGCACCCTACTCAAGCCAACCCTATCCCTGTAACCCATCTTAACTTCTTTTTTGGACACTAAGGGCAATCCACCTGACACGCACATCTTTGGACTGTGGGAGGAAACTGGAACACCCGGAAGAAACCCACGCAGACACAGGGAAAATGTGCAGGCTCCGCAGACAGTGACCCAAGCTGGGAATTGAACCTGGGACCCCGGAGCTGTGAAGCAACTGTGCTAACCACTGTGCTACCATGCTGCCCTCTTGTATCTCTTATCACTGTTCTGTCGATTATTCTTTTGTCTACTACGTACATATTGTGTACGTTCCCTTGGCCACAGAAAAGTACTTTTCACTATACTTCGGTACATGTGACAATAAGTATCAACATATACCAGCTGGTTCATCAGACTGTCACTCAATCTCTCCTGACTTCCACAGCTCTTCCTGTACTTGTATAACCCACTCATTGGCAAACACCTCCCACCCATTGGTAAAATTTTATTACATCTCTAACTTTTCCAAGTTCTGTTCAAAGGTTGAAATGTTGGGTAGAATCTTACCAGAATTTGGTACAGGCTCGTACTGAAAACT
This sequence comes from Scyliorhinus torazame, assembly GCF_047496885.1. Lineage (NCBI taxonomy): Eukaryota > Metazoa > Chordata > Chondrichthyes > Carcharhiniformes > Scyliorhinidae > Scyliorhinus > Scyliorhinus torazame. The sequence goes on along the minus strand of NC_092719.1, from coordinate 197,729,305 downwards.
GGAGTGTAAATCTCCAGTGGTAGACTGGTTTTCTCTCCAGACATTGAGCCTCTTGGAGAAAATAAAACAGTGGCCGTGGTTAACGCAGGTACGCTAGAGGGGCAGAGCGCGGCCTCATGGAACCAGCAAGCGTCTCCAGAGAGATCAAGATGCTATCTTTAAAGGGCGCCCTGATCAACACTTCAGCTTAATGGCCCCCAGACCCCATCAAGGAGCCTTTGGCAGATCTCCACATAAACACTGCCCCCCCCCCCCAACCGTCAATCCTCGCCAGCATATCATTCCTCCCCCCCTGAAGTAAAAAACTCACCACTATTCTTAGAATTCCCCCTATACCAAAAAGGATCAATAAGACATTCTAAATGGTGAACAGGGATTCTCACTCCCTGACTCCTATGCAGACTTAGGTGGGTGCTATTCAGGTCAAACTATATTTTCAAGTTATCCCCCGGTATAACCCATATCTTCATAGAAGAATTTTATCTACTTACCACTTAGAGCATCGATCCTGGGTCCCACGTTGCTAAGTAAGTAAAGTAGACTTTGTAATAACCACTGTTTCAGGTAAAAACTTTTCAGTTATTTTATTATTATACTTTTCCTTTTAAAAGATGCAATCACTGTCTTTACAGAATAAGTAAAAAGATCTTGCTTCTGGATTTCCTGGGTTGGTTGAAAAGACCTTCAGGTCCACCTTGACAATCACTCTTCTTTAGCTTTTGGTCTTTCTCAGATGGATTTGCTGTTCCGCTCGGTTGCTATGCTCTATCTTCCCCATGACCGAGGGCAGCTATGAGAGTTGACTCTCTTCTTTAGCTTTTGGTCTTCCTCAGATGGATTTGTGTTCTGCTCGGTTGCTATGTTCTATTCTTCCCATAACCGAGCTATGAGAGCTGACTCTGCTGGCTGTCCCCTTTTTTAGGGTTTATGTACCCCTTCTAGCAGTTCATAGAATCATAGAATTTACAGTGCAGAAGGTCATTCGGCCCATCGAGTCTGCACCGGCTCTTTGAAAGAGCACCCTACCAAAGCCCACACCTCCACCCTATCCCCATAACCCAGTAACCCCACCCAACACTAAGGGCAATTTTGGACACTAAGGGCAATTTAGCACGGCCAATCCACCTAACCTGCACATCTTTGGACAGTGGGAGGAAACCGGAACACCCGGAGGAAACCCACGCACACACGGGGCGAACGTGCAGACTCCGCACAGACAGTGACCCAAGCCGGGAGTTGAACCTGGGACCCTGGAGCTGTGAAGCAATTATGCTAACCACTATGCCACCGTGCTGCCCAGTTATTAAGTTTATATGACATTATCGTAAAGTAACTTTATTTACTCTTGATTATACAAGATACCTTTAATCTGAATTGTTTCTAACACGACTATGTATTCATATTGAGCATGACTTCAGCTCATCGATCTCTGATTACATTGTTTCCTTTGTGATGTTCAAAAGTGCTTTGATCCCAGAGGGGTGTTACATTTGGTTTCTGTCATTTCTAAAGTTGCTTTATTGTCAAATAGTGCCCCCAGCTCAGAACTCTGACTCCGATTTGGGTCTAACGTGTGTTCCCGTGGACACGTTGTCTCCAGCTCCCCATTTTCACCTGGTGTCAGCAGAATTTCACACCTAAACATTTGTCACCCAATTCAACTGAAATTCCTAACCATTCTTTTCTAGCTGCTTACTAAAATAATTAACTTCAAAGAAGGTGCAAAATATTGCTTTTTTCCATATAACTAAAAGTTCAATCTGCTGTGACTTAAAAGGCATACATCAGTTTTACATTTGAATAGTCACAAGCTGTTTTCTTAACGCCTGTTTGATAAAGGCTATCTGCATTTCAAAACCTTCTTTTGCAGCTGCTGTTAACCATTCATGGGATTTTTCCCTACATTCTCTCATGTAGCCTTGGGTCAGGTATTGCCAGACTTCCATATTTCAAATGACATCTTTTCCCATTTTTTCTTTTACACCCCCCTCAACAATCATCGCCTCCATTCCAAGCCCCCGTCAACATCATGGAAGTATAGTCTGCACTCCCTCCCCCCTCCCTCAATGTCCACTTTCCCTCCCACCGCACATCAATATACACAACTATTCCCCCCCGCCCCCCCAATGGGGTTCCCACCGGGCATGTCCCTCTTTTCCCCTCCTCCCCTCCCAGGGACTGTACTTACCGCTGCGCCCCCGAGGGATCTCCTCGACTGCCTTGCATCTGGCCAAACCTGTTGTGCACCTCGTTAACGTGACGTCACGTTGGCGAGGTATGAATATTTAGTGAGAGGGTTCATGTGGCGGCGAGCCACAATAATAAGATTTAAATTGGTGTAAAACTATTAAAATGAGAGTCATGCCTTTGTGGGCATGAACCTCGTGACATCGCAGGCGAGGGGCAGGGAACATGATGCGTTTCCCAATTCTCGTGGGATTTCCGGCAGATGGCTCGTGCAGACTGAAAATCACCCCCGTTAACTCTGGTTCCCTTTCCACTGATGCTGCCTGACCGGCTGAGTATTTCCAGTGTTTTCTGTCTTTATTTCAGATTTCCAGCATTTTGTGGTTTTCAGCTTTTCTACATTAGAGTCTGGACATACTTAATCAATTCTTGGTGGACACCAGATGGATAGCAGAAAATATTTACAGAGTTGGGGCGACCTTTTAAAAGTGAAGGTTGGGACCTGGATGCAGAAGTCCTGCTTCCATTTCTGGCCCATAGAAGGTTACTGGTAAGGGAAAGTGGTGGGATGCGACTCGCATAAGCACAAAACACAAATCTGCTGGGCCATTTAAAAGTAGTGCTGAGTTTAAGCAGACCCCATTTTCACTGTTCCAAGGGCCTTTACGCACTGCATGGAAATCACACATTTATGGGGTAAACATTTATGGGGTAAACATAAATGCACTTGAAGGGCAGGGAAAGTCTGTTCAGTGTCTTGATCTAAAGTTATTGAAGTTCCTAGCCCTTTAAAAACTAGGCTGTAGCTGTCAGTTGGAGTAAAGGAAAACGCATTGCTGGAGTGCATTGATTGACAGGCCATCTGGTATAGTTTAGAAAACAAAATTAACATCTGCTCCTGCAGTTTCAATAGGCTTCATTTTTGACATTTCACAAGAGCCGTATTTACAACTGAGCTCATTATGAATGTTTGACTGAGGGGGGGGGGGGTTTACTTTATTTTTGTTTATGTTATTTACACTGGAGGGTCTGAGGGGGTGTATATACTTGTGTTAATGTTAATTTATTATTTATGTACAGTGGGGGAGGGGTTTGGGGTGGTTGCTTTTTTAGATTGTGTTTTGTACTTAACCCTGTTGGGTTCTTTTTTCTTTCACATTTTGTTATTGATATTTAATGAAAACCTTTAATAAAAATTATTTTTTTTTAAAAAGGGTCCCCGGGAAAAATGTTTGAAAAACACTGCCCTAAAGCACTACCCTGGGTCTCTGGATTACTAGACAATACCACTATGCCAGCACCTCCTCATGCTCCTAATTTGTACGTTTGATTTCGTACTATTGACTTATAGTCCATCATAATTCTGGATCTTGGATTGGAGAGGGCAGCTGATGTTATAACTTAGCGATACTGACCCTCTGCAGTTCTTTTGACCCTTGGCGGACATCAATGGTTTCTTTCTGTCCTGTATGTTCCCATGTGTTCTTAATCCCAGTGTGTAAAAAAGAAATGTCATGGTAGTTGTAAAATCAAACCTCAGCATTCGTTTTTCTTAAATAGCTTTTGTTTCAGATTTTAGATTTTGGACTAGCTCGTCCTACCGAGACAGAGATGACGGGCTATGTTATAACTCGCTGGTACCGACCTCCTGAGATTATTCTGAATTGGATGCACTACAGTTATTCAGGTGGGATTCTGAGATAACCTGAAAGTATAAAGAAGCAACCCGCATATGAAGGGGGGGGGGGGGGGGGGGTGTGTTCAGCGATGATACCTCTTAAAACTAAATAGTTAGCATGCCACTAGAGTAGTTTTACATCAGTTACTTTATTAAGGATTGAGATGAATTATAGGAAGAAATAGTTCAGAGTTTAACTAGTCAGGAACTTAGACACAGGCACCAAATTTGACTGCTAGTTTTTGCGGTTAGCTGAAGTCAGCTGGGACCTATGGTGCTGATGGCAACAGGTTAATTCAATTGGCCTTACTGTACTTGGGTTAGGAAAGGAAAATCTTCCAGGATTCCCACTCCTGGTCACTATCCGGTTGTTCCTGCTGGAAAACCATGTGTGTTGACTGTGAGGGACACCATGGGTGAGATGTTAACTGGCCTCATAACCCACCCATTTTCATAGGGTTAAAATTGGAACCCATTGCTAGAGCTGGGTTATGTTGCTCCAAGGTTGAATAGCCCATGTAGCTTTGCTGTTAATGCTCACTTATTAAGAATGGGCGGTTGGGTATCTAGGCCATGCCTGACAATCATGAAGCTATATCTCAAATATTCTTTGCTGAACTACAAACCTAAAAGTACCAAATCGAGACAAAAAGCATGATGCTATGCATAGTCAGAATGCCATGGATAGCCAGAATGTATTAGCACAGAAACAGTCACAACCAACCCTTGCCAGTATTTATGCTCTGCTCAAAGCTCCTCTCATCCTTCCAAATGCAACTCTTATCAGTATAACCCTCTATTTCTTTCTCCCTCATATGTTTATCTTGCTTCCCCTTAAACAAAACTATACTATTTGCATCAACGACTCCATATTTTAGTGAGCCAGGAGGTTGGTTATCTCAGTTGGTTGCACGGCTGGTTTGTGATGCAGAGCGATGCCAAAAGCGCGGGTTCAATTCTCATACCTGCTGAGGTTACTATGAAGCCTTCTCAACCTTGTCCCTCACATGAGGTGTGGTGACCCTTGGGTTAGGCCACCACCAGTTAGCTCGCTCTCTCTCAGAGGGGGAGATCAGACTGTGGCGACTTTCATTACAGTGAGTGCACATTCTTACCACTCTCTGGGTAAAGAAATGCCCTCATTTATTTCTCAGTGACTGGCCTCTAGTTGCTCTTCACCAGAATTTGAAACATTCGCTCTGGGTCCAGTTTATTAAAACTTCTATTAGGTCACTTCTTTAGTCGTTTTACAAGGTCTGTTCACCTTCTCCTGATTCTCAAAAGCTGTAAACAAAACAGAAAGGACTGGAGTACTCCGCAGAAGAGGCCGAATCTTTAGAGTAATGGAGGCGAGTCAGTCAACATTTTCAGTCTGGAGAGCCTTCCTGAGGAGTCAGGAAGACTTTTAAGAAGTAAAACTTTGACTGACTGATTCTGTTTCTCCAAGGAAGTTGCTTGACATGTTCAACTTTTTGACCTTCTTAGCTTGTGTTCTGGATAATTAAAGTATTGCGTTATCATGAAGTACAAACTATCTTCTCCTAAAATTAGAAGAAAACATGGTGGGCAGCTGGAGGATGAGAAAATTCTTACAATAATACAATTCACGCAGTTGTGCAGTGCCTTGTCAGATATGAGGGGTGATTCTCCAAGCCCCGCGCCGGCCGGAGAATCGCCGCAACCGCGCCACGACACCCCGACGCCGGCGCTCGATTCTCCTAGGTGCGGAGAATCGGCGCCATTTGCGCCGGCGCGTTGCCGGTCGCGGGCCACTGAAATCGGCGGGGCCGCTGATTCTCCTGCCCGTGTGCAGGATTGAGCTCGCCCAACTGTGCAAGCGCGGGTTGGCGCAGCGCGCATTTGGCACCGCGAAAGGAGGCTGGAGCGGCGTGAACCACTCCAGTGCCGTGGGGGCCAGAATCGTACGTAACCAGGCCCGGTTCGCGCCATCCTGAAATGCGACGGCGTTCACGACGGCGCAAACTCTTGGGCCCAATATTGGAGAATCGCCCCCTTGATGTCTCAAAACTTTACACAATTTATTTTTTAAGCATACTTGGTACTTTTGGTAATTTGTCAAACTCTTGCTATCATTTCTCTTACACGCTCCTGCAGTGGATATTTGGTCGGTGGGGTGCATCTTGGCTGAGATGGTCACAAGGTCTGTGATCTTCCCTGGATTTGATCGTATCCTTGAATGAAATATTAACCAATCAGTTACTTTGAATGAGAAGAAGCTTGTCTATTAGTGGCTGAAAGCAACTTTCAGAAAAAAACTCCTGCTCAGCCAGTGGGAACACATTCTAATCATTCCCTTTCAAAGTCAAACATTTATTTTCAGCTTAATTGGAAATTTCCGAAATGAGGAGGAAAAGTATATTTGGCTTTGCAGTATGCATAGTATTGTAGAGTGTAAATCAGATATCAGGACCAGAACTGACTCCCACTCCTCTTCACCTGATGTCAAGTTGTGCCCTGACTCAGAATTTAGGTGCATTTACATTAACTGCATAGGATCGTATAATTTTGTCAATTGTTACTTGAAATAAATAGTGGGCGCAAGTTTTACGCATTTCTGAAGAATCTTTCTTGGCTCTGATTTATTTTATGATTCCATTTGAACAAAGTCCCAGTGACTGAATGATAGGTGGAACCAGAAATCTCCCTAAAAATATTTGGCAAAAAGTGGTCCCTGTTTGAGGTATAATGGGGCTGGTTTACTCAGTTGGATGGACAGCTGGTTTATGATGCAGAGCAAGGCCAACAGCATGAGTTCAATTTCTGGACTGGCTGAGGTTATTCATGAAGGCTCTGCCTTCTCAACCTTGCCCTTTGCCCTTTGCCTGAGGTGTGGTGATCCTTGGGTTAAATCACCACCAGTCAAAGGGGAAAGCAGCCTGTGGGACTATGGTAATTACACAGTGATACGAGTAGACTGCCTGTGTCCAAAATTGGAGGAGGTGAGAGGGGTTTGTGCAGAGTTTAGGATAGAAACTTTACCTCTGACATTCCATGAAATCCTTTTTTTAAAAAGGAAAGAGGTGCGATAATGGGCTTTTCTGAAAATTTGAAAAAATTAATTTTCAACGGATGAAATTTCCTGCGTGTTGCATGTCTTGTTTATTGAACTTTGGAGGATTGTGTATACTCTTCCTGAGTACGTGTTAAAACATAGTACGTATGAATGGAAGTGTGCTGGTTTAGCTCAGTGGGCTAGACAGCTGGTTTGTGATGCAGAACGACCAGCAGCGTGGGTTCAATTCCTGTATCGGCTGAGAATTCTGAATTCTCTCTCCGTGTACCCAAACAGGTGCCGGAATGGGGCGACTAAGAGCTTTTCACAGTAACTTCATTGCAGTGTTAATGTAAGCCTACTTGTGACAATAAAAGGTTATTTATTTATCAGGGATGTGTTGTGACAATTACTCTCTGTATCTGGGTTGTCCTTTAACTCTTCTATGCAGATTTTGATCAACTGAAAAAGATCATGAATGTGACAGGAACACCACCGCGATCTCTGATAGATAAGATGCAGAGCAAGGAGGTATGTACAAGTTGACAGAAATAATCTTTCAAAATATTGTCCAGGACACGGGACAAATTCCCCAACTCTTTCAAAATAGTAATGTGGGATATTTATTTTGTATGAACCAAGACAGTGAGTGACTGAAGGGGCATTAAGCTGATTAGCTGATTAACGCATCAGCGTTAAGCTGATATTTTCATCACCCAGTTTTTGCATGTGGTCTTCAGCAGCAGTCACTGAACAGCAACCAAGTTCAATAACCTGAGCTGATTGTTCTCTCCCTAACCTAGAGAACTATGCTTATTGATAGATCCCTCCTACCACCACACAATTGACATTAGGTAACTCAGCACAAATTGAACCTGGGATCCTGCTGGTCAGTATGGTTCAAGCACCATCTGAATATACTCATTAAGCCAAGGGGATGTTGAGCATTTAACAAAGCAGTCGACACATGAAATTTGGCACAGACTCCATGGAATATTCGGTACTCTGAACTTCGGATTGCAGCATTTGACATTGTTACTTAAATGATGATTGAGAGAGCTTGTTTGTGATTAATATTTTGGATCTCTGCAGGCAAGAAACTATGTTTACTCCCTCACACCAAAAGGGAAGAAAGATTTCCGACAGGTTTTTCCCGACATGAAAAAAGAAGGTATTGGAAATACTGGTAAAGCTCATGTGAGGGGGTGGGTTGATAAGAGGGGTAATTACACCACACTAACACGATTTCCTCTAGAGTAAACTGACATTCCTCAGAACAGTAAGTAGCTTGGATAAAGAATGAAATAAAAAATTCATAAAAAGGCAAGTTATAATTCTAAAAGTCTAAAGATCTGAAAATAGGCTAAACAGACATCTTGGTGTTCAGAGTATAGTACTGATGGTTTTGTTCAGCGGGTGTGGAATGTTTTTATGCAACAAACTTACTGTGGATTTTAGACGTTTATAGCATGTCTTGAGATGAGATTAATTTCCCTGTCTCTCCCTCTTCTCCACTAGCTGTTGATTTGTTGGAAAAGATGCTGCATCTAGATCCTGATGAGAGAATAACTGCTTGTGATGCATTAGCACACCCATATCTTAGTGAATATCACGATCCAGACAATGAGCCAGTGGCAGAACCATATGATGATTCCTTTGAAAATCTGGACCTAAAGATTGAAGAATGGAAAAGTAAATGTTACTCAGCGTTATCTCACCATAGAATGTGAAAATTCTTATTTTTTGCAAGCTGTGTGGTGCACTTCCATGGTTGAAATGTTGAGTAAAAGTACCACTCCCCATTTTCCATCTATGCTGCTTTGAAAGGAGATGCGCAAGGCCAGCCTGGGTTGGTAGAACTTCCAATTACAACCTTCCAATGGCAGTGAAGAATCTGCGCTCACTTGACTTTGCGTGGTGATGTTGGCATAGGGAGAACCGTCATCTATTATGTGGGAGGGCTTGGGCATGATCTGCTTAATACTCCACTTGGAGCACTTCCACTCTGTGCCACATTGTGTATATAGTCAGATTCTGCCCTTTGTGGGAAAGAACTAGTTAATCCAAGGCTCAAACTTCACATCTGCCACTCATTCCTGGTAATGTAGAAATCCCAAATGGAAATGGCCGTTGATATTTAGTCAACTTCAAATGACTGTACAGCAGCTGACTTTCCCAACTGGTCGTGGCATGGCTTGTCTCAGATGCTGAGGCAATTTGATTCTGTACTGAGCTGTTCACTCTCCAGTATGTCTAATGCCCTGGAAATCTAAACCGACATTGCAGTCACCTTTGGGCTGAAAAACAGTAACATTTAAAGTCATGTCCAATCAAATAGATTTTATTTCATATATTTAAATTACATTGGTTAAGATTGGTTGTCTTTCGAAAGAGTTCCCTGTTACTTTCCTACAGTGAGGTAGTGCATTTGCAATTTGTGTGAGGGAGACTGGCAAGATGTACAGTAAGAAGTCTTACAATACCCGGTTAAAGTCCAACAGGTTTATTTGGAATCACTGCCTTTCGGAGCGCAGCTCCTTCATCAGGTGAGAGAAGAGGTGGGTTCCACAAACACATAGACAAAGTCAATGATGCAAGGCGATACTTTGAAGTCTTTTCAGGTAATTAAGTCTTTACAGGTCTAGCTGATACATCTGGAGAGAGGGATAATCATAGGTTAAAGAGGTGTGAATTGTCTCAAGCCAGGACAGTTGGTAGGATTTTTCAAGCCCAGGCCAGATGGTGGGGGGTGAATGTCGTGAGACATGAATCCAAGGTCCCGATTGAGGCCGTACTCATGCATGCAGATCTTGGCTATCAATTTCTGCTCGGCGATTCTGCATTGTCGTGTGTCCTGAAGGCTGCCTTGGAGAAAGCTTACCAGAAGATCAGAAGCTGAATGCCCTTGACTGTTGAAGTGTTCCCCGACTGGAAGGGAACATTCCTCAACCACCTCATACACCAGCTCTACAGCAGACGCTGCAACTTGGAAACAAAAAGAGTCCATATTCTCAATCTGCGCTCAGGACGCAGCAGATCAGCTGCGGGATACAGGCAAGCAGACGAAACAACTGTAATACGCCACCTATATGCACACCAAGTAAAGACTCAATTACGTGCAAAAACTCTCATTCAAAGTATCATCTTGCATCATTGACCTTGTCTGTGTATGTGGAACCCACCTCTTCACTCATCTGATGAAGGAGCTGCGCTCCGAAAGCTAGTGTTTCCAAATAAATTTGTTGGACTTTAATCTGGTGTTGTAAGACGTCTTACTGTGCCCACTCCAGTCCAACGCCGGCATCTTCACATCATGGTAAGATGTACAGATGGACAGTCCAATTTGAACTGATTGGGGTCAGTTATTTTCTCATGTTTCCTCGTTACAAGCTTATGGCAGGAAAATATAATTTCATTGACTAAAATCTCCTGCTCTTGTACTCTCTGCTGGACAGAATGGTCACTGTCCTACATTCAGCAGACTGAACAGTGCACACATCTCCTATGCAAACTATTTCACCAGTTCGAAATACCAATTTTCAAAGTTTTAATTTGGAGGTGAGTAGACATTGACATATTGGACAGGACTTCCATTATACTGTTGTTCTTGTAATATTTTTATGTGCATTAGTGACCCTCATTGTTTACTCCTTATGCTAGGACTTGCATTGCACAAGTTTGGTCTGTCAGTAAACTGAAGCCACTTTCCTTGAATGAGTAATTACATAGATTACATAGAACATACAGTGCAGAAGGAGGCCATTCGGCCCATCGAGTCTGCACCGACCCACATTAATCCCTCACTTCCACCTTATCCCCGCAACCCAATAACCCCTCCCAACCCTTATGGACACTACGGGTAATTTATCATGGCCAATCCACCTAACCTGCACGTCTTTGGACTGTGGGAGGAAACCGGAGCACCCGGAGGAAACCCACGCGGACACGGGGAGAACGTGCAAACTCCGCACAGACAGTGACCCAGCGGGGAATCGAACCTGGGACCCTGGCGCTGTGAAGCCACAGTGCTAATCACTTGTGCTACCGTGCTGCCCATAAATTGTTCAGTGGTAAAGGGATATCAGGCTAGAGAAGACCTTATTGTGGGGAGGGAGTTGGGGGGTGCTGGTGTAGTTTGGATTTACTCATTGCCAAAATACTCGCCTCGCTCATGGGTCATTCATGTTGCTGGGAAATTGTCAGCTAGAAGGGCTCAATAGTGATGCCAATTCAACCAGGTGTTCTATACTCGAGTAGGCTTTTGAATTTGGGTGGCCCTACATCCAGCATGGACAGGAGCGTTGTTAATAAAAAAACAAATTGGCGGAGGGAGGGGTGGGAAAGAGGAGCACACTGCTCTGGATCTTACCTGTGGTGTACCAACTTTAAGGAATGGTTGATAACCGTATAGAAATGCATTGTTAAATTTAGTGAAGATGCATTTTACTGTACATCACCTGGGAATTATTGGTGACAGGGAAAGGTCTGGTTTGATGTTTATAAATGGGGAAGGGCATCATTAGGGTATATGGAAAGAAGCTGCACATGTATCAGACCTGTGCTGTGCATGAACAGGAATGTTGGTGGGGATCAGTCTATGTAATGAGAATCTGAAAGCTAATAATTATCTACTTGTCCACGAATTTGCAAGGATGAGACTACAAATTGGGAATTGACGAGAACTTTAGACCTGTGCTGTAGTTAAATAATGCCTTTAAAAACTAAGCCAGAAGAGCCCTGATCCTCACCGTATTTAAGAATGATGTGGAGATGCCCGCGTTGGACTGGGGTGAGCACAGTAAGAAGTCTTACACCAGGTTAAAGTCCAACAGGTTTGTTTCAAACACTAGCTTTCAGAGCACTGCATTCACCTGAGGAAGGAACAGTGCTCCGAAAGCTAGTGTTTGAAACAAACCTGTTGGACTTTAACCTGGTGTTGTAAGACTTCTTAGAACATAAGAACATAAGAACTAAGAACCATCTGGCCCCTCGAGCCTGCTCCGCCATTTAATGAGATCATGGCTGATCTTTGTGGACTCAGCTCCACTCTCCGGCCCGTACACCATATCCCCGAATCCCTTTATTCTTTAGAAAAGCATCTATCTTTTTCTTAAAAACGTTTAAAGAAGGAGCCTCAACTGCTTCACTGGGCAAGGAATTCCAGAGATTCACAACCCTTTGGGTGAAGAAGTTCCTCCTACACTCCGTCCTAAATCTACCTCCCCTTATCTTGAGGCTATGCTTTCCCCGACCAGTGGAAACAACCTGCCCGCATCTATCCTATCTAGTCCCTTCATAATTTTATATGTCTCGATAAGATCCCCCCGCATCCTTCTAAACTCCAATGAGTACAGTCCCAGTCTACTCAACCTCTCGTCATAATCTAATCCCCTCAACTCTGGGATCAACCTAGTGAATCTCCTCTGCACTCCCTTCAGTGCCAATATGTCCTTTCTCAGGTAAGGAGACCAAAACTGAACACAATACTCTAGATGCGGCCTCACCAACACCCTATACAATTGCAGTATAACCTCACTAGTCTTGAACTCCATCCCTCTAGCAATGAAAGACAAAACTCGATTAGCCTTCTTAATCACCTGTTGCATCTGCACACCAACTTTTTGCGACTCGTGCACCAGCACACCCAGGTCCCTCTGCACAGCAGCATGTTTTAACATCTTACCGTTTAAATAATAATCCATTCTGCTGTTATTCCTCCCAAAATGGATAGCCTCACACTTGGCAACATTGAATTCCATCTGCCAGACCCTAGCCCATTCACCTAACCTATCCAAATCCTTCTGCAGACTTCCGGTATCCTCTGCCCTTTTTGCTTTACCACTCATCTGTGTCGTCTGCAAACTTTGCCACATTGCACTTGGTCCCCAACTCCAAATCGTCTATGTAAATTGTGAACAACTGCGGGCCCAACACTGATCCTTGAGGGACCCCACTAGTTACAGGTTGCCAACCAGAGAAACACCCATTTATCCCCACTCTCTGCTTTCTGTTAGTTAACCAATCCTCTACCCATTCTTTACCCTCAATGCCATGCACCTTCAGTTTATGCAGCAACCTTTTGTGTGGCACCTTGTCAAAAGCTTTCTGGAAATCCAGATATACATCCATTGGCTCCCCGTTATCTACTGCTCTGGTAACGTGCTCAAAAAATTCTACCAAATTAGTCAGACACGACCTACCCTTTGTGAACCCATGCTGAGTCTGCCCAATGGGACAATTTCCCTCCAGGTGCCCCGCTATTTCCTCCTTAATGATAGATTCCAGCATTTTCCCTACAACCAAAGTTAAGCTTACCGGCCTATAATTACCCGCTTTCTGCCAACCTCCTTTTTTAAACAGTGGTGTCACGTTTGCTACTTTCCAATCCTCTGGGACCACCCGAGTCTAGTGAATTTTGATAAATTATCACTAGTGCGTTTACAATTTCCCTAGCCATCTCTTTTAACACTCTGGGATGCATCCCATCAGAGCCAGGAGACTTGTCTACCTTTAGCCCCATTAGCTTGCCCAATACTGCCTCCTTAGTGATTACAATCATCTCAAGGTCCTCACTTATCATATCCTTATTTCCATCAGTCACTGGCATGTTATTTGTGTCCTCCACTGTGAAGACTGACCCAAAAAACCTGTTCAGCTCCTCAGCCATTTCCCCGTCTCCTATTATTAAATCTCCCTTCTCATCTTCCAAAGGACCAATATTTACCTTAGCCACTCTTTTTTGTCTTATATATTTGTAGAAGCTTTTACTATCTGCTTTTATGTTCTGAGCCAGTTTACTTTCATAGTCTACCTTACTCTTCTTTATGGCTTTTTTAGTAGCTTTCTGATGTCCTCTAGTCTCCCACTAATTTTTGCCACTTTGTATGTTTTTTCCTTCAATTTGATACTCTCCCTCCCCTCCTTAGATATCCACGGTCGATTTTTCCCCTTTCTACCATCTTTCTTTTTTGTCGGTATGAACCTTTTCTGAACACTGTGAAAGATCGCTCGGAAGGTTCTCCACTGTTCCTCAACTGCTTCACCATGAAGTCTTTGCTCCCAGTCTACCTTAGCTAGTTCTTCTCTCATCCCATTGTAATCGCCTTTGTTTAAGCACAAAACACTAGTGTTTGATTTTACCTTGTCATCCTCCAACTGTATTTTAAATTCCACCATATTCTTACTGTATTTAAGAATGGTTAAGGAACATGATTATGTTTGACAAAGTGGTGATGGGGGGTTGGCACTGCTTTGAATCCTGGTTCCAGGAAAATCGCAGTCTGTTCCATTGGGTACTGCGGTATATTCAAGTAATTCCATTTCTAAAATCGGTGCTTTTCTTTTGTAGGCCTTCTTCATATGGAGATCACAACCTTCGATCCAGACAATCCGAGGCAAATGGCAACATGATGTGCTCCATCGTGATTAGTTGTACTTTTAAAATGAGAGAATGCAATTTCTTCAGTATTTTTTTACATCACCATTACAAAAAACACAGCTCAAAAATCACAAAGCCAGGGCTCTGCTGCTAATTTGCATCCATTTCTTTCCTTTCCCCCACAGATGATGAGTACAGCAATATTTCCAGTTTATTTTCCACGCAAAGCTACAATCACAAGAAATAAAAGCTTGTAGTCAAATGGCAGCACGGTAGCATTGTGGATAGCACAATTGCTTCACAGCTCCAGGGTCCCAGGTTCGATTCCAGCTTGGATCACTGTCTGTGCGGAGTCTGCACATCCTCCCCGTGTGTGCGTGGGGTTCCTCCCACAGTCCAAAGATGTGCAGGTTAGGTGGATTGGCTATGCTAAATTGCCCTTAGTGTTGGGTGGGGTTGCTGGGTTATGGGGATAGGGTGGAGGTGTGGACCTTAGGTAGGTTGCTCTTTCCAAGAGCCGGTGCAGACTCGATGGGCCGAATGGCCTCCATCTGCACTGTAAATTCTATGAAATAGCAAGTTCCCACCAATTCCTCATTGGTACTGAGTTGGCTGCAATTAACATCAGCATCTACAGGGCAAAGGAGTTTATTTTTTTCCTGCTGCTGATTGCGGTCTACTGACCTCTGCTGGCCATAGATGCATGTGACAGTTGTGATGTACCATCCTGTGGCAAAATAGCCTGTTGACATTTACCGTCACACATGAGGTTAACAGAATGCCCAAAGCCATCATTCAAGAACTTGATGGGCAAAAATTAGATTAAAAACAAAAATGATGACTTCTCCGGTAAGCTGTTACAGGGAATCTTTATCTTTGGTAATTGTATGCTGACAAGGGAATCTGTGGCGGTAGCCACACGTGATGCTATTTTGATACAACAATGAATGAATTTCCCCAATCTCCAATGTTATTTTTTCTAATTAAAGGGCAATTTAGCATAGCCAATCCACCTACCTGCACGACTTTGGATTGTGGGAGTGAGACCCATGCAGACACGGGGAGAATGTGTAAACTCCACAGAGTGACACGGGGTAGGGATCGAACTTGGGACCTTGGCGCCGTCGTGAGTCAGCAGTGCTAACCACTGTGCCGCTCTGGAGATTTGAGATATAGGGAGGGGCGAGGCCATGCGGAATTTAAAAACAAGGCTGAAAATTTTAAAATCAAGGCGGGAGCCAATGTAGGTCAGCGAGCACAGGGACGATAGGTGAATAGAACTGGGGCATGATTAAGGAAAGGGGTAGCAGAGTTTTGGCCGATCTGAATTTCACTCGGGGTAGAATTTAGGAGGTCAACCAGAAATGCAGTGGAATACTGGAGCCCAGAGGTAACAAAGGCACAAGTGAGGGTTTCAGCAGCAGATCAGCTGAGATAGTCATGATGTTACCGAGGTGGAAAAAAGCAGTTTTAGTGGCAACATGAATATTTGGTCAGAAGCTCACCTCGGGAACAAATATGACACCATGGTTGTTAAAGGACTGATTTAATCTCAGACTGTTACCAGGGAGAGAGGGCAGAGTTGGTAGCTAGGGGAGGGAATTTGGAGTGCAGACTAAAAACAATGGCTTCAGTCTCATCTCTGGGGAAATTATTTTTGCGTCTCCCTTGTGCTCCCATGACAGAAAGAAAAGATTGTAGGTGATCTCTCGGCCCCAAGCCTACACGACAAGCACTTGTGGTCTTTTATTTGATACTGTGGTGACTGCATCTCTCAATATCTCCTGTTTGTTTGTTCTAAACTCAAATAAACTGTTGCTCATTGCACAACGAGCAAGGAAGAACAACACTCACCAACTGAGATGGTCTACCCAAACATTCTATTTTCCAGGATGTTAAAATGGGCTGTTTAGCACAGGGCTAAATCGCTGGCTTTGAAAGCAGGCCAGCACGGTTCGATTCCCGTAACAGCCTCCCCGAACAGGCGCCGGAATGTGGCGACTAGGGGCTTTTCACAGTAACTTCATTTGAAGCCTACTTGTGACAAGCGATTTTCATTTCATTTCAAATGTGGAACTTCTTACATCTCTTAATCTTGCCTTCGCCTGCAACCTTTAATTTCTGAAACTAAAGCTGGGCATCAGCTAATCATTACTTCCTAAAATTTTTCTTTTAAAAAGCGTTTCACTTTGGTAATCGGCTGTGTCCCCTCAATGAAAACACACAGAAAAGGTGCAAGTCATGGCGTGTAAAATTATCATTGTTTGGTCATCATCAAATCTGCAGAATGCCTAATATCCCCATTGCATTTTGTTGGGTTACCAAAAAGGGTACAATGGGGATATCAATAGGTGCCTTCTCAAATGCATGGTGTATTTTTCTGCAAGTCCTTGTGCCACATTTTATACATCAGGTTATTGATGGAGCTCTTTGGGGATCACACTGTACTGTACATTGCTGCATTAAACCTTCTGCATTTGTTCAGTTCTTGGGTCGGAGAACTGGCTTCACCACAACAGATGTTTGTGGATTCTGAACAGTGGTTGGAGCTGTTCTCACACCAGACAAAGCCGATTTTAAAGCTCTGGAAACAAACCATTTTACACTTTACAAAAGCCTACCATTTCACCTTATACCCATTATGTTCTCAAAAAAGGTGTCTCAGTAGATTCAGTATCAGGGAATGTGTGCTGTAAACAATACAAAAATCTTTTGTTGCCAAGTGTGACCAGATGGGCAGTATAGTGGGTGGCATGGTAGCACAGTGGTTAGCATTGTTGCGTCACAGCGCCAGGGTCCCAGGTTCGATTCCCGGTTTGGGTCACTGTCCGTGCAGTGTCTGCACGTTCTCCCTATGTCTCCGTGGATTTCCTGTCATAAGTCCTGAAAGGCGTGCTGTCAGCTGAATTGGACATTGAATTCTCCCTCTGTGTACCCAAATAGGCACCGGAGTGTGGCGACTAAGGGATTTTCAGTGACTTCATTGCAGTGTTAATGTAAGCCTACTTGTGACAATAATAAAGATGATGATATCCACTTTACAATTGAGTAAACGCTGATTATAATAGAGCTCCAAGCTATTTATACCTAGTCAATGTTGGGCCAGCCGTCCTGCATGTTGGGCAGGACTGAAGGACCAGCAGTTTTTTTTCCTATGAGACCCTCAACCTCAACCCAGATCATGCAGTGTCAAACTCGGGGGCGCGACCCACCCGTGGGTCACGGAGCCATCCGTCGTGGCGCTCCCGATCATGCAAATCTGAGCGCAACAGCCGGCTGTTAAAAACACCGGCTGCAAGCGGCCCTCAAAATGGCCACGAACATGTTAAAAAATGCGGCCGCACTGCGCATGCGCAAAACTATACACATGTGCGCCGATGATCGGGTATGCATGCACAGTGTGGCCGCTTTTTAAAAAACGGTTGCAGCTTTTTGTTTTACAAGTTCGGGGGGGGGGGGTTAGTCATTTAATTTTTACAAGTTCAAGGGGGTTTTATTTGATAAAATTTTACAGGAAAAAAAATGCAGAACTTTGGACAGATGGAGACTCCATACTTTCCAACACCGGAAGGCTTCACCCTCATCCAACAGGTTCCATTGGAGGAGTGTGTACGAGGGCCAAAGGGACCCCAAACCATTTCCTCCATTTTTGTCAGCAGCAAACAAGGTAAGAGAAAATGGTGGGTCGTGAAGGTTGGCCGGCGTGGGTCACAAAGGTCTGCCAGCGTGGGTCCCGAAGGTTGACCGGTTGGTAAAAATGGGTCCCCGGAAGAAAGGTTTGAAGAACACTGACCCAGATCACGCCGGTGAAATGTTCCTTTAAAAATACAACATGCTTTCATTTCATGCAAACACATTCTATAAACAATGTCCAACTAGAAATACTTTTATTGATTATAAATCAAGGTAAATTAAGTTTCTGCTGCAGGCAGATTTTTAAGTGACAAAGTAAAATGTGGAGTCTAGATTTCAAATAATTCAGAGCCAAATATTTTGATGCGCTCAGCACAGTTTCCCAACACATTAACTTTTTGTTGTCCAAATGGAATCTGACCTGAAACCATAGATTAATACAGCACATCAGCAAGTGTTAGCCCCTGATAAAGGGAAAGGAAGGTAAATAGTCACAAAAAATTGAGCTGAAGACTTTTCTCAATCTCCTGAGGTAAAATTTAAACAGTACATTGAACTAGAGTCATGAATGATACTGGTTTGTTCTGGGCAACAGCAGTTGGTATGTTACAATTGGCCCCAGTATCACTGAGCAAAGGGGAAGGTAAGGAAGTGAGAGGGAGAATAGAAAAGACAAAAAAAAAAAGCATTAAGGTTCTCTGTCCAGGTCACTGCTTAAAAGGTCCATTTTCAAATATCCCACCAACACTCTCGAATTTTCTTTAATAACACACATGGGGGGGGGGGTCATTGGCACCCACGAGAGCCTACTCAAGCATGTGCTAGCACCTTCAAGAGGTCCTATTCCCCTATAAACAGTACGGAAAAATGCTAATTCCAAACACTGCTGCAAATTAAACTATGACAGTTGAGTAGCAGTACAGAGAACCAAATCAGGTAATGTTGGGAAGTACCTTTACACGCTGAATGAGTAACGGGGTAGTACAGCAATCAGTTAACGGTTCTGTGCTATCATGAGAGACCTGTGCGTTCATTCTGAATGGAGGCCTTCTTCAACTGCACTTGTTGCTGTGCAGTGGTAATATAGAGAACTACACAGACTCGTGAGCATTGGTAATGGATAAAGAAATCTTAGGTCAAGGATAAAGAAATCTTAGGTCAATTATAACACAGGAAACGCGCAAGGTGTTCCATCGATGTAGTGACAAAATTGCTTTGTTAGAATTTCATCTTCATTTTAGTTTTTTTTTGTAAATCACAACCATTCATTTGCACATCAATTACAACATTTTAATGTTAAATCTTTCAATTCAAGTTACCATTTCTAAAATGTAGCACAACAATAGTGTTTATGGATCCATTATCTTTTGATGCAAATAGTATCTGAGCAGCAAGGGAGATATTTAATTACATTCAATTCCAAACAATTCCTTGGGGGATATTTCATTATCACTGTGAATCAATAAAAATATCTATTCATAAAATTATTTGCAACAAATAAACTCAAGCATGTTTGCATGTTGAAACTACAATCAATAACAGGGCACCGTGGCTAAACACAGCAAATAGGCACAGTCCCATACCAGTACCATATTACAGATAGGTACGAAACACTAGGCTTTTCTTTCCTTCCCTGATCTTTCTCTTTTAACCTGAAAGCACAACACTAGTCATTGGGGTGAAATTTAACAAGGGTTCAGTAACATAACCATGATGCATCAGACTGATACGCAGTGTCGATTTAAAATTGGAGGCGTCAGGAAAGTCAGCATTGAATTTCCGCATCTTCAATAGCTACCGCTAATGCAATCAAGTGGGTAGAGGTGGACAGAATATTATGTTGGAGGTTCAAAGCTCTGAGTGATGACGTCCAAAACAAAAACAGCTTAGGCACTTACACAAAAGGGGAGATCTTGGCCAGAAGTTTAAAATAAAAATATCAAATGAGAGTAGATTTGGATTATTCACACACATTTCCCCATGCATAGATTGGGACAAGAGGATCCAGGAGGAGATACCAGAAATAGAGGGCAATCAAGGGGCTAAGGAGAATGAGAAACTGAAAGTAATTTATATCAGCAGAGAAAACGTATTGGACAAACTTAGGGACTAAAAGTCGACAACTTCCTAGTTCCCGATGGCCTACATCGGGAGGTAGCTGCAGAGATAGTGGATACACAGATTATGATTTTCCAAAATTCCTCAAAATTCTAGAACAGTTTCAATGGATTGGAGGTTAGCAACTGCAATGGAGGGAAAGAGAAAACATGGAACTACAGGTCTGTTATCCTGGAAGATGCTGGAATCTATTAACAAAGTCTTAAAATTGCACTTAGAAACCATAACATTATCAGACAAAGTCAATGTGGGTTAATGAAGGAAAGTAATGTTCGACAAATAGAAGAGTTTTTGAGGATGTAACTAGTAGGGTAGACAAACGTGAACCAGTAGATGTGGTACACTTGGGATTTCCAAAAGGTATTTGATAAGGTCACACAAAAGGTTAATATGGAAGATTAAGGCTCCTGAATATATTGGCATGGATAGCGGATTGGTTAACAGTCAGAAAGCAGAGAGTAAGGATAAACACGGCATTTTTAAGTTGGCAGACTGTAACAAGTGGAGTGTTGGGGCCTCAGCATTTACATTTTTCTATGAATAACTTAGATGAAGCGACTGAAAGTAATGTTGATGATAGAAAACTAGATGGAAATGTACACTCGGAGGAGGACACAGAGGCTGCAAAAATATGTAGACAGGTTTTGCGAGTGGGCAACAAGATGGCAGGTGGAACATAATGTGGGGAAGAGTCAGGTTATTCGCTTTGGCAGCAAGAACAGCAGAATATTTGATAAAAGGTATGAAACTTGCTCAATGTTGATGTTCAGAGAAACTTGTAAAAGGAGCACAAAGTTAGCACGCAGGTAAAGGAAGGAAAATGGTATGTTGGCTTTTATTGCAAGGGGCTCAGAGTACAAGAATAAGGAAATCTTGTTACAATTGTACAGCATTTGGCAAGACCATACCATATTGGATAACTGTATTTCTAGTCACTATATCTGTGGATAACTGTATTTCTGGTCTCTATATCTGTGGAAGGATATAATTGCCTTGGAGGCGGCACAATGAAGGTTCAGTTCGATCCCTGGGGTGAGAGGGTTGAGAGGCTGGGTAAATTGGGTCTATGCTCTCTGGAGTTTAGAAGGATGAGGTGTGATTTTATTGAAACATACACGCTTGGGAAGGGAATTGACAAGATAGACACACGTTACTTTCCCAGGCTGGGGAATCTAGAACATGGGGGGCACAGACTCAAGATAAGGGGTCTATCATTGAAGATTGAGACAAGGCAATCGAATTCTCTACCCCAGATGCTTATGGATGCTCCATTGTTGAGTATATTTATGCTTTCGGTCTTGAAGAATCAGGGAATGGGGAAATGGCAGAAAAGTTGAGGAGTTGAGCCATGATCATATTAAATGGAGAAATAGGTTTGAGGAGGTGCACAGTCTACTCCTGCTCCTATTTCTTATGTTTCATCTTTTCAAAAGTGTGTGCAAGGCATGAGGAAAAAATGCTTTAAAATTCTCAACTCCCTAGCAAATTGCCAATACAAACTTTTGATGTGGTTGAATGCTGAACAGGAATAAGACAGGTGATTAAATTGCCCATTGCCTCCTTGCTTTCTGTGCTGCAGAACTAGACAACAGAATCAAGCTGTGATGCTTTGATAAAATCCTGAAATGAATGTCCCTGAACACAGAAGAGAAATCTCATAGAAGAGTGAACCATTCTAAAAGGAAAGTGTTGGTCTATTATACACAGGAAATAATGCCAACATAGAGCAGCACATGAGAATTTACACGAATGCTGCATGAAAGTATTGATACATGGACATCAGTTGTGCGAAAGAATCTTTTAAGAGGATTTGTATTATGATGACCCTGGTGAGTTTAAGCAAGGTTTGGGAATTAGGACTAATGCATTCTACAAGCTCCCATCATTTTATTCTTGGGATTGAAGCTTTATTCCAGTGCTCAGACTGTTAGCAATATTGAATGATCTGCATAACAGTGATTGCAATTTCAAGATAATCCATTGGAGGTGAAGCACTTTAGGGTTGCTCTAAGGGCATGTGAGTGAGAAGAAAACGGTCAATACAATACCTCTCACAAACTTATGAAGAAATACTCTCCAACTGCCAAGGCTAATTTGTCCCAATTACTGGAAAATAGTATCCAGTTTTTGAAAACAGCACAAACCCGACTTGTAGCATCCATGTCCAGTGCAGCTTTCAATTTCCTTTGAAAAGCATATACAATACAGGCAGTGTAAGAGCGAATGCAGCATACGTCAGCACTGTATTATGCACAGAACTTGCCCTGATATGAGATTCCAACCTCTTCTCAGTCTCCGCTAATCCATCGATCATATTCTCTGTTGCAAGAGCCTGCCAATCCTGCTTCAATCCTGAAGAAACGGTTTGTGACGGCCTAACCTGTGTGATGAGTTTCACTGTCTTCATATCAGAAGCCACTTTCCCAAGTACTTGTTCCAGACCAGTTAACTTTAGTTGCAGCCCTTCTAATGATGCACTGGTCTGTTTCGAGGAGCTTGCTTGTTCCTTCAAAGCATCCAGCACAGGATCTAGTTTGAAACTAGATTCTGCTTTTTTGGGTTTAACAATGGCCTCCTTACTTGCTTGTTTCACTGCAGCATCCTCGTGCACCAGTTCCTTCAGGTTTGTTACAAGTTTATTGAGTTCCTTGTTCTGTATTTGGTGTATGGAGGCCTGCTCTTTAAGGGCTTCCTGCAAGTTAATTGGCCCTTTCTGTGCCTCAAGAAGTAATGCCTTCAGCTCCTGTAGTCGAACTCTGTTGATGTAGGTTGACCCAAAGACCCCGATCATAGCCCCTAACACAGATCCCATTACAGACCAGTTTTTTGTTCTTTCTGCTCTGGTTCTCTCTTTCTCGTGACTTTCTCTCACTGCTGCCGAAAAGCGAGCAAATGTCTCCCGCTCCAGTTCCTCTGCATTTTCGTGAGTCGTTCGGTGTCGTCTCTCCTCCTGATTTTAGGACAGAGAAAGAAAATTGCACAGAAGCTTAATTTTATTCCCTCCTTTTCAATGAGATAAAGGCAGGCGGCATTGAGAATGGAAGAACAGTAAGTACTACAGATGAAAGTAGGAAGTTGGCCCGAGATGATCCAAACCTCAAGTGAAGCCTCCTTGAAGGAGCAGAACCTGAATTCTATCATGTATTACCATCATTAATTGAATTTATTTAATTGAACATACTGGATGAAAGCTTTGTATTATTTTTATTTACAAACTGCTTGCAACTTACCAGGAATAGACAATTAAAAAATGATTGCAGTAAAAAGGCAAATTAAAGCTGTTTTCTCACCTGCAACAGTTTATGTTCCTGAGTGGCCAGTTCTAGATAGTGACTGTCCTCCCGTGAGACTCTATCTAATCGGTCTCGAACCTCCTTCAATTTCAATTGCTGACTTTCAAGGGTTTCCCGACTTTGTCGAACAACACTTCGAGCTACCATGAATGCTTTCTCTGCCTGATGGAAACAGCACATCTATCAGCCACTCATAACAAATTTGGAGGTTATTCATGCAGACCCCGCCTTCTCAATTTTGCCCCTCGTCTGGGGCATGGTGACCCTCAGGCTAAATCACCACCAGTCAGCTCTCCCTCTCAAAATGGGAAATCAGCCTAAGGTCATGTGGTGACGTTGGGAATGGCATTAAACACAAAATTAGAGATGCACGTAATAAGGGAATATCGGTGATCATGGGTGATTTTAATTTGCACATAGATTGTGCAAATCAAATTAGGCACAATGCGATAGAGAAGGAATTCCTGGAGTGTATACGGGATGGTTTTCTTGACCAATATGTGGAGGAACCAACTAGAGAGCAGGCCATCGTAGATTGGGGACTGTGTAATGAGAAGGGAATCATTGCCAATCTGGCTGTGTGAGACCCCTTGGGGATGAGCAACCATAACATGTAGAATTTTTTTTATCGAGATGGAGCGTGAAGTCGTTGATTCGGAGACTAGGGTGCTGAATCTTAATAAAGGAAACTATGAAGATATGAGGCATGAGTTGGCCTTGATAGATTGGGGACAGTTACTTAAAGGGATGACAGTGGATAGGCAATACCAAACATTCAAGGAACGCATGGGGGAACTGCAGCAACAGTTAATTCCTGTCTGGCACAAAAGCAAAATGGGTAAGAGGGCCAATCCATGGCTTATAAAGGAAATTAGAAATAGTATCCAATCCAAGGAAGAAGTGTACAGATTGGCCAAGAAAAATAATAGGTCTGAGGATTGGGAGCAATTTAGAATTCAGCAAAGAAGGACCAAGGGATTGATTAAGAAGGGGAAAATACAGCACAAAGGTAAGCTTGCAGGGGAACATAAAGACTGACACGAAGAGTTTATCTAGATATGTGAAGAGAAAGAGATTGGTAAAGACAAATGTGGGCCCCCTGCAGACAGAAACGGAATGTATAATGAGGGACAAAAAAATGGCTGAGCAATTGAATACATACTTTGGTTCTGTCTTCACAAAAGAGGACACAAATCAAATACCAGAAATGTTGGAGAATGAAAGGTTTAGTCAGAGGGAAGAACTGAGGGAGATCAATATTAGTAGAGAAATAGTGCTGGGAAAATTGATGGGATTCAAGGCGGATAAATCCCCAGGGCCTGAGAATCTGCATCCCAGAGTGCTTAAGGAGGTGGCTCTGGAAATAGTGGATGCATTGCTGGTCATCTTCCGGGGTTCAATAGACTCTGGAACAGTTCCTGCCGATTGGAGGGTAGCTAATGTCACTCCAATATTCAAAAAGTGAGGTAGAGAGAAAACAGAGAATTATAGACCAAGCCTAACATCGGGGTCGTGGGGAAAATTCTTGAATCCATTAGCAAGGACTTTATAGCGGAATATTTAGAAAGCAGTGGCAGGATCAGTCAGAGTCAGCATGGATTTTTGAAGGGGAAATCATGCTCGACAAATCTGTCGGAATTCTTTGAAGATGTAACTAGTACAGTTGACAAGGGGGAGCCAGTCGATGTGGTATATTTGGACTTTCAGAAAGCGTTTGACAAAGTCCTGGATAAGAAATTGTGCAAGATTAAAGCGCATGGGATTAGGGGAAGTGTATTAATAGAGGTGGATAGAAAACTGGTTGGCAGAGAGGAAAGAAAGAGTAGGAATTAATGGGTCCTTTTCAAATTGGCAGGCAGTAACTCGTGGGGTACCAGAGGGATCGGTGCTGGGACCCCAACTATTCTCAATATGTATTAATGATTTGTGACGAGGATGCAGAGATCCTACAGCATGATCTGGACAGGTTGGGCAAATCAATGGCAGATGCGGTATAATTTGGATACGCAAGAGGTTATTCACTTTGGAAGCAGAAACAGGAAGGCAGATTACTACCTGAACGGTTGTAAATTGGGAGAGGGGTGTGTGCAGCAGGACCTGGGTGTCCTTGTGCACCAATCGCTGAAGGTAAGCATGCAGGTGCAGCAGGCGGTAAAGAAGGCTAATGGTATGTTGGCCTTCACTGCGAGAGGTTTTGAGTACAGGAGCAGGGATGTGTTGTTGCAATTATACAGGGCCTTGGTGAGGCCACACTGAGAATAGTGTGTGCAGTTTTGGTCTACTTTTCTGAGGAAGGATGTTCTTGCTCTCAAGGGAGTGCAGCAGAGGTTTACCAGACTGATTCCAGGGATGGCAGGATTGTCATACGAGGAGAGATTGACTAAGTTAGGATTGTTCTCACTGGAGTTCAGAAGAATGAGGAGGAATCTCAGAGACTTATAAAATTCTAACAGGTCTAGACAGGGTAGATGCAGGGAAGATGTTCCCGATGGTGGGCGTCTCCAGAACCAGGGATCACAGTCTGAGGATTCAGGGTAAACCATTTGGGATAGATGTGAGGAGACATTTCTTCACCCAAAGAGTGGTGAGCCTGTGGAATTCATTACCACAGGAAGTAGTTGATGCTAAAACATTGAATAAGCTCAAGAGGCGGCTGGATATAACACTTGGGGCGAATGGGATCAAAGGCTATTGGGGGAAAGCAGGGTTAGGCTATTGAGTTGGATGATCAGCCATGATCGTGATAAATGGCGGAGCAGGCTTGAATGGCCTAAAGGCCTCCTCCTATCTTCTATGTATCTATGTCACCTGGAACTATGGTGACTTTACCAAATTTGGTATGGTGAGCCTGCCTGCTCCAGAACTTTGGTTGGTTGATCTTAAATAATTCCAGTGTCCTGTAGAGCTTAAAACATTTATCTGATGTGCCAGTACTGGAATAAATTAACATTTATATTTAACCGTTAGGGGAGCAAAACATTTCAAAGGAATATTAAACAAACAAGATTTGATATGGAGTCACAGATGACCAAAATCTAGGAAAAACAAAGAAGAGTGGCTGGCTAAGGTAAATATCGGTCCTCTAGAGGATGAGAAGGGAGATTTAATAATGGGAGATGAGGAAATGGCTGAACAACTGAACAGGTTTTTTTGGGTCGGTCTTCACAGTGGAAGACACAAATAACATGCCAGTGACTGATGGAAATGAGGCTATGACAGTTGAGGACCTTGAGAGGACTGTTATCACTAAGGAGGCAGTGATGGGCAAGCTAATGGGGCTAAAGGTAGACAAGTCTCCTGGACCTGATGGAATGCATCCCAGAATGCTAAAAGAGATGGCTAGGGAAATTGCTAATGCACTAGTGATAATTTACCAAAATTCACTAGACTCTGGGGTGGTCCCGGCGGATTGGAAATTAGCAAACGTGACACCACTGTTTAAAAAAGGAGGTAGGCAGAGAGCGGGTAATTATAGGCCAGTGAGCTTAACTTCGGAAGAAATAGCGAGGCATCTGGATGGAAATTGTCCCATTGGGCAGACTCAGCATGGGTTCATAAAGGGCAGGCCGTGCCTAACTAATTTAGTGGAATTTTTTGAGGACATTACCAATGCGGTAGATAACGGGGAGCCAATGGATGTGGTATATCTGGATTTCCAGAAAGTCTTTGACAAGGTGCCACACAAAAGGTTGCTGCAGAAGATTAAGATGCATGGCATTAAGGGGAAAGTAGTAGCATGGATAGAGGATTGGTTAATTAATAGAAAGCAAAGAGTGGGGATAATGGGTGTGTCTCTGGTTGGCAATCAGTAGCTAGTGGTGTCCTTCAGGGATCAGTGTTGGGCCCACAATTGTTCACAATTTAGATACATAGAATTTACAGTGCAGAAGGAGGCTATTCGGCCCATCGAGTCTGCACCGGCCCCTGGAAAGAGCACCCCACCCAAGGTCCACACCTCCACCCTATCCCCATAACCCAGTAACCCCACCTAATCCCCATAACCCAGTAACCCCACCCAACACTAAGGGCAATTTTGGACACTATGGGCAATTTAGCATGACCAATCCACCTAACCCGCACATCTTTGGACTGTGGGAGGAAACAGGAGCACCTGGAGGAAACCCACGCGCACACGGGGAGAATGTGCAGACTCCGCACAGACAGTGACCCAAGCCGGGAATCGAACCTGGGACCCTGGAGCTGTGAAGCAATTGTGCTATCCACAATGCCACCGTGCTGCCCAAATGATGAAGAAGACCAACCCAAAAAACCCGTTGAGTTCCTCAGCCATTTCCTCATCTCCCATTATTAAATCTCCCTTCTCATTTCTAGATTATTTGGAGTTGGGGACCAAGGGCAATGTGTCCAAGTTTGCAGGTGACACTAAGATGAGTGGTAAAGCAAAAAGTGCAGAGGATACTGGAAGACTGCAGAGGGATTTGGATAGGCTAAGTGAATGGGCTAGGGTCTGGCAGATGGAATACAATGTTGACAAATGTGAGGTTATCCATTTTGGTAGGAATAACAGCAAAAGGGATTATTACTTAAATGATAAAATATTAAAACATGCTGCTGTGCAGAGACCTGGGTGTGCTAGTGCATGAGTCGCAAAAAGTTGGTTTACAGGTGCAACAGGTGATTAAGAAGGCAAATGGAATTTTGTCCTTCATTGCTAGAGGGATGGAGTTCAAAACTAGGGAGGTTATGCTGCAATTGTATAAGGTGTTAGTGAGGCCACACCTGGAGTATTGTGTTCAGTTTTGGTCTCCTTACTCGAGAAAGGACGTACTGGCACTGGAGGGTGTGCAGAGGAGATTCACAAGGTTAATCCCAGAGCTGAAGGGGTTGGATTACGAGGAAAGGTTGAGTAGACTGGGACTGTACCCGTTGGAATTTAGAAGGATGAGGGGGGATCTTATAGAAACATATAAGATTATGAAGGGAATAGATAGGATAGATGCAGGCAGGTTGTTTCCACTGGCGGGTGAAAGCAGAACGAGGGGGCATAGCCTCAAAGTAAGGGGAAGTAGATTTAGGACTGAGTTTAGGAGGAACTTCTTCACCCAAAGGGTTGTGAATCTATGGAATTCCTTGCCCAGTGAAGCAGTAGAGGCTCCTTCATTAAATGTTTTTAAAGATAAAGATAGATAGTTTTTTGAAGAATAAATGGATTAAGGGTTATGGTGTTCGGGTCGGAAAGTGGAGCTGAGTCCACAAAAGATCAGCCATGATCTCATTGAATGGCAGAGCAGGCTCGAGGGGCCAGATGGCCTACTCCTGCTCCTAGTTCTTGTGTTCTTATGTAGAAAGGCAATAATGGGATTGCATTCACTAATATAAAATAAAACCAAATTACTGTGGATGCTGAAATCTGAAACCAAAGAGACAAAATGCTGGAAAATTTCAGCAGGTCTGGCAGCATTTGTCGGGAGAGAAAAGAGCTAACGTTTTGAGTCCAGGTGACCCGTTGGCGGGTTTGAGACCTTCACGGTACTAGGTAGTAATCTATTATACAGTTTGCCTTCTTAAAATTTTGATTGTGCCCCTTCTCTTTTCCAATTAGAAAAGATTTACCCTCCTTAGGCACTCTTCAGACTCAGTGCTACCTACACCACAAGTTATATAGCATCAGCCTATAGTTGTGAATGGCATCTGGAAGCAGCACAATACCTCAGTGACTTTTAGCTGTGCCACTTGCACCTCTTTCAGTCCAACAAACTCTTCGTATTTCTCCCACAAGGAATTTGTTGTAGTTCGAATATGCTCTACAGTCCTTTTGCTGAAATCCTTACTCAGTTCCACCCACTTCAGTTGTGCAGCATCGTTGGCCTCACTCAGACTCTTGGTAATGGTTTTCTGCATGGGCTTCGAGCAGTAAAGTCGCACTCGGAGGCTGGTGCTTGTTGCAATTGGGAAGCAAGAAGCACAGGAGCACATCACACTGACTAGCTGCCTCATCATGGGGGTGAGGTTTCACTTCCAAAGTGATCTGTATTCAGCCAGAGTGCCAAACAGCCTGTGAATACAGTGACAAATATTACTACTGAAACTCATACAGCAATTTGAATAGTAGCCAACAACATTTTATATAGAACCTTTAATGTGGTAAAACAACAAAAGGCGCTTCACAGAAACATTATCAAATAAAATCTGGTACCAAGCCATGTAAAATGATATTAGGACGGAAGACAAAGCTTGGACAATGAGGTAAATAGAAAGGAGAGAAAATGTAAGGCAGAGAGGTTTGGAATTCCAGAGTGTAGTGCTTTGACAACTGACAATACAATCACCGCGGTAGTGGATTAAAATTGGGGATGTCCAAGAGGCCAGACAGAATTGCAGCAATGCCTGGGGGTTGTTACAGTGATAGGGAGGGGAGAGGTTGTGGAGGGAATTTGTAAACACAGATGAGAATTTAAGAATTAATGTGCTGCTGAAGCAGGAGTCAATGTAGCCAGCGGGCAAAGGCAGTGGAGTTTTGGATGAGCAGGAGCCAATGTGGTCAGCAGGCAAAGAGTGGAGTTTTGGATGATAAGTTATGGAGGGTAGAATGCAAAGGGCAGCTGGAAGAATGCTGGAATGGGTCGAGACTGCTAAAGGTGTGGACAAGCACGGTAACCTGTCAAGGCCTAGTTTTAGGCCTGATTAAATTGGGTAAAGAATTGGGCACTTCAAACCAAGCCACAGTCACTCCAGCACACAACCCCATGGGAATTCGAACTGGCCAAGTTCGAACACTGAAGGTTCGACAGGCTGCCAAGGCATGTCTGGACCTGCCCTGTCAATCAGCCATCAAGGGATAATTGATCCGATTAATATGCAACGATCTACTCTCAGGCGCCTAAAGTTCCTGCCATCACCTTATTTGGTAACGGTGCATATGCGAATAACGCCACTGGAGATGGACACCTGGGATGGGCCCAGGGGTCCTATTAATCGGGCATCAATCAGATCATTGGATACTGAAACCTCCTCTCGATACCCCATTGGCAGACGAACATGGGATGTGGCAAAAGGGCGCAAAGCCAAGGGGGAATAAAAACAGACACTCCAGACAACTCAGGAGCGAAATCTCAACGTGGGAGGTGACCTTGACCAACCAGACCAGGAAGGAAGAAAGATACTATCAGCGAGAACCACCTTTGTGACGACAGACCTGAGGGACTCAAGGATGGGATCCACAGCCCTACCAAGCCATCTTTGTGGGTAGTATAAACTGATCTTGGGTACTTCTAAAATATTGTGTGGAAAATATACGGGTAATTTTGTATTTAAATAAAAGATTATTGAATGCGTATGTGTGTTTGTACTTTGTTCTCCTCGCGACTAAAAGACACCTAGGTAAAATCTTTGAGTAAGTGAACTCGTTGAAAGTATCTGAATCGGACACATAGGGTTCAACAGCAGAAGAACTGAGCACCATTAGAGATAGAACTGGTTGATTTCAGTGATGGCTTGGACACGTGGCTGGAAGCTCAACTCAGGGTCAACCAAGGTTCCAAACAGTCCCTCATCCCAGAATAATAGTGCAGAAGATGCCCTTCGGCCAAGTGAGTCTGCACCAACTCGACTGGCAGTGAAAGGCAGCAGCTTTCCCAGTTACCCTGTATTCCACATGTGCCTTTTTTTGTCTAATTCATTCATTCAAGGCATCATCAACTTGCAAATTGAGTCATTTTAAAAAGGGTAAAAATCATGTTTCAAAACGTCTTCTTTCAAAAGACCACAGCAAAGACGAAAATAAATCACTCTTGCCCACATTCCTCGGGTCCAGACATAAATCCTGTTCTGCCTGTCGATTTAGATGGTCACCCCCCCACCCTCGTAGAGTGCTGACTGCTGCCCACCAAGGTGACGGGGGACTGCTTTTCTCAATGTCACAGACGGGGGTGGGAGAAGCTGGGTCGGTGTTTGGGGGCAGGTGAAGAGAGAGCGCGGCGGGTAGCTGTTGCTGTTTTTTTTGGGGGGGGGGGGGGGGAAGAAGCCTGGTCGGTGTTGGGGGGGGGGGGGGTGGAAAGGGAAGCCAGGTCGATGTTCGGGGGGGGGGGGGGGAGGAAAGAGAGCCGGGTCATTGTTTGTGGAGGGGGAAGAGAGCCAGGTCGGTGTTGGGGGAGTGAGGGGTGGGGGGGAGGAAGAGAGAGAAGCTGGGGCGGTGTTGGGGGGGGGGCGGGGGAGAAAAGACGGGGCGTTGTTGGGGGGGGGGGGCAGGGGAGAGAAGCCGGGGCGGTGTTGGGGGGGGAAGGGGGGGGCAGGGGCAGGGGAGAACTGGGGGGGGGGCGGCGAGAGAACGGGTGGGGGGGGGGGCGAGAGAACGGGGGGGGGGGAAGAGAACGGTGGGGGGGGGGGGAAGAGAGCGGGGGGGGAAAGAGAGCGGGGGGGGGGGAAGAGAACGGGGGGGGGAAGAGAGCGGGGGGGGAAAGAGAGCGGG
This sequence comes from Scyliorhinus torazame, assembly GCF_047496885.1. Lineage (NCBI taxonomy): Eukaryota > Metazoa > Chordata > Chondrichthyes > Carcharhiniformes > Scyliorhinidae > Scyliorhinus > Scyliorhinus torazame. Next base: position 197,697,577 of record NC_092719.1, on the reverse strand, counting down.
GGGGGGAAAGAGAGCGGGGGGGGGAAAGAGAGCGGGGGGGGGAAAGAGAGCGGGGGGGGAAAGAGAGCGGGGGGGGAAAGAGAGCGGGGGGAAAGAGAGCGGGGGGGGAAGAGAGGGGGGGGGAAGAGAGGGGGGGGAAGAGAGCGGGGGGGGAAAGAGAGCGGGGGGGGAAAGAGAGCGGGGGGGGAAAGAGAGCGGGGGGGGAAAGAGAGCGGGGGGGGAAAGAGAGCGGGGGGGGAAAGAGAGCGGGGGGGGAAAGAGAGCGGGGGGAAAGAGAGCGGGGGGAAAGAGAGCGGGGGGGGAAGAGAGGGGGGGGGGAAGAGAGGGGGGGGAAGAGAGCGGGGGGGGAAGAGAGCGGGGGGGGAAGAGAGCGGGGGGGAAGAGAGCGGGGGGGAAGAGAGCGGGGGGGAAGAGAGCGGGGGGGAAGAGAGCGGGGGGGAAGAGAGCGGGGGGGAAGAGAGCGGGGGGGAAGAGAGCGGGGGGGAAGAGAGCGGGGGGGAAGAGAGCGGGGGGGAAGAGAGCGGGGGGAAGAGAGCGGGGGGAAGAGAGCGGGGGGGAAGAGAGCGGGGGGGAAGAGAGCGGGGGGGAAGAGAGCGGGGGGGGAAGAGAGCGGGGGGGAAGAGAGCGGGGGGGGAAGAGAGCGGGGGGGGGGAAGAGAGCGGGGGGGGAAGAGAGCGGGGGGGGGAAGAGAGCGGGGGGGGAAGAGAGCGGGGGGGGAAGAGAGCGGGGGGGGAAGAGAGCGGGGGGGGAAGAGAGCGGGGGGGGAAGAGAGCGGGGGGGGAAGAGAGCGGGGGGGGGAAGAGAGCGGGGGGGGGAAGAGAGCGGGGGGGGAAGAGAGCGGGGGGGGAAGAGAGCGGGGGGGGAAGAGAGCGGGGGGGGAAGAGAGCGGGGGGGGAAGAGAGCGGGGGGGGGAAGAGAGCGGGGGGGAAGAGAGCGGGGGGGAAGAGAGCGGGGGGGAAGAGAGCGGGGGGGGAAGAGAGCGGGGGGGGAAGAGAGCGGGGGGGGGAAGAGAGCGGGGGGGGAAGAGAGCGGGGGGGGAAGAGAGCGGGGGGGGAAGAGAGCGGGGGGGGAAGAGAGCGGGGGGGGAAGAGAGCGGGGGGAAGAGAGCGGGGGGGGAAGAGAGCGGGGGGGAAGAGAGCGGGGGGGAAGAGAGCGGGGGGGAAGAGAGCGGGGGGGAAGAGAGCGGGGGGGGAAGAGAGCGGGGGGGGGAAGAGAGCGGGGGGGGAAGAGAGCGGGGGGGGAAGAGAGCGGGGGGGGAAGAGAGCGGGGGGGGGAAGAGAGCGGGGGGGGAAGAGAGCGGGGGGAAGAGAGCGGGGGGGGAAGAGAGCGGGGGGGGAAGAGAGCGGGGGGGGAAGAGAGCGGGGGGGGAAGAGAGCGGGGGGGGAAGAGAGCGGGGGGAAGAGAGCGGGGGGGAAGAGAGCGGGGGGGGAAGAGAGCGGGGGGGGAAGAGAGCGGGGGGGGGAAGAGAGCGGGGGGGAAGAGAGCGGGGGGGAAGAGAGCGGGGGGGAAGAGAGCGGGGGGGAAGAGAGCGGGGGGGAAGAGAGCGGGGGGGGAAGAGAGCGGGGGGGGAAGAGAGCGGGGGGGAAGAGAGCGGGGGGGGGAAGAGAGCGGGGGGGGGAAGAGAGCGGGGGGGGGAAGAGAGCGGGGGGGGGAAGAAGAGCGGGGGGGGGGAAGAGAGCGGGGGGGGAAGAGAGCGGGGGGGGGAAGAGAGCGGGGGGGGAGAGAGCGGGGGGGGAAGAGAGCGGGGGGGGGAAGAGAGCGGGGGGGGAAAGAGAGGGGGGGGGAAAGAGAGGGGGGGGAAAGAGAGGGGGGGGAAAGAGAGGGGGGGGGGAAAGAGAGGGGGGGGGAGGGGGGGGAAGAGAGCGGGCCGGGAGGGGGGGAAAGAGAGCGGGACGGGAGGGGGGGGGAAAGAGAGGGGGGGGGGAAAGAGAGGGGGGGGGAAAGAGAGGGGGGGGAGGGGGGAAAGAGAGCGGGCCGGGGAGGGGGGGGGGAAGAGAGGGGGGGGGGGAAAGAGAGGGGGGGGAGGGGGGGGAAAGAGAGGGGGGGGAGGGGGGGGGAAAGAGAGCGGGCCGGGGAGGGGGGGGAAAGAGAGCGGGACGGGAGGGGGGGGGGAAAGAGAGCGGGCCGGGGAGGGGGGGGGAAAGAGAGCGGGCCGGGGAGGGGGGGGGGGAAAGAGAGCGGGGAGGGGGGGGGGAAAGAGAGCGGGCCGGGGAGGGGAAGGGGTGGGGGGAGGGGGGAGAGAGCGGGCCGGGGAGGGCCGGGGAGGGGGGTAAGAGAGCGGGCCGGGGAGGGGGGGGGTAAGAGAGCGGGCCGGGAGGGGGGGGGGGTAAGAGAGCGGGCCGGGGAGGGGGGGGGGGGTAAGAGAGCGGGCCGGGGAGGGGGGGGGGTAAGAGAGCGGGCCGGGGAGGGGGGGGGGGGTAAGAGAGCGGGCCGCGGAGGGGGGTAAGAGAGCGGGCCGGGGGGGGGGGGGGTAAGAGAGCGGGAGGAGGGGGGGGGTAAGAGAGCGGGAGGAGGGGGGGGGGGCAAGAGAGCGGGAGGAGGGGGGGGGGCAAGAGAGCGGGAGGAGGGGGGGGGGCAAGAGAGCGGGAGGAGGGGGGGGTAAGAGAGCGGGAGGGGGGTAAGAGAGCGGGAGGGGGGTAAGAGAGCGGGAGGGGGGGTAAGAGAGCGGGAGGGGGGGTAAGAGAGCGGGAGGGGGGGTAAGAGAGCGGGAGGGGGGTAAGAGAGCGGGGAGGGGGGGTAAGAGAGCGGGGGGGTAAGAGAGCGGGGGGGTAAGAGAGCGGGGGGGTAAGAGAGCGGGGGGGGTAAGAGAGCGGGGGGTAAGAGAGCGGGGGGGGTAAGTAGAGAGCGGGGGGGTAAGAGAGCGGGGGGGTAGAGAGCGGGGGGGGTAGAGAGCGGGGGGGGGGTAAGAGAGCGGGGGGGGGGTAAGAGAGCGGGGGGGGGTAAGAGAGCGGGGGGGGTAAGAGAGCGGGGGGGGGTAAGAGAGCGGGGGGGGTAGAGAGCGGGGGGGGGTAAGAGAGCGGGGGGGGTAAGAGAGCGGGGGGGGTAAGAGAGCGGGGGGGGGTAAGAGAGCGGGGGGGTAAGAGAGCGGGGGGGGTAAGAGAGCGGGGGGGGTAAGAGAGCGGGGGGGGTAAGAGAGCGGGGGGGTAAGAGAGCGGGGGGGGGTAAGAGAGCGGGGGGGGTAAGAGAGCGGGGGGGGTAAGAGAGCGGGGGGGTAAGAGAGCGGGGGGGGTAAGAGAGCGGGGGGGGTAAGAGAGCGGGGGGGGTAAGAGAGCGGGGGGGGTAAGAGAGCGGGGGGGGTAAGAGAGCGGGGGGGGTAAGAGAGCGGGGGGCGGTAAGAGAGCGGGGGGGGTAAGAGAGCGGGGGGGGTAAGAGAGCGGGAGGGGGTAAGAGAGCGGAGGGGGTAAGAGAGCGGGAGGGGGGTAAGAGAGCGGAGGGGGGTAAGAGAGCGGGAGGGGGGGTAAGAGAGCGGGGCGGGTAGAGAGCGGGAGGGGGGGTAAGAGAGCGGGAGGGGGGGTAAGAGAGCGGGAGGGGGGTAAGAGAGCGGAGGGGGGTAAGAGAGCGGGAGGGGGGTAGAGAGCGGGAGGGGGGGTAAGAGAGCGGGAGGGGGGGGTAAGAGAGCGGGAGGGGGGGTAAGAGAGCAGGAGGGGGGTAAGAGAGCGGGAGGGGGGTAAGAGAGCGGGAGGGGGTAAGAGAGCGGAGGGGGGTAAGAGAGCGGGAGGGGGGTAAGAGAGCGGGAGGGGGGTAAGAGAGCGGGAGGGGGGTAAGAGAGCGGGAGGGGGGGGTAAGAGAGCGGGAGTGGGGGGGGTAAGAGAGCGGGAGTGGGGGGGTAAGAGAGCGGGAGGGGTGGGGTAAGAGAGCGGGAGGGGTGGGGTAAGAGAGCGGGAGGGGGGTAAGAGAGCGGGAGGGGGGTAAGAGAGCGGGAGAGGGGTAAGAGAGCGGGAGGGGGGTAAGAGAGCGGGGAGGGGGGTAAGAGAGCGGGAGGGGCGTAAGAGAGCGGGAGGGGCGTAAGAGAGCGGGAGGGGGGTAAGAGAGCGGGAGGGGGGTAAGAGAGCGGGAGGGGGGTAAGAGAGCGGGAGGGGGGTAAGAGAGCGGGAGGGGGGTAAGAGAGCGGGAGGGGGGTAGAGAGCGGGAGGGGGGTAAGAGAGCGGGAGGGGGGGTAAGAGAGCGGGAGGGGGGGTAAGAGAGCGGGGGGGTAAGAGAGCGGAGGGGGGGGTAAGAGAGCGGGGGGGGTAAGAGCGGGAGGGGGGGGTAAGAGAGCGGGAGGGGGAGGTAAGAGAGCGGGAGGGGTAAGAGAGCGGGAGGGGGGTAAGAGAGCGGGAGGGGGGCGTAAGAGAGCGGGAGGGGGGGTAAGAGAGCGGGAGGGGGGGTAAGAGAGCAGGAGGGGGGGGTAAGAGAGCGGGAGGGGGGGGTAAGAGAGCGGGAGGGGGGGGTAAGAGAGCGGGAGGGGGGGGGTAAGAGAGCGGGAGGGGGGGGGTAAGAGAGCGGGAGGGGGGGTAAGAGAGCGGGAGGGGGGGGTAAGAGAGCGGGCCGGGGAGGGGGGGGGTAAGAGAGCGGGCCGGGGAGGGGGGGGTAAGAGAGCGGGCCGGGGAGGGGGGGGGATAAGAGAGCGGGCCGGGGGGGGGGGGGGGTAAGAGAGCGGGCCGGGGGGGTAAGAGAGCGGGCCGGGGGGGGGGGGGGGGTAAGAGAGCGGGCCTGGGGGGGGGGGGGGGGGGTAAGAGAGCGGGCCGGGGAGGGGGGGGGTAAGAGAGCGGGCCGGGGAGGGGGGGGGGTAAGAGAGCGGGCCGGGGAGGGGGGGTAAGAGAGCGGGAGGAGGGGGGGGGTAAGAGAGCGGGAGGAGGGGTAAGAGAACGGGGGGGGGGTAAGAGAGCGGGAGGGGGGGGTAAGAGAGCGGGAGGGGGGGGGTAAGAGAGCGGGAGGGGGGGTAAGAGAGCGGGCCGGGGAGGGGGGGGGTAAGAGAGCGGGCCGGGGAGGGGGGGGGGTAAGAGAGCGGGCCGGGGAGGGGGGTAAGAGAGCGGGCCGGGGGGGGGGGGTAGAGAGCGGGAGAGGGGGGGGTAGAGAGCGGGAGGAGGGGGGGGTAAGAGAGCGGGAGGAGGGGGAGGGGGGGGGGGTAAGAGAGCGGGAGGAGGGGGGGTAAGAGAGCGGGAGGGGGGTAAGAGAGCGGGGGGGGTAAGAGAGCGGGAGGGGGGGGTAAGAGAGCGGGAGGGGGGTAAGAGAGCGCGGAGGGGGGTAAGAGAGCGGGAGGGGGTAAGAGAGCGGGGAGGGGGGGTAAGAGAGCGGAGGGTATGGGGGGTAAGAGAGCGGGGGGATGGGGGGGTAAGAGAGCAGGGGGGATGGGGGGGTAAGAGAGCGGGGGGATGGGGGGGTAAGAGAGCGGGGGGATGGGGGGGGTAAGAGAGCGGGGGGATGGGGGGTAAGAGAGCGGGGGGATGGGGGGGTAAGAGAGCGGGGGGATGGGGGGTGGTAAGAGAGCGGGGGGATGGGGGGGTAAGAGAGCGGGAGGGGGGGGGTAGCGGGGGGATGGGGGGGTAAGAGAGCGGGGGGATGGGGGGGTAAGAGAGCGGGGGGATGGGGGGGTAAGAGAGCGGGAGGGGGGGGGTAAGAGAGCGGGAGGGGGGGGGTAAGAGAGCGGGAGGGGGGGTAAGAGAGCGGGAGGGGGGAGTAAGAGAGCGGGAGGGGGTAAGAGAGCGGGAGGGGGGGGTAAGAGAGCGGGGGGGGGTAAGAGAGCGGGAGGGGGGTAAGAGAGCGGGAGGGGGGTAAGAGAGCGGGAGGGGGGGTAAGAGAGCGGGAGGGGGGGTAAGAGAGCGGGAGGGGGGGGTAAGAGAGCGGGAGGGGGGGTAAGAGAGCGGGAGGGGGGGGTAAGAGAGCGGGAGGGGGGTAAGAGAGCGAGAAGGGGGGGGTAAGAGAGCGGGAGGGGGGGGTAAGAGAGCGGGAGGGGGGGGTAAGAGAGCGGGAGGGGGGGTAAGAGAGCGGGAGGGGGGGTAAGAGAGCGGGAGGGGGGGGTAAGAGAGCGGGAGGGGGGGTAAGAGAGCGGGGGGGGTAAGAGAGCGGGCCGGGGAGGGGGGGGGGGGTAAGAGAGCGGGCCGGGGGGGGGGGGTAAGAGAGCGGGCCGGGGGGGGGCAAGAGAGCGGGCCGGGGGGGGCAAGAGAGCGGGCCGGGGGGGGGGGGGGGGAAGAGAGCGGGGGGGGGGGGTAAGAGAGCGGGAGGGGGGGTAAGAGAGCGGGAGGGGGGGGTAAGAGAGCGGGAGGGGGGGGTAAGAGAGCGGGAGGGGGGGGGTAAGAGAGCGGGGGGGGGTAAGAGAGCGGGAGGGGGGGGTAAGAGAGCGGGAGGAGGGGGGGTAAGAGAGCGGGAGGAGGGGGGTAAAGAGAGCGGGAGGAGGGGGGTAAAGAGAGCGGGAGGGGGGGGTAAGAGAGCGGGGGGGGTAAGAGAGCGGGAGGGGGGGTAAGAGAGCAGGCCGGGGAGGGGGGGGGTAAGAGAGCGGGCCGGGGAGGGGGGGTAAGAGAGCGGGCCGGGGGGGGGGGGTAAGAGAGCGGGAGGAGGGGGGGGGGGTAAGAGAGCGGGAGGAGGGGAGGGTAAGAGAGCGGGAGGAGGGGGGGGGTAAGAGAGCGGGGGGGGGTAAGAGAGCGGGGGGGGTAAGAGAGCGGGGGGGGTAAGAGAGCGGGGGGGGGTAAGAGAGCGGGGGGGGTAAGAGAGCGGGGGGGGGTAAGAGAGCGGGGGGGGTAAGAGAGCGGGGGGGGTAAGAGAGCGGGGGGGGTAAGAGAGCGGGGGGGGTAAGAGAGCGGGGGGGGTAAGAGAGCGGGGGGGGTAAGAGAGCGGGGGGGGTAAGAGAGCGGGGGGGGGTAAGAGAGCGGGGGGGTAAGAGAGCGGGGGGGTAAGAGAGCGGGGGGGGTAAGAGAGCGGGGGGGGTAAGAGAGCGGGGGGGGTAAGAGAGCGGGGGGGGTAAGAGAGCGGGGGGGGTAAGAGAGCGGGGGGGGTAAGAGAGCGGGGGGGGGTAAGAGAGCGGGGGGGGGTAAGAGAGCGGGGGGGGGTAAGAGAGCGGGGGGGGGTAAGAGAGCGGGGGGGGGTAAGAGAGCGGGGGGGGTAAGAGAGCGGGGGGGGGTAAGAGAGCGGGGGGGGGTAAGAGAGCGGGGGGGGGTAAGAGTGCGGGCCGGGGGGGGGGGGGGTAAGAGAGCGGGCCGGGGGGGGGGGGGTAAGAGAGCGGGCCGGGGGGGGGGGGGGTAAGAGAGCGGGCCGGGGGGGGGGGGGGTAAGAGAGCGGGCCGGGGGGGGGGGGGTAAGAGAGCGGGCCGGGGGGGGGGGTAAGAGAGCGGGCCGGGGGGGGGGGGGGTAAGAGAGCGGGCCGGGGGGGGGGGGTAAGAGAGCGGGCCGGGGGGGGGGGGGGGTAAGAGAGCGGGCCGGGGGGGGGGGGGGTAAGAGAGCGGGCCGGGGGGGGGGGGGGGTAAGAGAGCGGGCCGGGGGGGGGGGGGGTAAGAGAGCGGGGCCGGGGGGGGGTAAGAGAGCGGGCCGGGGGGGGGGTAAGAGAGCGGGCCGGGGAGGGGGGGGGGTAAGAGAGCCGGCCTTTATTCCCGCGCACCCCTGGCCTCACCGACCTTCACCCTCACGGTGATGGCTGCGCCTCCGAGCGAACCGCCCCCAGGCCCACCTCACCTCAGCTCCCCTCCGGGCTTCGAGACAGCGGGTCGGTGTCCTCCCCTCATCCTCATCCCGGCGCTCCATCCGCCGACGCCGCGATAAGATTTGGTCCGTTTCACAAGCGACCCGCCCGGCAACTCCTCCAATAACTTCACCATCCGCCGATTCGCCTAACTCGCAAATTCAACCGGCCTTTCAAATAGGGGGGAAGAGAAACAAAAAAATAAACAGGGCGCCGCTTCCTCCCCGCCCACAACCTAAACCCCTTCACTGGGCAGCGGCTGTGCCCGCTCATCAACATGGTCCTTTCGGCATCGCTGGAATGTGCTGAGCCGAAAGCGGACGCCCCGTTTACTCTCCGCGCGGGCCGCCCTCGCGCTCGCCCGCCGCAGATTCGCCTCTTTCATTCATCCGGGCGGCCGGAAAATACAAACGTTCGCGAGCGTCCGGAATAATTCCAGTCCCGCCGCGCCTGCCTCCGCTCGGGGTGACCCCTCCTGCGCCCCCCGTGTTTTATCGCGGGCGGCGGCGGGGGGGGAGATCGGCCGGCCGTGTCGAATGTGCGGCGGTGGGAATGGGGAGGCAGTTGCTGGTGTAGGAGGCGCCTTTGTTCCATCTTGTGAGTGGAACCCTGGGTTCACATTCAAACTGAGGGGGAAAGAGCCGCTGGGCAACAGTGAGGAGGGGGGGAGAGGAGAGGCCGGGGCTGTGCCTTGGGGAGAGAAGTTCTGCACCGTGTGGGTGGCTCAGTGCGAAGCCCTCTGCTGAGCCCTGGCTTAACCCTGTGTGTGTGAGTGAGTGGGAGAGAGTGAGTGGAGGTGGGGGGGGTTTGCCCCCGGCAGAGATGCTGGTTGTTATGGAGCTCACAGCCCGGGCTCCTTCACTGACTGCCCGCTGGTGATGGGCCTGGTGTGGAGCAGCGCTCAGCAAAGCCCCATCACCCATCTGACATCACCACAGGAGCACAACAGAAATGATCCACCCTCTCAACTCGGTAATGTGCCTGTTTTTTCTCTCTCGCTCTCCAATTGCTCTGTGCTTAATCAGTTCAACTCCTCCCTCGTCAGTTAGAAAGGTTTGCCGGGATGAAACTTTGAAGAACGACAGCATTGATTTTGGCGCATTTTACTCTTTTCATTCACAGGACTGATGTTAAGGTTGCTGAAAAGGATCAAAGTGTCTGAGACTGGTTGCTGCGATTAGCAGGGGTATCTGTCATTACTGGAAATTCAGATCATTTACTTATTTTGCTATTGAATGTTTGCATGCTGATTTTTTTTTTGGCAGCCCAGATGACTGCTATCACCATTGACTGGCTATGCTCATGTGCTGTGCCATAGGAATTGTGATAAACTAAGAGCAATATCACTGATAGAGTTAAATGTTAATTTAGCACGTTTGTGAAGGGCTTATGCATAAACAATGGAAATGTAGTCGGTTGCTGGTTGACATGGGTTTGTAAGAACGCTATCTTTAACTCCAATGAATCCTGTTCTCTGCTGTGTGTATGTAAGGACAATTATATCTGAAATACTATAGCAAATGTGGTCACTTGTGTTTTGCTTGCAGAGTGACGTATCAATATCACCTTTTGGTTATTTGTTCTGTATATGGAATTCTGGCAGGGATTTGAAACGTCTCTGGTTACTGTGCTGTCCGTTCAACATTTGGTGATCACTGTGCCATATACACAACATGGTTGTTCATGAAGGCTCCACCGTCTCAACCATGCCCCTCGCCTGAGGTGTGGTGATCCTCAGATTAAATGACCACCAGTCAGCTCTCCCCCTCAAAAGGGAAAGCAGCCTATTGTCATCTAGGACTATAGCGACTTTACCTTTACCTTACACAACACTGGACTTGGAAAAAGTTTGCAGTGTTGCAGAATTTTTCCAGGACGTGCCCAGGTACGTCAGCTCTGTGCACGGCATTGAGAATGACATGCCTGAGCCATCACAGTACTGCATGCAATGTGGATATGTGCTCACTGCACTTTGTGTGCAGGATTAGTTATCACAAATTGCATCCATCGCTACCCATTTTCTCAAAGAAGCATGCTTGTGTGCAGATTTTAAAATTCCACTTGGCTGTAGAAACAAGCAATTTCAATTTTCAAGTCTTTTATTGATTACTGGCTGATCCCCTTGTGAGTGGATAGTAGTTGATCTGTCTTGTGTATAAGAGACGGATGGTTTGAAAATGCATACTAACATCAGAGGCTGGGCTTTCTCGAAATGTGCATCTGCTGTTTAAAGTCATTGCTCTGGGGCAGCCTCCAGTTTGACTGGAGCTTTTTGTAAATGTTCAGCTGCTGAGTCAACCTGTCTCAGATCATGGCTGAGATGCTTCATGTTAAGAAATTGTTTCCATAGTAACACCTTTGGCTCAATTGGAACATGAGTGTTTGAGTTTTCTGATAGCTAGAAAATTGGCAGAAAATTCCTGGCTTGTTATATTCTTGTGTACGTTGTTCAAGACTATTCAGTGTGATATGTTTTGTGCAAAGTAAAATGTCTGAAATATAATGTAAAATATGACAGAAAGAGCCCTCCTATTTAAAAAAGGTGGACCACTGATTGTTCCTATGGTTTGTTTGAAAAGCAAGAGCTTTAGATACCTGTGCCATGGCCAAAATCTGGTTCGATAATTGAAAGCAGTGGTTTCTGGCTTGACGTATTTCAACCAACATGTGTAAGTCATTGTTCCA